>NW_028270184.1:58391824-58707483 GCF_037043375.1 Chiloscyllium plagiosum | reverse complement strand
AGAGTGGGGACAGAGAGAGGGCAAGGGGAGAGAGGGGGGACAGAGAGCGGGGACAGAGATGGGGAACGGAGAGAGCGCGGGGACAGAGAGAGGGGGGACAGAGGGGGGCAGAGAGGGTGGACAGAGAGTGGGGGCACGGAGAGAGGGGGCAGAGAGGGGAGAACGTAAAGGGTGGGGACAGAGGAGCGGGACAGGGAGGGGGTCAGAGAGGGGGGACATAGAGACAGGAGGGACAGAGTGCGCGTGGACAGTGCGAGGGGGACAGAGTTAGGGGACAATGAAAGTGGGGCACAGAAAGAGAGAGGGGACAGAGAGAGGGGGTCAAGAAAGGGAGTAGATAGACGGGGAGAGAGCGCGGGGAGACAGACGGTGGAGAGATGGGAGAGAGAGGGGGGGAGACAGAGGGGAGAGAGATGGGGAGAAAGAAGGGAGAGACGGGAGAGAGGAGGGTAGAGAGAGGAGGGAAGAGAGAGGAGGGGAGAGAGAGGGGGAGAGGGGGAGACCGAGGGAGGAGAGAGGGGGAGAGAGAGGAGGGGAGCGAGAGGAGGGAAGACAAGGGGAGACAGAGGGGGAGACAGAGGGGGAGAGAGGGGTAGAGAGAGGAGGGTAGAGGGAGGAGGAAAGAGAGAGGAGGGGAGAGAGTGGGGAGAGAGTGGGGAAGACGGGAGGTGGAGACGGGAGGAGGAGACGGGAGAGGGAGAGATGGGGAGAGTGAGAGGGTGAGTCAGGGAGGGATTGAGAGAGGGAAGGGGTGAGAGAGGGAGAGAGAGGGGAGAGAGTTCAGTGACAGAGTTGGGGAGAGAGTTAGTGAAGAGAAAATGAGGGGGAGAGATAGAGTGAGGAGTAGAGAGAGAGGGAGTGAGGGGGAAAGGGAGGGGGAGGAGGAGAGATTGAATAGAGAGAGGCGTGGAGAGAGAGGGCGCAGAGAGAAGGGGAAGAGAGAGAGGAGGTAGAGAGCTAGTGGGAGAGCGGGGGAGGAGGGGAGAGGGAGAGAGGGGGAGAGGGGAAGAGAGAGGGGGAGAGAGTGAGCTGGACAGAGTGAGGGGGAGAGAGAGAGAGGAGGAGAGAGAGAGCGACAGGGAGAGGGGGCAGGGAGAGGGGAGCAGAGAGAGGGGGAAGAGGGAGGGGGCAGAGAGAGGGATCGAGGGAGGCAGGCGAGAGAGGGGGGCGAGAGAGAGGGGGCGAGAGAGAGGGGGTGAGAGAGGGGGGAGAGAGGGGTGAGAGAGAGAGGGGAGAGATCGCGGGGAGAGAGAGAGAGTGGGGGAATGAGTGGGGGAGAGAGGGGGAGACAGGGGGAGGGGGAGAAGGGGAGAGAGGGGAGGTTGAGAGCGGGGAAATAAAGAGGGGGGTTAGAGAGGGGAGAGGGATCGGAAGAGAGAGTAGAGAGAGGGGGAGAGAGACAGAGGGAGGTAAAGAGAGGGGGAAGAGAGAGGAGAGTAGAGAGACGGTGGAGAGAGAGGTGGAGAGACAGAGGGGAGAGAGAAGGGGAGAGAGAGAGCTGGAGAGAGGGGAGAGAGGAGGGGTGAGAGAGAAGGGGTGAGAGAGGGAGGAGAGAGAGGAGATGATGGGGGTGAGAGTGGGGGCAAGAGTGGGGGGCGAGAGAGGGGGCGAGTGTAGGGCGAAAGAGAGGGTGCGAGAGGGGGCGAGAGAGAGGTGCGAGGGATGGGAGAGAGAGGGAGGGGGAGAGAGGGGATAGACAGAGTGTTGGGAAAAGAGGGGATAGAGAGAGAGAGGGGAGAGAGAGGCGGGAGAGAGGGGAGTGGGAGAGAGACGGGGAGAGAGAGGGCGAGAGAGTGGGGGGAGACAGAGTGGGGGAGAGAGAGAGATGAGAGACAGGAGCAAGGGATTTGGGGAGAGAGAGGGGAGAGAGTGAGAGGAGAGAAAGGGGGTGTGAGAGAGAGGCGAGAGAGAGGCGAGAGAGGTGGGGGAGAGAGGGGGAGAGAGGGGGGTTAGAGGGGGTGAGAGAATGGGGAGAGAGAGTAAGGGAGAGAGTGGGGAGAGAGAAGGGGGAAGAGAGGGGGGATAGGGGGCGAGAGTCGGGAGAGAGAGGGGGAGAGAAAGGGGGAAAGATAGAAGGGATAAGAGTAAGGGAGAGAGAGTGGGGATAGAGAGTGTGTGGAAAGAGGGGTGGAAGAGAGGGGGAGAGAGAGGGGTTGAGAGAGAGGGGAGAGAGGGGGAGAGTGAGGGAGAGAGAGTGGGGGAGAGAGTGGGGGAGAGAGAGTTGGGTGGAGAGAGTGGTGGGGAAAGAGTTTGGTGAAATAGTGGGGGGGAAGTGGGTGGGTCGAGTGGGTGGGGAGAGTGGGGGTGAGATTGCGTTGGGTGAGAGGGGAGAGAGACTGGGGTAAGAGAGCGGGGTAAGAGAGCAGGGTAAGAGAGCGGAGAGAGAGAGGGGAAGGAGAGAGGGGAGGGAGAAGTTATGGGAAGGAGAGAGAGGAGAGAGCGTGGGGCGAGAAAAAGGGGAGATGGAGAGAGGGGAAAGAGAGAGGGTAGAGAAACAGGGTATAGAGCGAGGGAGAGAGAGACAGAAGGGGTAGAGAGAGTGGAAGAGAGAGAGGAGGAGAGAGAGGTTGGAGAGGGGCAGGTGAGGTAGAGAGGGGTGAGAGAGGGGTTGAGAGAAGGTGTGAGAGAGGGGAGAGAGGGGAGAGAGAGGGGAGAGAGAGAGGGGAGAGAGTGGAGACGAGTGGGGGGCGAGGGTGGGGGCGAGAGAGGGGGCGAGAGGGGGGCGAGAGAGGAGGGGAGAAACAGGAGAGCGAGACAGGGGGCGAGAGATAGGCGAGAGAGGGAGCAAGAGGGAGGCGAGAGAGGGGGAGAGAGGGGATAGAGAGAGGCTTGAGAGAGGGGGAGAGGGGAAGGGAGAGTGGGAGAGAACGGGGAGAGAGTGTGGGGGAGAGAGAGTGGGAGAGAGAGTGGGAGGAGAGAGAGGGGGTGAGAGAGAGAGGGGAGAGAGAGGGGCAAGAGAGGTGCGGACAGAGAGGGGAAGAGAGAGGGGAGAGAGTGGGAGGAGAGAGTGAGGGGGAGAGAGTGGGGAAGAGAGTGGGGTGGGAGAGAGAGGGGAGGGAGAGGGGAGAGAGATGGGTGAAGAGAGATGGGTGGTGAGAAAAGGCTGGAGAGAGAGGCTGAGAGAGAGGGGGCGAGAGAGAGAGCGCGAGGGAGAGGGGGCGAGAGAGAGAGGGCAAGAGAGAGGGGTTGAAAGAGAGGGGGCGAGAGAGGGGGGAGAGAGAGGTGTTGAAAGAGATGGGGCGAGAGAGTGGGGCGAGAGAGAGGGGGCGAGAGAGAGGGGGCGAGAGAGAGGGCGAGAGAGAGAGGGCGAGAGAGAGGGGGCGAGAGAGAGGGGGGGCAAGAGAGACGGGTTGAAAGAGAGGAGGCGAGAGAGAGTGAGGCGAGAGACAGGGGGAGAAAGAGAGGGAGCGAGAGAGAGTGGGGCGAGAGAGAGGGGGCGAGTGAGAGGGGGCGAGAGAGAGGGGGGCCAAGAGAGACGGATTGAAAGAGAGGAGGCGAGAGAGAGTGAGGCGAGAGACAGGGGGAGAAAGAGAGGGAGCGAGAGAGAGTGGGGCGAGAGAGAGGGGGCGAGTGAGAGGGGGCGAGTGAGAGGGGGTGAGAGAGAGGGGGTGAGAGAGAGGGGGTGAGAGAGAGGTGGCGAGAGAGAGGGGTTAAAAGAGAGGGGGCGAGAGAGAGTGGGGCGAGAGAGAGGGGGCGAGAGAGAGAGAGGGCAAGAGAGACGGGTTGAAAGAGAGGAGGCGAGAGAGAGTGAGGCGAGAGACAGGGGGAGAAAGAGAGGGAGCGAGAGAGAGTGGGCGAGAGAGAGGAGGCGAGTGAGAGGGGGCGAGAGAGAGGGGGTGAGAGAGAGGGGGTGAGAGAGAGGGGGTGAGAGAGAGGTGGCGAGAGAGAGGGGTTAAAAGAGAGGGGGCGAGAGAGAGTGGGGCGAGAGAGAGTGGGGTGACAGAGAGTGGGGTGAGAGAGAGTGGGGAGAGAGAGTGGGGCAAGAGAGTGAGAGAGAGAGGGGGTGAGAGATGGGAGAGAGGGGAGAGAGGGGGGTGGGAGAGGGGACGAGAGAGAGGGGGCAGAGAGAGGGGGAGAGAGTTTAGGGAGAGAGAGTTTGGCGTGAGGCGAAAGGGAGGGGGAGAAAGTGGGTGTGAGAGTGGGGGAGACAGGAGTTGAGAGAGGGGGTGAGAGAGGGGGGAGTGAGAGTGGGGAGAGAGGGTGTGGGAGAGGGGGTGAGAGAGAGGGTGTGAGTGGGGGTTGAGTGGGGGTTGAGAAAAGGGGAAAGGCAGGGGGGTGTGGGAAGAGAAGGGGACAGAGAAAGGAGGAGAGGAAGAGGAGAGTGAGATTGGGGAGACAGTGCAGAGAGAGTAGGAAAGAGAGAGAGGGGAGAGTGAGATGGTGAGAGAGGGAGGGGAGAGAGGGTGGAGAGAGAGGAGAGAGATAGGGGACGAGAGAGAGAGGGGAGAGAGATGGTGCGAGAGTGGGTGAAGAGTGTGGGGCAGAGAGTGGGGAAAGAGAGTGGGGGAAAGAGAGGAGAGAGTGAGAGCATGAGAGAGGCAGGGAGTGAGAGAGGGAGAGAGAGGGAGGGATTTAGGCGACAGAGTGGGAGAGAGAGTTAGTGAATAGAGAGGGGAGAGAATATTGGGGTTCGAGAGAGGGGGTGGGCGGGGTAGAGAGAGAGATAGAGAGAGGTGGTGAGAGAGTGGGGTAGAGAGAAAGAGAGAGGGGAAAGGGAAGGGGAGAGAAGGGGAGGCGGAGAGAGGGGGAGAGTGGCGGACAGAGAGGAGAGAGAGGCGGACAGAGGGAGGGGGACAGAGGGACGGGGACAGAGGGAGGGGACAGAGCGTGGAGGGAAAGAGAGAGAGGGAGGGGGAGAGAGAGAGTGGAGAGAGAGTGGGGGAGGGAGAGGGTTAGGGAGGGAGGGAGAGAGAGGGGAGAGATTTATGTGACAGAGTCGGGGGAGAGTTAGTGAAGAGAGAGGGGAGAGGGAGAGTGAGGTGTAGAGAGAGAGTGGGTGAGAGAGAGGTGTAGAGAGAGGGGATGAGAGAGAGGGTAGAGAGAAGGGGAGAGAGGAGGGGAGGGGGAGAGAGGAGTTAAGGAGAGGAGTTAAAGGGGGGAGAGGGTTATGGAGAGAGGGGGAAGAGAGAGAGGCTGCAGAGAGAGAGATTGGGAGGGGGAAGAGAGGCGAGGAGGGCGAGAGAGAGGGGGAGAGAGATGGGAGAGCGACGGGGAGAGGGGGCGAGACGGGGAGAGAGAGGGGGAGGGAGAGGAAGGTGCGAGGGAGGGTGAGGGGGGGACAGAAAGAGACTGAGAGCGGGGCGAGAGAGTGGGGAGAGAGATGGCGCAGAGAATTGGGGAAGGGCGATCAGTCCCAACACTGAAATCGGCCACTCCCTGACTGATCCCGACCCAACACTGCAATCTCCCCCTCCCTGTCTGATACCTACACAACACTGTACTCAACCCCTCCCTGAATGACCCCTACCCAACACTGCATTCTCCCCCTCCCTGACTGATCCCTACCCAACACTGCAATCTCCCCCTCCCTGACTGATCCCTACACCTTGCTGACTGTTCCTTACACAACACTGCACTCACCCCCTCCCTGACTGATCCCTTCCCAACACTGCAAACTCCCCCTCCCTGTGTGATCCCTACCCAACACTGCAATCTCCCCCGCTCTGACTGATCCCTACCGAATACTGCAATCTCCCCCCTCCCAGACTGATCTCTACCCGACACTGCAATCACCCCCTCCCTGACTGATCCCTACACAACACTGTCCTCACCCCCTCCCTGACTGATCCCTACACAGCCCTGCAATCTCCCCCTCACTGTCCTGTCCCTACCCAACGCTGCAATCTCTCCCCTCCCTGACTGACCCCCACCCAACAAAGTAATCTCCCCCTCCTGACCCATCTCTCCCAGATCAGGTCAGAGAGATGCAGGTATTAATAATTAATCCTGTCCTTTATGTATTTGACTGTGACAACACAGAGAACACGAGGTGCTGTCAATCTCCAGAGTGTTCGATGGGGGCACTTCGAGGAAGCTTTCCTCCAGATCTAAGTGCATTCTCAAACTAATCTAGGATGTTTACATGAAACCCGTTTCAGTGAAGAATAACTTTGAACCCTTTCTGTGCCTTGCTGTCGTTAGCTGGGATCACTGATAACCTGGGCAGGACTGTTCCCGGGAATTTTTTTGGGAGCCAGATTAAATGAAGATTTTTGGGTCATATTCCTTCACATGGAAGAGATAAAGTCCCATAAGTGAACATTGAGATGCTGATGGTGTTGTCCAGTTACTTCTAAAAACAAGGTAAACAACCCAACCAGAATGTTCGGAGTGAGATGACAGTGGGGGAAAACTTTGGAACCAGTGTCCATATTTCTATTAATATTGTAATCATTGTGGAGTAAGGCAAAATGTTCCAGAGGTGCTAGTTCTACATTGGGGCAAAGCGCATTTTGACGGAATTAGACAGCAGCTTGCAGGGGGTGGTTTGAGAAGTGTGTTTGCAGGCAAAGGGACCTCTGGCAAGTGGAAGTACTTTAAATGTTGGATAGCTTCAGTTCAAGATCTGTACGTTCCTGTGAGTGTGAAGAGCAAGGTTGGCAGGAATAAGGAACCCTGGATGACAAGAGACATTGAGGCTTTAACCAGAAAAAAACAAGGCAGACATGGCTCAGGTACAGGCAGCTGGGGTCAAGGGAATCGCTGAGGATAAATAGGGGATACAAGAGTTTACTGAAGAAGGAAATCAAGAGGGCAGATGATCTTGGCTGAGAATATTTGGGTGAATCCAAAGAGATTCTTGAAGTATGTTAAAGGAAAAAGAATAACTAGAGAGAGAATAGGACTTTCCATGGGCATGTATATGCAGAATCTCAAGAGTTATTTCTCTTCTGTGTTGACCATGGAGAAGTACATGAAGGCTTGGGAACTTGGGGAAGTTAGTGATGTCTCTTGGGGACAGTCCATATCACAGGGGAGGAAGTGTTGAATGTATTAGAATGTATGAACGTGGATACATCTCCTGACCGAATATATCCACCAACACTGCAAGAGGCTAGAGAAGAAATTGTGGGGTCCCTGGCTGATCTTTTTGCATCAACGTTACCCAGGGGTGAGGTCCCAGATTTTGGAGGGCAGCAAATGTTGTGCCCTTATTCGAGAAGGGCTGCAAAGGAAAACTTGGGAACTATAGATCAGCAAACCTAACATCCTTGGTAAGTAAATTACTTGAGAAGATGCTATGCATTTGGAAATACAGCATTTGATTGGGAGTAGTCAGCATAGCCTTGTGTGTGGGAGACCATGCCTCACAAATTTGTTAGCATTCTTTGATGAAGTGATCAGGAAGGTTGACGAGGGCAGGCCAGTACATGTAGACTCTACAGATTTCAGGAAGGCCTTTCATAAGGTTCCACATGGTACCTTGCTCTGGAAGGTTAGATCGCATGAAATCCAGGGGCCGTTAGCAAACTGGGTACACCATTGGCTTGATAGTCGGCAGCAGAGGGTAACAGTCCGACTGAAGGCCTGTGACTAGTGGTGTGCCCCAGCGGTCATAGAATCATAGAATCCCTCCTCTGTGGAAACAGGCCCTTCGGCCCAACAAGTCTACTGGCCCTCTGAAGATTATTCCACCCAAACCTATTCCCGTACCCTGTTACTCTACATTAACCCCTTACTAATGCAACTTACTTACACATCCATGAACACTATAGGCAATTGAGCATGGCCAATTTACCTGACCTGCACATCTTTGGACTGTGGGAGGAAACCGGAGCACACAGAGGAAACCCACGCAGACATGGGGAGAACATACAAACTCAGTTGGGGTTGCATAGTGGCTCAGTGGTTGGCACTGCTGCCTCACAGCGCCAGGGATTCGGGTTTGACCCCAGCCTCGGCTGCTTGTGTGGAGTTTGCACATTCTCCCTGTGTCTGCGAGGGTTTCCTCTGTGTGCTTCAGTTTCCACCCACAATCCAAAATGTGCAGGTCAGATGAATTGGCTAGGCTAAATTGACCATAGTGCTTGGTGCATTCGTCAAAGGTAAATATTGGGTAGGGAGAATGGCTCTGGGTGGGTACTCATTGGCAGGTCGGTGTGGACTTGTTGGACCAAATTGCCTGTTTCCACACTGTAGGAAATCTCACCCTAACAGGATCTAACCCACACAGACCATCCTGTGAGGTGGGAATTGTACCCAGATCCACGGCGCTGTGAGGCAGCAGTGCTAAACACTGAGCCACTGTGCCACTGAGCTGGTCAGTGCTAGGCCCATTGCTGTTTGTTGTCTAGATCAATGATTTGGACGAGGATGTTTAAGGCATGATTAGAAAGTTTGCAGATTTCACTAAAATAAGTGAGGAAGGTTCTCAGCAATTGCAACAGAGCCTTGATCAGCTGGGGAATTGGGCTGAGAAATGGCAAATGGAGTTTAATACAGACAAGGGCGAGATCGAGCATTTTGGAAAGTCACATCAAGACAGGGGTTTCATGGTGAATGGTAGGGCCTGAAGGAGTGTAGTGGAACAGAGGGACCTTGGATTCCAGGAGCACGGTTCTCTGAGAGTGGAGTCACAGGGAGACAGGGCAGTGAAGAAGGCTTTAGGCACACTGAGCCCTTCATCAGTCAGGGCATGGAACATCGAAGTTGGGAAGTTCTGTTGGAGTTGTGCAGGATATTGGGGGAGGCCGCACTTGGAATATTGTGTTCAGTTTTGCCCACCTTGCTATAGGAAGGATGTTATTAAACTGGAAAGAGTGCAGAAGAAATTTACAAGGATGTTGCCAGAACTCAACTAGACGGTTATAGAGAGAGGTTGGACAAGCTAGGGCATTGTCTTTAGTGCGTAGGAGACTGAGGAGTGTCCTTATAGAGGTGTATAAGATCATGGGAAGCATGGATAGGGTGAATGCACTCAGTCTTTATCCAAGGCTTGGGGAATCGAGGATGAAAGGGCATCAGTTTAAGGTGAAAGGGGAAAGATTAAAAGGGAACCTGAGAGTGAATGCTTTTTACCCAGAGGGTGGTACACATATGAAATGAACTTCCAGCGGAAGTGGTCAAGGAGGATACATTTAATAACATTTAAAAGGCACTTGGACAAATATATGGAGAGGAACATCTTGGAAGGATATGGGCCAAGTGCAGGGAAACGGGGTTAGCGTGGATAGGCCAGTTTGAGCCTGTCTCCATGCGGTAGAACTCTATGACTCAATGAATATACCCAGGTGTCCCATAATACAGAAGCAGCCAAAGCGACATGAACACGAGCCGGTACAAATGTGAAACAGTCCTGCAGAATTTGGCAGGAAACCAGCCTGGCCTTGCAGCGAAGGATTCCTGGTACAGGAGCTGTGGTGATATGCCCACAGAGAACTGGGGAAGGAATATGGAAAGCTCGCCCCACTGCCGATAGCCTGGAGGATCCGCGGCTGGGATAAGGCAGCTGGGATCCGGTCACCCCAGGGAAACCTACAGGCTGTGACCGAGCTAGGTTTCCTACACAATGAGCAGGACAGAAGGTTGCAGGAAAATCTCACCCACATGGGACTACTCCAGTTACAATTGGGAAGAGCCCAATCCAATGAAAGGAGGGTCTCTGGGGATGGGGAGGCATCCTCAGGTTACATTGACAATCTGGAAGGACAGTGTATGAGCTCCAAGCAGCTGCATGGGTCCTGTACACCTGCAACACGGAGCAACACACATCAGGCCCCAGTAGGAGGTGCTAGGAAGAAATACAATCCCTCGGGCACAAGGGCTCCTTCCAGAATGGGATCGTGTGTGCCTTTGGGATTCTACCTCCCCAGGGAGATAATGACAGGCCCCTTCCTGACACATCCACACCCGCCCACAGATGGGAACTCCCACTGCCTTGCTCCCAGGTAACTGCACCTTTTGCTCCCAGCCCTGACCCACAGACGGACCCAGATTCCATGAATTCTCTGGTTACCCAGTGTCAGACAGCGGATGGTCTCACTCCATACACAACAGCCATTGCAGGCACCCAGCTGGTGGGCAGCATGAAAAAAACCACTCTGTTTGATCCTGTCTCAAAACCAGATACATTTTCGGATGAGACAGACCGACAGTCTGTCATACACGGACTGGATGCTGACAAACAAACTAAATTAATCACCATGAGACTTTGTCCACCAGGCCTTTCAGCCCACCGTAAGGGACAACTGTGAGGGAGGGGCATCCATGATGAAATGAAGGCAGCGGTCCTCACTGCTCAAGAAAAGTCCCATCCCAGATTAGTGACAAACAGCATAAATATTTGTTCCAGGAGAACACCCACACCAACATCTCTCACTGTCAGTTACAGCAGCTCACCAAGGGCTGGGTTAGTAACAGCTGCAAGGATACTTTCGGTGGGAGACTGGGCTTGGTGCGAGGGATTCCAATTATCCCAAGTGACAAAGTTTGGATGGGGATCTTTGAAGTCGAAAGTATCGGATTACATTAAAAAAGGTATTTGGATGGGTTATCATGATTCCATCCCACATGCTGTTGAGATAGAGGGGACATTGACAGGGACAACACTGACATAAATATGAAGGAACAGGCCATACCACGGCATTGCCACCGTCTGTCATTAACGAATCCGTTCCTCTCACATCGGCTGTGGTCCTAACCGCACTCACTTTGATATATCTCGGGATACCGGTGGTTAGGATTGCAGGCAGCAAAAGATGGGTACGGTCATGGTGAATAATACCTGGACACACCCCCAGGGGCTGGAAGGTAGATGGAACTCCCCGGGTAATCACCTTTAGTTTCATTCATTTGAAGTGTTTGAGTGTTCCTGGCTGGGCCCAGTATTGATTGCCTGTCCGTAGCTGCTGGGGAGCTGGTTTTGGTGGTGAGCTGCCTCCTTGAACTGTTGCAGGTGGTGGACCCACAATGTCCTTAGGGAGGGAATTCCAGGAGTTTGAGCCAGCAGATCTAATTCCCTTGCATTTGTTCTGCTCACAGGATGTTGAAGATGCATCACAATTCTTTATGAATTCTCACAACGGAGTATGTTTTGGCGAAACAGTTAGGAGTGCCACAGTCACTCAGTAGTTAGCACTGTTGCCTCACAGCGCCAGAGACCTGAGTGGGTTGATTCCACTCCTGAGCGACTGTCTGTGTGGAGTTTGTACATTCTCCCTGCATCTGCATGGGTTTTCTCCCACTGTTCAATAACGCATATTTTTGACAGATTGACCATAGTGTCGAGGGATATTCAGGTTAGCTGGAATAGCCATGGGAAATGCAGGGTTTCAGGGATATCATCAGGGGATGGATCTGAGTTGGATTCTCTTCAGAGGGTCTTTGTGAACTCGATGGGCTGAAGGGCCTGTTTCTGCTCTGTAGGGATTCTATGATATCACTTATCAGCCATATGACAATCGGTGTGACAATGTACAAGATGGCTTTCGCTCAAACAGCAGGCTACTCTGACAACAAACATAACCAGCTTTTAAAATTAGGATTGTAATTCATTGTGTAATCTTCTTTCCTTTCAAAAGACTGGGTGGGGGAAGGGGAATTGGTGAAATGTTGCGGCCTCCTTGCTAAAACACAGATAAACAGCCAAGAGATGCTGGGTATATTGGACAAGTTATGCTCCCAAATCACAAAAGTCAGACAGCAGCCAGATGGTTATACCATCAGCATAATGTCAAACGCAACAGTTCCCCTGGGCAGACATATCCCTAACAACGTCTCGACCAAACAATGGAGGGCCCAGATAGGAAGGCACCGGGTCCTGCTACATAAAGAAACTGACAGGAACAAGCCATCCAAATGATTAGCAACGCTTCAAACTATTAACTGATTCTCCGAATTGGCCAGAAGTACAGAAAGTTCTGGGAAACCATCCAGAAATGAACAAAACCAGGATTCACCTGCAGACTGATCTCCTGAATTTTCTGGAGGCTTTCTGAGGTGACCAACATGGCAAGGGACAGAGACCAGCTCACCATCCAGAGAGAGGCAGAGAGAGAGGGAGAGAGACAAGCTGAAGCAAACCCCAGGAGCTTGGGAGAGAGGGAGTGTGAAAAAACATATACTGAGTGTCACCCCTTCAGTCTGTCCATGCTTTAACGCCTGTTTGTCTCAGTCTGACCTCCCCTTCTCTCTTTGTCCTTCTCTCTCCCTGTCTGTCTCTTTCTCTCAATCTGTCTTTCTCTCACACCCTCCCTCTCACTGTCAGTCTCTGCCCCATCTTTCTCTCATCCCCCTTCTCCATCCCCACTCTCTCGACCTCTCTCTCTTTCTGACCCTCCCTTTCTCTTTTTCTTCATTTCAGACCTGAAAGTGCTCACCCAATTTTGAAACCCCTAAAAATAATTTACCCGTCATTTTCACTCTCGTCCCAAATTTATCCCCTTCCCCAAATACCTTCCCTCCCAAAGAACTACCTCACCAACTGTGCCCCCCTCAAATATTTTGCTGTCCCCCCCAACATTGCTGTGAGCCCCACTCCCTGGGGCAGAGGGAAATGAGTGGAAAAGTGTGGAGTTGGAAAAGCCCAGCAGGTCAGTTCTGAACCATCGACTCTCCTTCCTGACCTGCTGTGCTTCCCCAGCTCCACAGTTTGTAACTCTGACTCTCCAGCATCAGCAGTCCTCACTTTCTCACACCGGTAAATGAGTCTGGGTTGACTGACTGGCCTGGGACTATTTTAATGCACAGCAAGATCCCAGTCCCAGAATTATAGACAGTTTGCATCACAGATGGAGTCCTTTCTGACCATCATCCCCCTGCCCCATTAAATGATCCTGGTCCGGTTCAGGATCCTCAGGTTTGGCCACTGAATGGCCTCATTGACTATCCTTCCTGTGGAGTCCTCTTCTCCACCCTGTCTCAGACTTTGCATCACATGCTATCCCTCTCTCCATCTCTCTCTGATAACAGCCCTTCCTTTCTCCACCAACCCCAAAGCCCCATCAAACCCTCCCCCTGTCTCTGGCTGTCCCACTTCCTCCGTGTTTCCCACTCTCCTCCTTCCCATACAGACTCACAGCCCCTGGGCTGGAGGACATAGTGCAGAGACTAACTCGCCTTTTGACAAACTGCTGTAATGCACAGCAAGATCTCACTCAAAAACTGTCGCCAAGTACACACACTGTCCTGCTCCCTCAATATAAGTCCTTCTCACTCTCTGTCTCTCCCTGTCTCTCTCACTCTGTCCTTTTCTCACTCCACCTCCCTGACTCTCACTGCCTATCTCTCTCTCTCCACTTTCTCCATCTCCACTCTCTCCATGTCTCTTTCTCTTTGATCACTCTCCCTTTCTCTTTCTCTTTTTCTCTATTTCAGACGCACTCAGAAAAGTACTTAATGTTCCTTCCATTCACCCCCTCCCCACAGTCGGGGTAAATCCTGGGAGAGACCAGGCACTGAGGCAAACTCTTCCCAATGCCCCTTCCCCCAGTTACTGGTGCAGAGCAAGGGCTCCAGGGAGAAAGAGGGTGCGAAACTACAGGAGAGAAAGAGAGATGGACGGACAGACAGTGAGAGGGAGGGAGAGAACAAGACAAAGACAGGCGGGGGTGGAAGGTGAAGAGGAAATGAGAAGAACTGAGAGACAGCAGGACAGAGACAGACACAGAGAGAGAGAGTGAAACTCCAGGAAGAGAAATACAATGTCAGACAGATACAAGGCGAAAATGGGGAGAGAAAGAGAGGGAGAGAAGTTCAGGCAGACAGCAAGACAGAAATCCCAGGGAGAGAGATAGCACAGAGAGAGAGAGAGAAGTTGCAACAGCAGAGACATAGAGCTGAGAGAGTGGGGTGATGGTGGGGGCTGTGATGTGGCTAGAGTGATGTACAGACAGGAATAGCAAGATGCCACAGAGCTGAGGGACAGATGCAGAAAGAGATGAGCAAGGTGTTAGTTTTGTGAAAGACTGAATGATTAAGCATTCCTGAAAAACCTGGTGAGATGACAAAGGGGGAAGGGAATCTACTGGGAAATGTAAACAGGACAGAGATGTGAAGGATATTGAGAGATAGGGATTGAAGGAAAGATGTGGGGGAGAGAATTGGGAACACAAAAATAGACATGAGAGCCGGAGAGAGAGAGGGAAGCAGTGAAATCTGTGGGATCAGATCCCTCGCTAGCATTTTGCTCCTTTGTCTCTCCCCGTTCCCACACACGGCCTGAATCCCACTGTGTGTGTTTGTGTGTGTGTGTGTCTGTGTGTGTATGTGTGTGTGTGTGTGTCTGTGTGTATGTCTGTCTGTCTGTGTGTGATTGTGTGTGTGTGTGTGCCTGTGTGTGTTTGTGTATGTGTGTGTGTGTAAGTGTGTATTGTGTGCTTTCGTCTGATGATTCCGTACAGCAGAATAATTTGATTCTCTGTCTCTGTATTATCCTAGTTTCAGCTCCCAAATTGAATGTTGAATCATCCACTATCCTATTGAATACCAGAGCAGGCCCGTGGGGCTGGATGGTCTCCTGTTCCTATTTCGGATGGTCTTATGTTCTTAACACTACCTCCCAGCTCTTGGCCCCCACACTGGAGGTTATGCGACACAAGGGCCTGATCTGAAGAGCGCTGCACTCTTCCGTGAGTCTCGGAGGGAACCAGCCTGATTTGGATTGGAGTTGCAGCCTCTCAGTGAGAAGTGAAATCTCCTTGAGGTTCCCCTCAGTCTCTCACTGTGAGGTGGAGCAGGCCAGTCTAGGGGAAACAAACAGCAGGCCAGATGTGCTCTGTCCTCCAGCTCCATTTCAGTCAGCCAGATGGGAGGGGCTTGTTTCCTTCACCAGCTTCCCGTGCTCTCCCTTCTGGGTTGGGTGGGGCCGAATGGCCTTGCTCCTGGCTCCTATTGATGTGCATGCTGGCTATGATTGGGTTATACAGGGCATGCCCCTGGAGTGAAGTCAGTTAGCTCAGTTGGCTGGACAGTTGGTTTATAATGCAGAATAAAACCAATAGCGTGTGTTCAATTCCCACACCAGCTGGGGTTACCCTGAAGGACTCTCCTTCCCAACCTTTCCCCTCAGCTTGGCCCTGTTGACCCTCTGATTAAAACACCACCAGACACCGCTCTCTCATGAGGAGCTGTCCCATGCTTTGGTAAGACTATGGTGACATTACACTGCTTTGTACCTGGGGCAATGTGTGCAGGACTAGTCACTGCATTGCCAGTGGGATGTTAGTGTGTGGGGAAGGTTTACTGGATAATCCCCATGGGAATGAACAGCACTCTCTTTCCCCCAGTTAAGCCACCCTGACAGACTTTGTGTCTTTGGAGACACAAGGACCAATTCACCTGAAACAGCAGCTGGATTTTATATTCATGAGCACCCAATAAGATTGGCTAGTTTACATACACACACACAGACACACACACTCCCTCAAACACACATAGACACATTCTCACACACATATACACAAAGGACCCCGCCACACACAGGCTCTCTCGCACACACAGACACACGCTCCCTCAAACACAAACACAGACACACACACACACATACACACAGGCACTACTCTCACACACATACACACACAAGCACACACTATATCTCTCACGCACAGACATACGCTCCCTCAAATACACACAGACACACTCTCTCACACATACACGCAGACACACTCTCTCTCACACAGACACACTCTCTCACACACACACATACACACCCTCTCTCTCATTCACACACACTCTCACACACACACACTCTCATTCTCCCACACACCCACTCACTCTCACACACACACTCTCTCTCACACACACACACTCTGTCTCTCATACACTCACAGAAACTCTCTCTCACACACATACACACAGACAGACACAGACACACAATCCCTCAAACACACACAGACACACTCTCTCACACACACATAAACACACAGTTACTCTCTCTCTCACACACATACACACGCTCCCTCAAGAACACACAGACACACTCACACACACACATAAACGCATAGTTACTCTCTCTCATACACACACACACGCTCCCTCAAACACACATAGACACACTCTCAATCACACACACACATGGACACACACACTCTCTCTCTCACACACACACTGACACACACTCTCTCACACACACAGACGCTCTCTCATACACACACATAAACACACAGTTACGCACTCTCTCTCACACACATACACACGCAGACACACGCTCCCTCAAATATGCAGAGACGCACTCTCTCAAACACACACACGGACACCCACACTCTCTCTCACACACAGGTACACTCACACTCACACACACATGCACACAGGCACACACTCTCTCACACACACATACACACTCTTTCTCACACAAGACACACTGGCATACACACACAGAGACACATACACATATAGACACACAGACACACAAACACATAGACACACAGACACATTCTCTCACACACACAGCGACAGTCTCACACACACATACACACAGACACACTCTCTCTCACACACATGCACACAGAGACACACACACCCTTAAACACACACACAGCCACACACTCTCACATGAACATGCACTTTCTCTCTCACGTACAAATACAGGCACACAGAGATACACATGCATCCACTCATTCACACACACAAACACGGGCAGTCTCTCTCTCTCTCTCTCTCTCTCTCTCTCTGTCTCTCCCACACACACACACACGCGCGCGCACACACACACACACACAGCTGCAAATGCATGGTTGAGGTATTGCTGGAGAAATGATTTCTCCGAGGACTGAATCCTGATCTCACATGATGACTGCTCCAGGGGGACAGACAGCAGTTACAGATGACTTGTTGGATCTTCCTGTGCACCACCTCTTGCATCGACAGCATTAGTGTGTTTGGGTGCCTGCTTTTCTAAAACGTCTCCAAGCAACAAGTGACAATAGATTGATGAAAGTTTTCCTCCAAACCATGTTTCAGACGCATTCTGCTGTTATCTTTCACTGATTGTTTAAAATGATCTGAATCTTCTGAAATGGGGAGTGGCTTCCATTTCAAATTATGACACCAGAGTGCCTCGGGGACACTGAGGAAATGATCAGGAAATTGCATCTGTTCCTTTCTATCCTCTGCACTCTGTACCACCAGAAAGTGCTCCCTCAGTACATCAGATAGTTGTCCCTGAATACTCCAATAGTTCTCCCTCAATACCGCAGATAGTTCTCCCTCAATACCTCAGAACGTGCTACCTCAGTAGCTCAGAAAGTTCTCACTCAGTACCTCAGAAAGTTCTCACTCAATACATCAGATAGTGCTCCCTCAATACCTCAGAAAATGCTCCCTCAGGACCTCAGATAGTGCTCCCTCAATAGCTCAGAAAATGCTCCCTCAATATCTTAGAAAGTGCTCCCTCAGGACCTCAGAAAGTGCTCCCTCAATACCGCAGAAAGTGTTCCCTCAGTACCTCAAAAGTTGCTTCCTCGATATCTCAGATATTTCTCTCTTAATAGCTCAGATAGTGCTCCTTCAATACTTCAGATAGTGCTCCCTCAATACCGCAGATAGTTCTCCCTCAATACCTCAAAACGTGCTACCTCAGTAGCTCAGAAAGTTCTCACTCAGTACCTCAGAAAGTTCTCACTCAATACCTCAGATAGTGCTCCCTCAATACCTCAGAAAATGCTCCCTCAGGACCTCAGATAGTGCTCCCTCAATAGCTCAGAAAATGCTCCCTCAATATCTCAGAAAGTGCTCCCTCAGGACCTCAAAAGGTGCTTCCTCAATATCTCAGATATTTCTCTCTTAATAGCTCAGATAGTGCTCCTTCAATACTTCAGATAGTGCTCCCTCAGTACCTCAGATAGTTCTCCCTCAGTACCTCAGATAGTGCTCCCTCAATACCTCGGAAAGTGATCCCTCAATACCTCAGAAAATGACCCTCCAATAGCTCACTTAGCTCGCCCTCAGTACCTCAGATAATGCTCCCACAATTCCTCAGATAGTGCTCCCTCAATACATCAGAAACTGCTCCCTCAGTACCTCAGAAAGTGTTCCCTCAGTACCTCAGAAAGTGTTCCCTCAGTACCTCAGACAGTGCTCCCTCAATACCTCTGAAAGTGCTCCTTCAATACTTCAGATAGTGCTCCCTCAGTACCTCAGATAGTTCTCCCTCAGTACCTCAGATAGTGCTCCCTCAATACCTCGGAAAGTGATCCCTCAATACCTCAGACAATGACCCTCCAATAGCTCACATAGTTCGCCCTCAGTACCTCAGACAGTGCCCCCTCAATACCTCTGAAAGAGCTCCCTCAGTACCTCAGAAAGTGCTCCCTCAGTACCTCAGAAAGTGCTCCCTCAATATCTTAGATAGTTCTCCCTCAATACCTCTGAAAATGCTCCCTCAATACCTGAGAAAGTGCTCCCTCAATACCTCAGAAAGTGCTCCCTCAATATCACAGATAATTCTGCCGCAATATCTCAGACAATTCTCCCACAATACTTCAGATAGCGCTTTCTCAGTACCTCAGATAGTTTTCCCTCAGTACCTCAGAAAGTGCTCCCTCAGTTCCTTGGATAATTCTCCCTCAGTACCTCAGAAAGTGCTCCCTCAGTACCTCAGATAGTGCACACTCAGTACCTCAGAAAGTGCTCCATCAATACCTCAGAAAGTGCTTCATCAGTACCTGAGATAGTTTTCCCTCAGTATCTCAGAAAGGGCTCCCTCAGTACCTTAGATAGTGCACACTCAATACCTCAGAAAGTGCTCCATCAATACCTCAGACAGTGCTCCCTCAATATCTCAGAAAGTGCTCCCTCAATACCTCAGGAGGTGGTCTCTCAATACCTCAGATATTTCTCTCTCAATATCTCAGATAGTGCTCCCCCAATACCTCAGAAAGTGCTCTCTCAGTAACTCAGAAAATGTTCTCTCAGTACCTCAGTGTGTGCTCCCTCAATAGCTCAGAAAGTGCTTCCTCAGTACCTCGAAAGTTCTCCCTCAGTATTTCAGAAAGTGCTCCCTCAATACCTCAGAAAGTGCTCCCTCAATACCTCAGGAAGTGCTCTCTCAATACCTCAGATATTTCTCTCTCAATATCTCAGATAATGCTCCCTCAATACCTCTGAAAGTGCTCCTCAGTAACTCAGAAAGTGCTCCGTCAGTACCTCAAATAGTGCTCCCTCAATACCTCAGAAAGTGCTCCCTCAATATTTCAGATAGTTCTCCCTCAAAACCTCAGATAGTGCTCCCTCAGTACCTCAGAAAGTGCTCCCTCAATACCTCTGAAAGTGCTCCTCAGTAACTCAGAAAGTGCTCCCTCAGTAACTCAGGAAGTGCTCCCTCAATACCTCAGATATTTCTCCCTCAATACCTCTGAAAGTGCTCCCTCAATACCTCAGAATGTGCTAACTCAATATCTCCGAAAGTGCTCCCTCAGTACCTCAGAAAGTGCTCCCTCAATACCTCAGTAAGTGCTGCCTCAATCCCTCAGATAGTGCACACTCAGTACCTCAGACAGTGCTCCCTCAATACCTCCGAAAGTGCTTCCTCAGTACCTCCAAAAGTGCTCCCTTAATATCTCAGAAAGTGCTCCCTTAGTACCTCAGACAGTGCTCCCCCAATACCTCAGAAAGTGTTCCCTCAATATCTCAGAAAGTGCTCCCTCATTACCTCAGAAATTGCTCCCTCAGTACCTCAAACAGTGCTCCCTCAATACCTCAGGAAGTGCTCCCTCAGTACCTCAGAAAGTGCTCCCTCAGTACCTCAGACAGTGCTCCCTCAATACCTCAGAAAGTGCTCCCTCAATACCTCAGAAAGTGCTCCCTCAATACCTCAGATAGTGCACACTCAGTACCTCAGACAGTGCTCCCTCAATACCTCCGAAAGTGCTCCCTCAATATCTCAGAAAGTGCTCCCTTAGTACCTCAGACAGTGCTCCGCCAATACCTCAGAAAGTGCTCCCTCAGTACCTCATACAGTGCTCCCTCAATACCTCAGAAAGTGCTCCCTCAATACCTCAGAAAGTACTCCCTCAATATCTCAGATACTGCTCCCTCAGTGCCTCAGACAGTGCTCCCTCAATACCTCAGAACGTGCTCCCTCAGTACCTCAGAAAGTGCTCGCTCAATACCTCAGAAAGTGCTCCCTCAATACCTCAGAAAGTGCTCCCTCAATACCTCAGATAGTGCACACTCAGTACCTCAGACAGTGCTCCCTCAATACCTCCGAAAGTGCTCCCTCAATATCTCAGAAAGTGCTCCCTTAGTACCTCAGACAGTGCTCCGCCAATACCTCAGAAAGTGCTCCCTCAGTACCTCATACAGTGCTCCCTCAATACCTCAGAAAGTGCTCCCTCAATACCTCAGAAAGTACTCCCTCAATATCTCAGATACTGCTCCCTCAGTGCCTCAGACAGTGCTCCCTCAATACCTCAGAACGTGCTCCCTCAGTACCTCAGAAAGTGCTCGCTCAGTACCTCAGAAAGTGCTCCCTCAATACCTCAGAAAGTGCTTCCTTAATACCTCAGAAATTGCTCCCACAATGCCGAAGAAAGCATCACTTTGTTGTGTTTAACCCCCAAAGCCGCTTAGACAGTAGCTCCACAAAACATTCACATCCTCAACACTTCAGGGCTCAGGGCTCAGCCCAGCTCCCCCCTCAGATTGTGATCAAACCCCTTCAGACTGTAAGGACCCACATCCACCCCTGTCCAAGATTGGAGCCCTGGTCCCCAGAACATGACTTGTCTCTCTGGATTAATTTTAGAATTCCTACTGTGTTGAAGCAAGCCATTCCGTCCATTGGCTCCACACTGACTATCTGAACAGCATCCCACCCAGACTCGCATCCTCTACTCTATCCCTGTAATGCTGCATTTCCCATGGCATCTTTGGTTGGTGGGAGGAAACTGGATCACCCGGAGGGAACGCGCACAGATACAGAGAGAATGTGTAAACTCCACACAGACAGTCACCGGGAGTAAGAATCAAACCACTGGGGCACCGTGCTGTCCTCTCTCCTTGGATGCCATCTCATCTAACCTTTTACTAAACAATCTCCCATGTGAAACTTTCTCATCTGTCTCCTTGGTCATCCCTTCAAAAGCTGTATCAAGTTGGACACATCATTTCCACAAACAAAGCCAAGCTGACCATCCCTAATCAATTCTTGCTTTTCCAAATGCATGTAAATTGTCTCTCAGAATGCCCTCCGACAGCTTACCCACCACTGCCATCAGGCTCACAGCTCCATAGTTCAATGGCTGTTCCTTGCAGTCTTACTTCAAAAATGGCACATCATTAATCACCCTCCAGTCTTCAGGCACCTCACCCGTTGCCACTGATCGGTCCATCTGACAAGGCCATCTCCATCCTTCTGTAACCTAAGGCTATCCTCCTCAGCATTTATCACCCAACCAAACTTCATAACATTCATGAACCCAATGATTAACCCTCCACCATTCAAACCTAAATCTTTTCTATCAACCACATCAGCAAGACCCCAACAGTGAGACATGAACAGACAGAGATTTCTAACTGGGCCATCACTGTCTGCTTCCTGCCACTCAGCATTCTGCGCCAAATTCTTTGGATCTTGAGTTTTTACGTTAACTATCAGTTTCCAGGATGGGTCCTCATAAAAGCCTTACTGTTTTCCAAGCAGGCGACAGGAAAGCATTGCCCTTATTTACACAGTTGGTCACCTCCGTAAAAAGTGCAATCCCATTGGGCAAACCTGACCTCCCCCTAAACACAACCATTCTGACTGTTCTTCATGAACTCCAGTCTCTGTAAATGCTGATTAATTCTATCTCCCAAAATTGCTTCCAACAGACGCCCCACCCACGGTATTAGCCTGACTGGCCTGTAGCTGCCTGGTATATCCCATGTTCCTTCTTGAATAACAGTTCCACATGGTCAGTCCGACGACACCTCTCCTGTGGCCAGAGGGGATTTGAAAATGTTTGCAAGTGTACCTGCTACTTCCTCCATCACCTCATTCGGTAAACTGAGATACATTTCCACCATCTTTGGAGAATTATTGGGTTGTATGAAGGCCAGACCACTCAGAACCACCTCTCTCTGTATATATATATGCTAATTCATTTAATTGTATCACAGAGCATCTTCACGATTTCATACCAACCCTGTCCCAATGAACATTGACAAAATGCATCCATTCAGTGTAGCCTTTGGGTCCATGCACAAATTCTCACTGTGTTCCACAACCTAGTCTTTCTCTCATTATCAATTCACCCTTAATGTCACGTAAAGCCCTTTCTGGTTTTTATTTCCTCTCTTCGCACTCCTCGCTCCCAGGCAAATAGCCTGCAATTAGATTGGGAGGAGTGTGGGATGTCAGCCTGGATGTGGATTGGCATTGGGAAGCTCAGAAATAAGGAACACACGACTGTGCTGAGTGGGGGCAGTGGGATTCATTTGGGATGAGCAGATGGAAGCTGAGGAATAAACCTCAGCCCTGCAGCATGAAAATTACCTTTTTAGCTGGCAGGTCAGTCACACGAAACGAAAATTTGATCCCTGGGAAAAGAGGGTGGTGACCAAATGAAGACGGTCTGTTTGAACACAGTCTCTGGAATCTGGACGTGGGAATCACTGCTGAATGGGCTCTGTAGGAAGCAGAGGCAGAAATGTACTGAACAATTTCAGATATTCCTTAAAGACCACAAGACATGGGAGCAGAAATTAGGCCATTCAGCCCATCTGATTGTGTGGCACTCACTCAGTACTGACTCTCTTACAATGCAGGTATCCTCCAGACTTATACGCTGACAGTGTGGCAATCCCTCAGAACTGACCCTCTGACAATGCGACACTCCCTCGGTACTGACCCTCTGACAGTCCAGCACTCCCTCAGAACTGACCTTCTGACAGTGCGACACTCCCTCAGTACTGAACCTCTGACAGTGCAGCACTCCCTCAGTACTGACCGTCTGACATGAGGCATTGCACGTATACTGTCCCTCCCACAGTGTGGCACACCTTCATACTGACTTTCAGACAGTGCGGCGCATCCTCTGATCATTCAGTACTCCCTCAGAACTGACCCTCTGACACTGCAACAGCCCTTTGACCCTGCATTCCTGACGGTGCTGCAATCCCTCAGTACTGACCCTCTGACAGTGCAGCTCTCCCTCAGCACTGCTCCTTTGACACTGCAGCACAACCTCAGAAATGGCATTCTGACACAACAGCATTCCATCAGTACTGACCCTATGACTCTGCAGCACTCTCTTTGTACTGACATTTCTACAGTGCAGCAGTCCATCAGTGCTGACATTTCTGCAGTGTGGCATTCCCTCAGTACTGACCCTCCGATAACGCGGCATTCCCTCAGTACTGACCCTCCGACAGAGCAGAACTCCTTCTGTACTGACACTCTGACAGAGCGGCACCTTCTCATTCCTGCACTTCTGATAGACCAGCAATGCCTCAGTACTCACCCTTTGACAGTGTAGCACTCCCTCAGTACTGACCATTTGGCAGTGCACCACTCTCTCAGTACTGACCGTCTGAAACAACACTCCCTCAGAACTGACACACTGACCGTGTAGCGCTCCCTCAGTAATGACCATTTGACAGTACATCACTCTCTCAGTGCTGACCCTCTGGCAATGCAGCAATCACTCAGTACTGACTTTCTGACACATAGTGTGGTGCTCCCTCAGTACTAATCCCCTCACACCGCGGTGATCCTTCAGTACTAACCCTCTCAGAGTGCGGTGCTCCCTCAGTTCTAACTCTTTCACAGTGCAGCGCTCCCTTAGTAGCAACCCTCTCACAGTGCGACACTCTGATAGCATGGCAATCCATTAGCACTGACCCTCAGAGAGTGCACACTTCATCACGACTGACTCTTTCACTGCACAGCAGTCCCTCCGTCCTGACTCTCTGACAATGCAGCACACCCTCCATACTGATCCTCTGACAATACAGCACTGCCTCCACACTGATCCTCTGACAATGCTTAACTCCCTCCACACTGATCCTCTGACAATATAGCACTCCCTCCACACTGATCCTCTGATAGTGATGCACTCCCTCAGTACTGACTCTCTGACAGTGTGGAAGTGGCCCTATACTGACCCTCCGACAGTGTGGCCCAATCTCAGGACAAAACCTCTGACAGTACAGCACTCCATCAGAACTGACACTCTGACAGTTCAGGACTACCTCAGTACTGACTCATTAACAATGTAGCACTCCCTCAGTACTGACCCATTGACAGTTTGGCACTCCCCTCAGAACTGACCCATTGACAGTGTAGGACTCCCTCAGTACTGACCCTCTGCCTCGGTCTTGCGCCTCTGACAGTCCAGCACTGACCATCTGACAGCGTAGCACTCTCTCTGTACTGACCCTCTGACAGTGCGGCACTCCCTCTGTGCTGACCCTCTGACAGTGTGGTGCTCCCTCAGTACTGACCCTCTGACAGTGCAGCACTCCCTCAGCACTGACCCTCTTTTTTTACTATTTCATTGAGTCTTGTGGAAATTTGGAGACATAGGGATTGCAGATTCTGAGGAAGCATTGGAGAGACACACAAACCAAGCCCTGTCTGAAACTCTCTGCAATAGACTATTCAGAGGCACAGAGTGACAGAGGTGCACGGCATGGAACCAGACCCTCCTTCCAACTCGTCCATACCAACCAGATATTCTCATCTCATTTCATTCCATTTGCTAGCACTTGGCTGATATCCCTCTCAACCCTTCCTATTCACGTACTCATCCTGATGCCTTTTAAATGTCACAATTGTACCAGCCCCATCACTTCCTCAAGCAGCTGCCTGCATGCCCTTGAATAAGTGCTCAAACATTCATACTGTCGATACAAACTCTAATAAACACTAACCTGCGAAATGCTATCATTGTGATTTTCAACCCACCCTTTGATTCTCCATTCTGCTGATTTGAACAGAGATAAAGAAGCAGAGTTAGTGACCATCCACCGTGACACTGTTATAAAACTTATTTTCACATGTGGCTTGCATGTGATTCCCACACCCTCGAAAAGTTGCCTGGAAGGTGGGGGTGAGCTGTACTCTCCTGCTGCAGTCCTTGGGTGTCCCACAGTGACGTTAGGGAGGGAGCTCCAGGATTTTGATCTGAACCATGTCAAGAGCTCTCTTCCTGTAGTGCCCTTTTAAAGTTGGGAAGTTATTATCGACCAGGAGGACCCGAGAGCTGCTGTCTTGTCAGAGAGAGAGGCCTGCTGGGTCATGCACCTCAGGTGAGGGGCGAGGTTGAGAAGCTTCATGGTAATTTCAGACATGATAGAGATTGAACCAACCGTGTTGGCATCACGAACCTGTTAGCTGTGGTAACTGACCCCCCTTTGTAGCAGAGGGATTCAATCCCTTTAACAGAGCAAGCTTGAGAATTCAACACTAAAACCAATCTGTACGGACACGCTGGAGACCTGAACCATCAATACAGAGATTGCTGAAGAGACTCAGCATGTCCGGCAGCATCTCTGAAGGAAGAGGGAGAAAGAGACAGAGAGAGAGTTCACCTTTCAATCCAGTGATTTCTGCGGGAAAGTTCCTTCAGAACAGACCATTTTGAGGAAGGGTCACTTGAAATGCGAATTGTTCCTCTCTCTCTTCACCGTTGCCACTGAATATCCCCTGCCATCTGTTTGCTTGAGAATTTGACCTGATCCAAGCGTCACTGAATACTTCAGTCTGTGTTCAATGCCCTGAGGCTGCTTCTGCTGAAAGTTGACAAACAGGTTTAAGGCTTTGTAAGGTATTGTATTCGGAGGGCGGCCTACATGGGAGAACAGATACAGAACACAGGCACTTCACAAAGATCCTTCTCAATGTAACTTTGTGATGTTAATTCAGAAGGAACAGCTCAGAGCTAACATTTCAGTTAATCAGCCAAGGGGAGGATATATGTCATGGCAAAGACTTGTTGTAAAGACTGTACAGAACCGAACTTTAGTGATTATGTTTGTACGTAAAGTGTTTTTGTGAATAAAGTCTCTTTTTGATGTAAATATTTTTTCGAGGGGAACCGAACATCTTGAGCTTGTGGAGGCATTGCCCTTGTCCCTAATCTTCTTTAAATAAACGCTAGACAAGTTAGATACTCCCCGGGTATAGACATCAAACTGTCATCAACAGGGAGGAGATGGTGTGATGGTCCCGGGGGCTCAGTGTTGCCTCACCCCAACAGGTGTTCGATTCCAGCCTCGGGCAACTGTCTGGTTGGAGTTGGCACATTCTCCCCGTGCCAGCCTCCGGGTGTTCCAGTTCCCACCCACTGTCCAAAGATTTGCAGACTAGGTGGATTAGCCAGAGGAAATGAAGGGATCCAGGGATAGAGGAGGGATGGGATGCACTGCCGAGGGTCAGTGTGAACCTGATAGGCCAAATGGCCTGCTGCCACATCCTACGGAATCTATGATCAATCCAGAGACTCAAATAATGTTCTGGGCCCTGGGCTTCAATTCTGGGGTTGGCAGTGGGTCATCACAGTGAGAACAGGTTTGGGGATGAACACGGTCCAAGGGGGCAACAGGTTTGCTTTCTGAGGTGTTGAGGGCATGAATGTTCTGTCGAGTTGTTTTCGGGATAAACATACTGAGGGGATGGTTTCTAAGGTATTGAGGGAGCACTATCTGTCAGTACAGGGTGCAGATGGTCGAAAGGTACAGGTACACTTCATAGAACATAGGACATCGGACATAGAACAGTACAGCACAGAACAGGCCATTCAGCCCACAATGCTGTGCCGACCACTGATCCTCATGTAAGGTAAACCTAATGTATGAACCCTCAAATGTCTGTGACCATATCCATGTCCAGAAGTCTCTTAAATATCCCCAATGACCTTGCTTCCACAACTGCTGCTTGCAACGCATTCCATGCTCTCGCAACTCGCTGCATAAAGAACCTGCCTTTGACATACCCGCTATACTTTCCGCCAACAGCTTAAATTTATGACCCCTCGTATTAACAATTTCTGCCCTGGGGAAAAAAATCTCTGGCTTTCAATTCTATCTATGCCTCTCATTATCTTGTACACCTCAGTTAGGTCCACTGTCACCCTTCTTTTTTCCACTGAAAAATGTCCAAGCTCAGTCACCTCTCTTTGTTAGATAAGCCCTCCATTCCAGGCAGCATCCTGGTAAACCTCCTCTGAACCCTCTCCAAAGCATCCACATCTTTCCTATAATAGGGCGACCAGAACTGGACACAGTATTCCAAGTGCGTTCTAACCAACGTTTTATAGAGCTGCAACAAGATCTCACGGCTCTTAAACACAATCCTCCTGTTAATGAAAACCAAAACAACATATGCTTTCTTAACAACCCTGTCCACTTGGGTAGCCATTTTAAGGGATCAATGTACCTACACACCAAGATCCCTCTGTTCCTCCACACTGCCAAGAATCCTATCTTTAATCCTGTACTCAGCTTTCAAATTCGACCTTCCAAAATGCATCCCCTCACATTTATCCAGGTTGAACTCCATCTGCCACCTCTCAGCCCATCTCTGCATCCTGTCAATGTCCCGCTGCAGCCTACAACAGCCCTCCAACCTTTGTGTTGTCTGCAAACTTGCTGACCCATCCTTCAATCCCCTCATTCAAGTCATGAATAAAAATTACAAACAGTAGAGGCTCAAGGACAAAGCCCTGTGGAACACCACTCACCACAGACTTCCAGGCAGAATATTTTCCTTCTACTACCACTCGCTGTCTTCTGTCGACCAGCGAATTCTGTATCCAGACAGCTAAGTTTCCCTGTATCGCATTCCTCCTGACCTTCTGAACGAGCCTACCATGGGGAACCTTATCAAATGTCTTACTGAAGTCCACATACACAACACCCACAGCTCGACCCTCATCAGCTTGCCTAGTAATATCCTCAAAGAACTCAGTAAGGTTTGTGAGGCATGACCTGCCCCTCACAAAGCCGTGTTGATTGCATTTAATCAAGCCATTCTCTTCCAGATGGTCATAAATCCTGTCCCTCAGAATCCTTTCTAACGCCTTACAGACGACAGACGTGAAAGTGTCTGTTCTGTAATTGCCAGGGATTTCCCTGTTTCATTTCTTGAAGAGAGGAATTACATTTGCATCCCTCCAGTCCTCAGGTACGACTCCAATGGAGAGCGAGGATGTACGGATCTTCGCAAGCAGCGAAGCAATCACATTTCTCGCTTCCCAAAGCAGGCGAGGACAAATCTGGTCTGGCCCTGGCGACTTGTCAATCTTAATGTTTGTCAAAATGTTCAGCACATCAGCTTCCTCAAACTCTATCGGTTCCAGCATGCTTACCTGCTCCTCAATGGTTTCATTCACTACAAGGTCCTTTTCTTTAGTAAAGACAGAAGCAAAAAAAAAAACTCATTTAGGGCTTCCCCGAACCCCTCAGAGTCTATAAACAAGTTCCCTATACTATCCCTGATCGGCCCTACTCTTTCTTTGATCATTCTCTTACTCCTCACATAAGTGCAAAATGCCTTTGGATTCTCCCTAATCCTTCCTGCTAAGCCTTTTTCGTGCCCCCTCCTGGCTCTCCTCAGGCCATTTTTGAGCTCCTTCCTCGCCTGCCTGTAATCCTCTAGAGCTGAGCACGACCCTTGCTTCCTCCACCTTACGTAAGCTGCCTTCTTTTGTTTGAAAAAAGGCTCCTTCGCTCTCGTCATCCAAGGTTCCTTTATCTTACCCCTTCTTGCCTGTCTCAGAGGAACACATTTATGCATCACTCGCAACAACTGTTCCTTAAACCGTCTCCACATGTCTGTCGTGGCCTTTCCGTGGAGCAATTGCTCCAAGTCCATGCTTCCCAACTCACGTCTGATAGTATCATAGTTTCCTTTTCCCCAATTAAATATCCTCCCATTGTGCCTGCTTCTCTCCTTCTCCATAGCTATGTAGAATGTGAAGCAGTTGTGGTCACTATCACCAAAATGCTCTCCCACCGCAAGATCTGACACCTGCCCCAGCTCATTGCCGAGCACCAAAATCAAAATGCTCTCTCCCCTCGTCAGCCGCTTCAATGTGCTGAGTTAGGAAACCCTCATGAACACACCTTACAAAAATAGCTCCTTTCAAACCATCTGCTCGAAGGAGGTTCCAATCAATATTGGGAAAGTTAAAGTCACCCATTACAACAACCCTATTACATTCACTCTTTACCAAAATCTGCCGACCTATGCTTTCTTCAATCTCCCTGCCTCTGTTGAGGGGGGCCTGTAGTAAACCCTTAATGAGGTGACTGCTCCCTTACTTTTCCTAATTTCCACCCATACTGACTCAGAGGTCAAACCCTCCTGACAATGTTAACTTCTGTAGCTGTGATAACCTCTCTGATTTCTTTTCTGAATTCATTGCATGTGGTGTCCCTCAAGGGTTGGCCAGCACGGTGGCTCAATGGTGAGGACTGCTACCTCACGACATCAGGGACCCAGGTTCGATTCCAGCCTCAGGCGACTGTCTGTGTGGAGCTTGCACTTTCTCCCAGTGTCTGCGTGGGTTTCCTCCGGGTGCTCCGGTTTCTTCCCACAGTCCAAAGAAGTGCAGGTTAGGTGAAATGGCCGTGCTAAATTGCCTGTAGTGTTAGGTGCATCAATCAGTGGTAAACGTAGGGGAATGGGTCCGGATGGGTTCCTCTTCGGAGGGTCGGTGTGGACTTGTTGGGCCGAAGGGACTGTTTCCACACTGTAGGGAATCTAAGGATCTATCCTTGGACCCTCCTTTTTCTCACCTACATACTGCCAGGAGGTGACATTGTCCCAAAGCACCGCTTTATGTTTCACATGTACACTGACACTGCCCAGCTCTCCCTCCCCATCATCCCTCTCCATTGCTCCACTGTTACTCAGTTATCAAACTGCTTACCATGCTCCCACGACTCGATTAGCTGCAATTTTCTCCAGTGAAACATTGAAATGGTTAAAACCATTGCCTTCAGTTGCTATTCCAAATTACTTTCCCTTACTGCTGAGCCCCTCCCTCCCACTGAGAAATATCTGAGGTAGAACTACACTCTTCACAATATTGCTGTTATATCTGACCCCAAGGTGACCTTCTGATAAGACATCCACACAATCACAAACACCAGGAGTTCCATTCTCTAAAACGTTCCTTGTCCCCCCTCACCCCAGCTCCATTGCTACTGAAACCCCTGACCCGTGTCGGTGGTGCCTTAAACTTGACGAATCTGAAGCTGAACCCTTGATTCCGTGACTGACCCAGAATCTGCTAGCTTTCTGTGTTTCCTGCACAATTATCCCCTGGTCCCTTTGTTGTGCAGCTTTCTACAGTTTCCACCATTTAAATAGCACTTTGTTCTTTTATTATCTCCTCCAAAATGACCAACTTCCCATTTTCCCAAATTAGACTCCATCTGGCAACTTGTTGCTCCCTTCTCCTGTGCATCTCTCTCCCTTCACAATCATCTTAGAACTTTCCAGTTATGCCTTTTCTGACAGATTCCCACCCCCACCCCCAATTCTTCTAAACGTTTACTGGGAATCCTGGGCAGTGGGAAGCGTGCAGTGTTGCTCTGTTTTCCGTGAGACTCTGTGGAATGACTGGGAGGAGCTTGCTGCCCCTTGGTGAGAATGGAGACAACTTGCCCATCGAGCTGCATGAGCCTTTCACCCCCCATGTCTTATTGATGAGGCACAGCGGCAACACGGAAGGAAAGAAAAGGAAGGAAATCCTGCTCTCCACATCTCACTGACTCTTGGATCATTCTGTCCCATTTATGAAAGATCTGCCCTGTTCAGTCACATGAAGTCCCAAGGTGGAAACTCCTAGAAACCCACATACATTTCCCCCTGAACTAACTGCTGACCTCCACAAGGGGTAATGCGTACAGTCATCCTGGCCCAGGAGGAGAGGATGTTGTGAGTTTCTAACCTGACCTGACAGTGATGGATTTTATAAACTTGTATTAGAGGATACTACAGGTGGGCATTCAGATGGCAATCTCAGTAACTGTAACGCCAAACTCTGACAGCATTACTCAATTAATCAGGACCTGGATATTCACATGGTGCGTGAGTATTGTGTTCCAGCTCAATCCCATTTACTGCATAAAAGTTCTCCATTAAATCATCCCATTCTCTCAATAGTTCTCCCCACACCTTCAATCTGTCCTGTAATCCTTGTATAATGAGCTGATGGGTGTAAGGTTTATTATTATAACGGGTAACTTTTGTAAACCCCTCTGTCACAGCTCCTCTGAATTTCCTTTGCTACAAGGAGAACAATCTCAGTTTCCCCAAACCCTGATTCCCCAATGTGTGTTTGTTCTCTATAAGGTACACATCAGGGTTGTGCAGGAACAGTGTCCACTTGCCTGCATCAGTGCAGCCCCCAGCAATGTTAAAGAAAGGGAACATCGTCCAGGACAAAGCACTGTGCCTGAGTGGTGTCCCATCCACCACCTTCAGCATTCCCACTCTCCACCCCCGAGGTACAGTGACATCACTGTGTAAGAGGCAACGTCAGTATTGTCCAACCCGACCATAGGGCTGCTCTCTCATTAGGAAGAGATGTCTGGTGGTGGTTTAACCTGAAGGTTACCCCAGCCCAGGCAAGGGGAGAGATTGGGAAGGAGAGTCCATCTATTGTAGATCGATATTATCTACCCAATGTATCAGCAACAACTATATCATACCAATGACTAATGTAAAATAATATCCAAAACACACTACTACAATACCCCATTCCTTGAAACATCCTGGCAAATCCCCTGTGCCCTCTCTCAGGGACCCTGCCATCCTTCCCAATGTATGGGCGATCTCTGGTTTGCGCAGACCCAGCTGCTTTGTGTTCCTGTGGGTGATGCCATCATCGAGCACCAGTTGCACTAAACCTCACTGTCTGGAAGGGTGGGAGACACAGAATTCCCAATAGTATTTAAGACATATTTAGGTGCACACTTGTGATACCAAGACAGATGGTGCGAATGACTGTGTATTGGAAAATGGATCAGGATAGTTTGGTGATAGTTTTCTTTACTGGCACAGACTCAATGGACCACTGAGCCTTTTTCTGTGCTGTAAACCTCAAGACACTTAATATCGGAACATGACAGGCCAACTTTGAAACCAGGTCAGAAAAAATGATAGTACAATAGATGACACATGATTGGTCAATGTGTTTGGGAGGAAAGTGAGATGGAGAGGTTTAGGAGGAAATTCTGGAGCTCGATGCAGGAATCTGAAAGGGCCGTCATCAAGTGAGAAATAAAAATGGGGTATCCTCAAGGCCGAAATCAAAGAAAGGCACATATCGCACAGCTTTGAGAGACTGGAGGGGATTAGAGTTAGGGAGGGGTCTGAGGCTGGAGAGGAATTATTAGAGATAAGAAAGATGTTCGCTGAACTGGGAATTTGTGTTGCAGACGTTTCATCCCCTGTCTGCTGCAGCTGGAACTGACAACCAGAAGCGGCACATACAAACCACTATAAATGTCGGAGGAAACATCACAGAAGCGCTTCACAGGAGGTTCCCAAGCACTGAGGATGTCACCGAGACAGGGGACGAAACGTCTGCAACACAAATTCCCAGCTCGGCGAACAGAACCACATCAACGATCACCCGAGCTACATATCTTCTCACAAACTTTGAAGATAAGGAAGAGTTGTGAGGCTGGGTGAGGTGACAGAGACAGGGAGAGATGTGAAGAGGGAGGGGTGCAGAGACAGCAAGAATTAGAGTCGTAATGTTATGTAGCATGGGAACAGACCCTGTGATCCAATCAATCCATGTCAAACATAATTCCAAACTGAGTTAATCTCACCTGCCTCCCCTTGGTCCACATGTATCCAAACATTTCCTATTAGGTACCTGTCCAAATGAGTTTCTCGTAGAATCACTGTGGTGTGGAAACTGGCCATTTAGAGTCAGAGTAATTGAGATGTACAACATGGAAACAGACCCTTCCGTCCAACCCATCCATGCTGACCAGATATCGCAACCCAATCTTGTCCCACCTGCCAGCACGCGGCCCATATCCCTCCAAACCCTTCCTATTCATATATCCCTCCAAATGCCTCTTAAATCTTGCAATTGTACCAGCCTCCACCACTTCCATGCAGCTCATTCCATGCACGGTCCACCCTCTGCGTGAAAAAGTTGTCATTTCAGTCTCTTTTATATCTTTTCCCTGTTACCCTAAACCTATGCCCTCTAGTTGTGGAGTAGTTGTTGGAAGACTGGTGCCATTATTTGAGAAAGGTGGTAAGGAAAAGCCAGCAAACTATAGACTGGTGAGCCTGAAGTCAGTCGAAGGCAAGTTGTTGGAAGGGTTTATAAGGGGCAGGATGTACATGTAATTGGAAAGACAAGAATGATTAGGAATAGTCAGCATGGCTTTGTGCATGGAAATCACTAACTTGGAATTCAGAAAGACATTCAGCAAGGGTCCACATAACAGACGGGTTAGCAAGTTCTTCATCATAGAATACAAGGAGATGGGGAGATTTGGATACAAAATTGGCTGGAAGGTCATAGAGTCATAGAGATATACATAACAGAAACAGACCCTTCGGTCCAACCCGTCCATGCTGACCAGGTATCGCAACCCATTCTAGGCCTGCCTGCCAGCATCTGGCCCATATCCCTCTAAACCCTTCTAATTCATGTTTACAGCAACAGAGAAACCTCAATTATGTGAACGAGTTGGGTGGGCACGAATTCATTCGGATAATCAATGATTCGGTGAATTGATTAAATGCCTTTCCTCTGGGGCTTGGATTTTTCAAAGTCTGCTCCCCATTCAGGAGACTGCAGAGGCACACAGCATGATTACCTGTGCACACACTGTCCCCAGCTTGCCCCTCACTGCCGTCTACACACCGTCCCCAGCCTGACCCTCACTGCCTCCTACACACCACCCCCAGCCTGACACTCACTGCCGCCCACACACCACCACCAGCCTGACCCTCATCGCTGTCCAATACCGCCCCCAGCTTGACCCTTACCGCCGCCCAACACCACCCCCCGCTTGACCCTCACTGCCGCCCACACACCAACCCCAGTCTGACTCTCATCGTCGTCGAACACCGCTCCCAGGCTGACACTCACTGCCAACCACATTCCGCATCCAGCCTGACCCACACTGCCACCCACACATTGCCCTACAGCCTGACACTCACCGCCGTCCACTCAACGCCCCCAGCCTGACCCTCACTGCCATTCACACAACACCCCCAGCCTGACCCTCAGCATTGTCGAACACCACTCCCAGCCTGACCCTCAATGCCGCCCACACATTGTCCCACAGCCTGATACTCACCGCCCCCAGCCTAACCATCACCAGCATCCGCACACCATCCCAGGCTTACTCTCACCGGAATCTATATTGACCCCAGCCTGACCCTCACCGCCGTCCACACACCACCCCCAACCTGACCTTCTCCGCTGTGCACACATCGCCCCCAGCCTGACCCACACCGCCGTCCACACACCGACAGAGCCTGACCCTCACTGCCATCCACACAACGACCCAGCCTGACCCTTATCACAGTCCGCGCACCACCCCAGTCTGTTGCTCACCAGAATCCACACTGCCCCCAGCCTGACCATCACTGCCGTCCATACACCGCCCCCAATCTGACCTTCTCCACTGTCTACACATCGCCTCCAGCCTGACCTTCACCGGCATCCACACACCACCCCCAGCCTCACCCTCACTGCCATCCACACACCGACCCAGCCTGACCCTTACTGCCATCCACACACCGCCACAAATAATCTTCACTGCCGCCCATACAATGCCCCCAAGACTGACCCTCAGCGCCATCCATACACCGCCCCCAGCCTGACCCTCCCCACCTTCCAAAGACCGCTCCCAGGCTGACTCTCACTGCCGTCCACACACCGCCCCCAGCCTGACCTTCACCATCGTCCAACAACGACCCCAGCTAGACGCTCACTGCCGGCCACACACCGCCCCCAGTCTGACACTCACTGCCGCTCACACACCACCCCAGCCTGACCCTCACCGCCGTCCACAGATCGCCAACAGCCTGACCCTCACCACCATCCACACACTGCCCTCAGCCTGACTCTCAGCGCAGTCCACACAGCGCCCCCCAGCCTGACACTAACCAGCCTCCTGACCCTCACCACCGTCCACACACTGCCCCCAGCCAGACACTCACCATAGCCGACACACCAATCCCAGTCTGACCCCCACTGCCATCCACACACCAGCCCAGCCTGTCCATCACTTCCGTCCACACACCGCCCCCAGCCTGACCCACACCACCGTCCACACACCGCCCCCAGCCCGACCCTCACCACCGTCCACATACCACCCTCAGCCTGACCCTAACTGTCATCCACACACCGACCCAGCCTGACCCTTATCACCGTCCCCTGTCTGCACACCACCCCAGTCTGACTCTCACCAGAATCCACACTGCCCCCAGCCTGACCCTCACTGCCGTCCACAGCCCGTCCACAACATGACTTTCTCTGCCGTCCACAGATCGCCCCCAGACTGACCTTCACCGCCATCCACACACCACACCCAGCCTCACCCTCACTGCCATCCACACACCGACCAAGCCTGATCCTAACTGCCATCCACACAACGCCCCAATTAATCTGCACTGCCGCCCATACAATGCCCCCAAGACTGACCCTCAACGCCATCCATATACCGCCCCCAGCCTGACACTCACCACCTTCCAAAGACCGCCCCCTGCCTGGCCCTCACTGATGCCCACACACCGTCGTCAGCCTGACTCTAAGCGCCATCCACACACCGCCAACAGCCTGACCCTCACCACCATCCACACACTGCCCCCAACCTGACTCTCAGCGCCGTCCACACACCGCCCCAAGCCAGACACTCACCAGTCTCCACACACTAGCCACAGCCTGACCCTCACCACCGTCCACACACTGCCCCCAGCCTGACACTCACCACCGCCGACACGCCGCCCCCAGTCTGTACATCACTGCCGTCCTCACACCACCCCCAGCCTGTCCCTCACTGCCGTCCGCACACCGCCTCCAGCCTGACCCACACCACCGTCTACACACCATTCCCAGCTTGTCCCTCACTGCCATCCACACACTGCCCTTAGCCTGACCCTCACCAACGTCCAACAACGACCCCAGCCAGACCGTCACCACCGTCCACACACCGCCCCCAGTCTGACCCTCACTGCCGTCCACACACCGCCCCCAGCCTGACCCTCACCACTGTCCACACAGGGCCGCCAGCCTGACCCTCACCACATTCCAAAAACCGCCCTCAGGCTTGCCCTCACTGATGCCCACACACCGCCCTCAGCCTGACACTTACTGCTACCCACAAACCACCCCATCCTGACCCTCACCGCCGTCCAACACTGCCCCCAGCCTGACCCTCACTGACACTCACACAACACCCCCAGCCTGACCCTCAGCATTGTCGAACACCGCTCCCAGCCTGACCCACAATGCCTCCCACACATTATCCCACAGCCTGACAATCACCACCGTCCACTCACCGCCCCCAGCCTGACCCTCACTGCCACTCACACAACACCCCCAGCCTGACCCTCAGCGACGTCCAACACTGCCCCCAGCCTGACCCTCACTGCCACCCACACACCATCCCAGCCTGACCCTAAGCGCCATCCACACACCGCCAACAGCCTGACAGTCACCACCGTCCACACACTGCCCTCAGCCTGATTCTCAGCGCCGTCCGCACACCGTCCCCAGTCTGACCCTCACCACCGTCCACACAGGGCCCCCAGCCTGTCCCTCACTACCTTCCAAAGACCGCCACCAGGCTTGCCCTCACTGATGCCCACACACCGCCATCAGCCTGACCCTTACTGCTACCCACAAACCACCCCATCCTGACCCTCACCGACGTCTAACACTGCCCCCAGGCTGACCCTCACTGCCACCCACACACCATCCCAGCCTGACCCTAAGCGCCATCCACACACCGCCAACAGCCTGACCCTCACCACCATCCAAACACTGCCCCCAGCCTGACTCTCAGCGCCGTCCACACACCGCCCCAAGCCAGACACTCACCACCCTCCACACACTAGCCACAGCCTGACCCTCACCACCGTCCACACACTGCCCCTAGCCTGACACTTACCACCGCCGACACGCCGCCCCCAGTCTGACCCTCACTGCCGTCCTCACACCCTCCCCAGCCTGTTCCTCACTGCGGTCCGCACACCGCCCCCAGCCTGACCCACACCATCGTCCACACACCGTTCCCAGCTTGTCCCTCATTGCCGTCCACACACTGCCGTTATCCTGACCCTCACCAACGTCCAACAACGACCCCAGCCTGACCCTCACTGCCGTCCAAACAACGCCCACAATCTGACCCTCACTGCCGTCCACACACCGCCCCCAGCCTGACCCTCACCACCGTCCACACAGGGCCGCCAGCCTGACCCTCACCACATTCCAAAGACCGCCCTCAGGCTTGCCCTCACTGATGCCCACACACCGCCCTCAGCCTGACACTTATTGCTACCCACAAACCACCCCATCCTGACCCTCACCGCCGTCCAACACTACCCCAAGCCTGACCCTCACTGCCACTCACACAACACCCCCAGCCTGACCCTCAGCATTGACGAACACCGCTCCCAGCCTGATCCTCAAAGCCGCCCAGACATTGTCCCACAGCCTGACACTCACCACCGTCCACTCACCGCCCCAAGCCTGACCCTCACCATCATCCAACACTGCTCCCAGCCTGACCCTTAATGCCGCCCACACATTGTCCCACAGCCCTACACTCACCGCCCCCAGCCTAACCATCACCAACATCCGCACATCACCCCAGTCTCACTCTCACCGGAATCCACATTGCCCCCAGCCTGACCCTCACCACCGTCCACACACCACCCTGAACCTGACCTTGTCCGCTGTCCACACATCGCCCCCAGCCTGACCCTCACCACCATCCACACACTGCCCTCAGCCTGACTCTAAGCGCCGTCCACACATCGCCCCAGCCTGACACTCACCACACTCCACACACTAGCCACAGCCTGACCCTCACCACCGTCCACACCCTGCCCCCAGGCTGACACTCACCACCGCCGACACGCCGCCCCCAGTCTGAACATCACTGCCGTCCTCACACCAGCCCCAGCCTGTCCCTCACTGCCCTGAACACACCGCCCCCTGCCCGACCCTCACCACCGCCCACACACCGCTCCCAGCTTGTCCCTCACTGCCATCCACACACTGCCCTTAGCCTGACCCTCACCAACGTCCAACAACGACCCCAGCCAGACCCTCACTGCCGTCCGCACACCGCCCCCTGTCTGACCCTCACCACCGTCCACACAGGGCCCCCAGCCTGTCCCTCACCACCTTCCAAAGACCGTCCCCAGTCTTGCCCTCACTGATGCCCACACACCGCCATCAGCCTGACACTTACTGCTACCCACAAACCACCCCATCCTGACCCTCACCGACGTCCAACACTGCCCCCAGCCTGACCCTCACTGCCACCCACACACCATCCCAGCCTGACCCTAAGCGCCATCTACACACCGCCAACAGCCTGACAGTCACCACCGTCCACACACTGCCCTCAGCCTGATTCTCAGCGCCATCCACACACCGCCCCCAGCCTGTCCCTCACCATCATCCACACGCTACCCCCAGCCTGACCCTCACCACCCTGGACTCACTGCCCCCAGCTGGACCCTCACCGACCCCAGCCTGACCTTACCGCCCCAACCTGACCTTACTGACCCCAGCCTGTCCCTCACTGCCGTCCAACATTGCCCCCAGCCTGACCCTCACCGCCGCCCACACACCGCCCCCAGCCTGACCCTCACCGCCGTCCAACACCGCCCCCGCCTGACCCTCACTGCCGCCCACACACCGCCCCCAGCCTGACCCTCACCGCCGACCAACACCACCCTCAGCCTGACCCTCACTGCCACCCACACACCGCCCCCAGCCTGACCCTCACCGCCGTCCAACACCGCCCCCGCCTGACCCTCACTGCCGCCCACACACCGCCCCCAGCCTGACCCTCACCGCCGACCAACACCGCCCCCAGCCTGACCCTCACTGCCACCCACACACCACCCACAGCCTGACCTTCACCATCATCCAACATCGCTCCTACCCTGACCCTCAATGTCGCCCCACAGCCTGACACTCACTGCCGTCCACTCACCGCCCCTAGCCTGACACTCAGCACCGTCCACACACTGCCCCCAGCCTGGCCCTCACTGCTGCCCACGCACCACCCCCAGACTGACCCTCAATGCCATTCACACACCGCTCCCAGCCTCACCCTCAGTGCCATCCACACACTTCCCCCAGGCTGACCCTCACTGCCATTCACACACCGCTCCCAGCCTCACCCTCAGTGCCATCCACACACATCCCCCAGGCTGACTCTCACTGCCACCCACATACCGCCCCCAGCCTGACCCTCACTGCTGGCCACACACCGCCCCTAAACTAACCCTCACTATCGGCTACATACCGCCCCCAGCCAGACCCTCACCGCACCGGATGCACTGCCCCCAGCCGGACCCTAATGCACCCAGCCTGACCTTACTGCCCCCAGCCTGACCCTCACTGCTGTTCAACATTGCCACCAACCTGTCCCTCACCACCGTTCAACACCACCCCAACCTGACCCCCTCTGCCGCCCACGCACCGCCTCCAGCCCGACACTTAGCGCCATCCACAAACCGCCACCAGCCTGATCCTCACCACCATCCGCACTCCACCCAGAGGTTGGTTCTCACTGCCGCCCACACAAGCCCTCAGCCAGACCCTCAGCGCCATCTACACACCGCCCCCAGTCTGATCCTCACCACCATCCACACTCCGTGCCCAGCCTGTTCCTCACTGCTGCTCACACACTGCCCTCAACCTGACCCTCGGCGCCGTCTACACACAGCCCCCAGCTTGACCCTCACCACAGTCTACACACCACCCCAAGCATGACCCTCGCTGCCACCCACACACTACCCCTAGACTGACCCTCTGCGCCATCCACACACCGCCCCTAGTCTGACCCTCGCTGCTGCCCACACACGGTCCTCAGTCTGACCCTCACCACCACGCAAATACCGTCTCCAGTCTGATCCTTTCCGCCATCCACACACCGCCCCTAGTCTGACCCTCGCTGCCGCCCACACCCCGCCCCCAGTCTGATCCTCACCACCATCCACACTCCGTGCCCAGCCTGGTCCTCACTGCCGCTCAGACACCGCGCACAACCTGACCCTCGGCGCCGTTTACACACAGCCCTCAGCTTGACCCTCACCACAGTCTACACACCACCCCAAGCATGACCCTCGCTGCCACCCACACACCACCCCTAGACTGACCCTCAGCGCCATCCACACACCGCCCCTAGTCTGACCCTCGCTGCCGCCCACACACGGTCCTCAGTCCGGCCCTCACCACCACGCAAATACCGTCTCCAGTCTGATCCTTTCCGCCATCCACACATCGCCCCCACCCTGACCCTCGCCGCCGTCTACACTCCATGCCAAGACTAACCCTCACAGGGTCCCTCACAGGGACAGTGGTCAGGATCAGGCTGGGGGCGGTAAGGTCAGGCTGGGTGCGGTGAGGGTCCGGATGGGGACAGTGCGTCTGGGGTGGTGAGGGTCAGGCTGGGGGCGGTAATGTCAGGCTGGGGGCGGTAAGGTCAGTCTGGGTGCGGTGAGGGTCCGGCTGGGATCACTGGGTCCGGGGCGGTGAGAGTCAGGCTGGGCGGTGGGGTGTGGCGGAACAGTGAGGTTCTGGCTGGGGGCAGTGTGTGGACGATGGTGAGGGTTAGTTTGGGGGCGGTGTGTGGGCGGCAGTGCGGGTCAGTCTGGGGGCGGTGTGTGGATGGCATTGAGGGTCAGTTTGGGGGTGGTGTGTGGGCGGCAGTGAGGGATTATCTGGGGTGGTGTTGAACGGCGGCGAGGGTTAGGCTGGTGGCAATGTTGGACAGCGGTGAATGTCAGGCTGGGGCGGTAAGGTCAGGCTGGGCCCGGTTGGGTCCGGCTGGGGGCAGTGCGTCCGAGACGGTGAGGGTCAGGCTGTGGGGTGATGTGTGGCGGAGCAGTGAGGGCCTGGCTGGGGGCGGTGTGTGGACGATGGTGAGGGTTAGTATGGGGGCGGTGTGTGGGCGGCAGTGCGGGTCAGTCTGGGGGCGGTGTGTGGATGGCATTGAGGGTCAGTCTGGGGGTGGTTTGTGGGTGGCAGTGAGGGTCAGCCTGGGGTCAGTGTGTGGATGACACTGAGGTTGAGGCTGGGAGCGGTGTATGGGCGCGAGTGAGGGCCAGGCTGGGGGAAGTGTGTGGACGGTGGTGAGGGTCAGACTGGGGGCAATGTGTTGGACGGCGGTGAGTGTCAGGCTGTGGGTCAATGTGTGGGCGACATTGAGGGTCAGGTTGGGAGCGATGTTGGATGACGATGAAGGTCAGGCTGGGGGTGGTGTGTGGGTGGCGGTGAGGGTCAGGCTTGGGGTGGTGTTGAACGGCGGTGAGGGTCAGGCTGGGGGCGGTGTGTGGGCGGCAGTGAGGGTCAGGCTGGGGGTGGTGTTGAACGGTGGTGAGGATCAGGCTGGGGAAATGTTGAACGGCGGTGAGGGTCAGGCTGGGGGCGGTAAGGTCAGGCTGGGGGCGGTAAGGACAAGCTGGGGGCGGTGAGGGTCAGGCTGGGTGCAGTGAGTCCGGGGCGGTGAGGGTCAGACTGGGGGGTGGTGTGTGGACGGCAGTGAGGGCCTGGCTGGGGTCGGTGTTGGACGTTGGTGAGGGTCAGGTTAAGGGCAGTGTGTGGACGGCAGTGAGGGCCAGCCTGGGGGCGGTCTTTGGAAGGTGGTGAGCGTCAGGCTGGGGGCGGTGTGTGGACGGTGGTGAGGGTCAGGCTGGTGGGGCGGTGTGTGGACGGCAGTGAGGGACAGTCTGGGGTGGTGTGTGGATGGCAGTGACTGTCAGGCTGGGGGTGGTGTTGAACGGCAGTGAGGGTCAGGCTGGGGGCAGTCTTGGACGGCGGTGAGGGTCAGGATGGCGTGATTTGTGGGTAGCAGTAAGGGCCAGGTTGAGGGCGGTGTGTGGGCATCAGTGAGGGCCAGCCTAGGGGCAGTCTTTGGAGGTGGTGAGGGTCAGGCTGGGGGCGGTGTTGGACGGTAGTGAGGGTCAGGCTGAGGGGCAGTGTGTGGACGGCAGTGAGGGACATTCTGGGGTGGTGTGTGGGCGGCAGTGAGGATCAGGCGGGGGTGGTGTTGAACGGCGGTGAGGGTCAGGATGGGGTGAATTGTGGGTAGCAGTAAGGGTCTGGCTGAGGGCGGTGTGTGGGCATCCGTGAGGGCCAGCCTGGGGGCGGTCTTTGAAAAGTGGTGAGGGTCAGGCTGGGCGCGGTGTATGGATGGCGCTGAGGGTCAGTCTTGGGGGCATTGTATGGGCGGCAGTTAAGATCCGTCTGGGGCGGTGTGTGGATGGCAGTAAGGGTCAGGCTGGGTCGGTGTGTGGATGGCAGTGAGGGTGAGGCTGGGTCGGTGTGTGGATGCCGGTGAAGGTCAGGCTGGGGGCGATGTGTGGACGGCGGTGAGGGTCAGGCTGGCGGCAGTGTGTGGACGGTGGTGAGTGTCAGGCTGGGGGCAGTGTGTGGACGTCGCTGAGAGTCAGGATGAGGGCAGTGTGTGGATGGCGCTGAGTGCCAGTCTGGGAGCGTTGTGTTGATGGCAGTAAGGGTCAGGCTGGGTCAGTGTGTGGATGGCAGTGAGGTGCAGGCTGGGGGTAGTGTGTGGATGCCGGTGAAGGCCAGGCCGGGGGTGATGTGTGGACGGCGGAGAAGGTCAGGTTGGGGGCGGTGTATGGACGGCGGTGAGGGTAAGGTTGGAGGCAGTGTGGATTCTGGTGAGAGTCAGACTGGGGTGGTGTGCGGACAGTGGTAAGGGTCAGGCTGGGTTGATGTGTGGATTACAGTGAGGGTCAGGCTGGGTCGGTGTGTGGATGGCAGTGAGGATCAGGTTGGGTAGGTGTGTGGATGCCGTTGAAGGTCAGGCTTGGGGCGATGTAGATTCTGACTAGGGTGGTGTGCAGACGATGGTAAGGGTCAGGCTGGGTGTGGTGTGTAGATGCTGGTGATGGTTAGGCTGGGGTTAGTGAGTGTCAGGCTGTGGGACAATGTGTGGGCGGCTTTGGGGGTCAGGCTGGGGGTGTTGTGTGAGCGGCAGTGAGGGTCAGACTGGGGGTGGTGAGTGGACGGCAGTAAGTGTCAGGCTATGGGGCAATGTGTGGGTGGCAGTGAGGGTCAGGCTGGAGCCAGTGTGTGGGCGGCAATGAGTGTCAGGCTGGGAGCGGTGTTGGACGACGATGAGGGTCAGGCTGGGGTTGGTGTGTGGGCGGCAGTGAGGGTCAAGCTGGGGGCGATATTGGACAGCGATGAGGGTCAGGCTGGTGGTAGTGTGTGGGTGGCAGTGAGGGTCAGGCTGCGGGCGGTGTGTGGGAGGCAGTGAGGGTCAGGCTGCGGACGGTGTGAAGACGGCAGTGAGGGGCAGGCTGGGGACAGTGTGTGCACAGGCAATCATGCTGTGTGCCTCTGCAGTCTCCTGAATGGGGAGCAGACTTTGAAAACTCTGAGCCCCAGAGGAAAGGCATTTAATCAATTCACCGAATCATTGATTATCCGAATGAATTCGTGCCCACCCAACTCGTTCACATAATTGAGGTTCCTCTCTCGGTGGGAACATGAATTGGAAGGGTTTAGAGGGATATGGGTCAGGTTCTGGCAGGCAGGCCTCGAATGGGTTGGGATACCTGGTCAGCATGGACGGGTTGGACCGAAGGGTCTGTTTCTGTGCTGTATATCTCTATGACTCTATGACATTCCAGCCAATTTTTTATCTACATCTCCACCATCTCCTTATATTCTATGATGATGAACTTGCTAACCCGTCTGTTATGTGGACCCTTGCTGAACGGCTTTCTGAAGTCCAAGTTAGTAATTTCCATGCACAAAGTCATGCTGACTATCTCTAATCATTCTTGTCTTTCCAATTACATGTAAATCCTGCCCCTTATAATCCCTTCCAACAACTTGCCTTCTACTGACTACAGACTCACTGGTCTATAGTTTGCTGGCTTTTCCTGACCACCTTTCTCAAATAATGGCACCAGTCTTCCAGCTACTAGTCCACAACTAGAGGGCATAGGTTTAGGGTGACAGGGAAAAGATATAAAAAAGGGTGAAGGGGCAACTTTTTCACGCAGAGGGTGGTACGTGCATGGAATGAGCTGCCAGAGGAAGTGGTGGGGGCTCGTACAATTGCAACATTTAAGAGGCATTTGGATGGATATATGAATAGGAAGGGTTTGGAGGGATATGGGCCCGGTGCTGGCAGGTGGGACTAGATTATCCGGTCAGCATGGATGGGTTGGACTGAAGAGTCTGTTTTCATGTTGTACATCTCAATGACTCTGACTCTAAATGGCTAGTTTCCACACCACAGTGATTCTATGGGAAACCCATTTGGACAGGTACCTAATAGGAAATGTTTGGATCCATGTGGACCAAGGGGAGGCAGGTGAGATTACCTCAGTTTGGAATTATGTTTGACATGGATTGATTGGATCACAGGGTCTGTTTCCATGCTACATAACATTACGACTCTAATTCTTGCTATCTCTGCATTCCTCCCTCTTCACATCTCTCCCTATCTCTGTCACCTCACCCAGACTCACATCTCTTCCTTATCTTCATAGTTTGTGAGAAGATTTGTAGCTCGGGTAATCATTGTTGTGGTTCTGTTCGCCGAGCTGGGAATTTCTGTTGCAGATGTTTCGTCCTCTGTCTAGGTGACATCCTCAGTGCTTGGGAGCCTCCTGTGACGCGCTTCTGTGATGTTTCCTCCGACATTTATAGTGGTTTGTATCTGCCGCTTCCGGTTGTCCGTTCCAGCTGCAGCGGACAGGGGACGAAACGTCTGCAACACAAATTCCCAGCTCGGCGAACAGAACCACATCTTCCTTATCTCTAATAATCCCTCTCCAGCCTCAGATCCCGCCCTAACTCTAATCCCCTCCAGTCTCTCAAAGCTGTGCGATATGTGCCTTTCTTTGATTTCGGCCTTGAGGATTCCCCATTTTTATTTCTCACTTGATGACGGCCCTTTCAGATTCCTGCATCGAGCTCCAGAATTTCCTCCTAATCCTCTCCATCTCACTTTCCTCTCAAACACATTGACCAATCATGTGTCATCTATTCTACTATCATTTTTTCTGATCTGGTTTCAAAGGTGGCCTGTCATATTCCTATAATAAGTGTCTTGAGGGTTACAGCACAGAAAAAGACTCAGTGGGCCATTGAGTCTGTGCCAGTAAAGAAAACTATCACTGAACTATCCTTATCCATTTTCCAATACACAGTCATTCGCACCATCTATCTTGGTATCACAAGTGTGCACCTAAATATGTCTTAAATGCTATTGGGAATTCTGTGTCTCCCACCCTCACAGACAGTGAGGTTTAGTGCAACTGGTGCTTGATGATGGCATCACCCACAGGAACACAGAGCAGCTGGGTCTGTGCAAACCAGAGATCGCCCACACATTGGGAAGCATGGCAGGGTCCCTGAGAGGGGGCACAGGGGATTTAACAGGATGGTTCAAGGAATGGGGGATTGTAGCAGCATGTTTTGGATATCCTTTTACATTAGTCATTGTATGATATAGTTGTTGCTGATACATTGGGTAGATAATATCGATCTACATGAGATGGACTCTCCTTCTCAACCTCTCCCCTTGCCTGGGCTGGGGTAACCTTCAGGTTAAACCACCACCAGTCATCTCTCCCTAATGAGAGATCAGCCCTATGGTCTGGTAGGACAATACTGACTTTGCCTCTTACACAGTGATGTCACTATGCCTCGGGGGTGGAGAGTGGGAATGCTGAGGCTGGTGGATGGGACACCACTCAGGCACAATGCTTTGTCCTGGAGGATGTTCACATTCTTTAACATTCCTGGGGGGCGGGGGGGGGTGCACTGATGCAGGCAAGTGGACACTGTTCCAACACAATCCTGATGTGTACCTTATAGAGAGCAAATAGACCCTGGGGAATCAGTGGTCTGGGAAAACTGAGATTGTTCACCTTGTAGCAAAGGAAATTCAGAGGAGCTGTGACAGAGGGGTTGACAAAAGTTACCCTTTATAATAATAAATCTTACACCCATCAGCTCATTATACAAGGATTACAGGACAGATTGAAGGTGTGGGGAGAACTATTGAGAGAATGGGTTGATTTAAAGGAGAACTTTTATGCAGTAAATGGGATTGAACTGGAACACAATACTCACGCACAATGTGAATATCCAGGTCCTGATGAATTGAGTAATGCTATCAGTTTGGCGTTACAGTTACTGAGATTACCATCTGAATGCCCACCTTTGGTATCCTGTAATACAAGTTTATAAAATCTGTCACGGTCAGTTCAGGTTAGAAACTCACACCATCCACTCCACCTGGGCCAGGATGACTGCACACATTACCCCTTGTGGAGGTCAGCAGTTAGTTCAGGGGGAAATGTATGTGGGTTTCTATGAGTTTTCACCTTGGGACTTCATGTGACTGAACAGGGCAGATCTTTCATAGATGGGACAGAATGATCCAAGAGTCAGTGAGATGTGGAGAGCAGGATTTCCTTCCTTTTCTTTCCTTCCGTGTTGCCGCTGTGCCTCATCAATAAGACATGGGGAGTGAAAGGCTCATGCAGCGCAATGGGCAAGTTGTCTCCATTCTGACCAATGGGCAGCAAGCTCCTCCCAGTCATCCTATAGAGTCTCACGGAAAACAGAGCAACACTGCACGCTTCCCACTGCCCAGGATTCCCAGTAAACGTTTAGAAGAATTGGGGGGTGGGAGTGTGTGAATCTGTCATAAAAGGCATCACTGTAAAGTTCTAAGAGGATTGTGAAGAGAGAGAGAGATGCACAGGAGAAGGGGGCAACAATTTGCCAGATGGAGTCTAATTTGGGAAAATGGGAAATTGGTCATTTTGGAGGAGATAATAAACGAAAACTGCTATTTAAATCGTGGAAACTGTAGAAAGCTGCACCACAAAAGGACCAGGGGTAATTGTGCAGGAAACACAGAAAGAAGCAGATTCTGGGTCAGTCACGGAATCAAGAGTTCGGTTTCAAATTCGTCAAGTTTAAGGCAACACCGACATGGGTCAGGGGTTTCAGTAGCAATGGAGCTGAGGTGAGGTGGAGACGAACGTTTTAGAGAATGGAATTCCTGGTGTTTGTGATTGTGTGGATGTCTGATCAGAAGGTCACCTTGGGGTCAGATATAACAGCAATGTTAGAAAGAATGTAGTTCGACCTCAGATATTTCCCAGTGGGAGGGAGGGGCTCAGCAGTAAGGGAAAGTAATTTGTAATAGCAACTGAAGGCAATGGTTTTAACCATTTCAATGTTTCAGTGGAGAAAATTGCAGCTAATCGAGTCGTGGGAGCGTGGTAAGCAGTTTGATAACTGAGTAACAGTGGAGTAATGGAGAGGGATGATGGCGAGGGAGAGCTGGGCAGTGTCAGTTTACATGTGAAACCTAACACAGTGCTTTTCGACAATGTCACCTCCTGGCATTATGTAGGTGAGAAAAAGGAGAGTCCAAGGATAGATCCTCAGATTCCCTACAGTGTGGAAACAGTCCCTTCGGTCCAACAAGTCCACTCCGACCCTCCGAAGAGGAACCCATCCAGACCCATTCCCCTACGTTTACCACTGATTGATGTACCTAACACTACAGGCAATTTAACATGGCCAATTCACTTAACCTGCACATCTTCGGACTGTGGGAAGAAACCTGAGCAAACCCACGCAGACACGGGGAGATTGTGCAACCTCCACACAGACAGTCGCCCGAGGCTGGAATCGAACCTGGGTCCCTGGTGCTGTGAGGCAGCAGTGCTCGCCATTGAGCCACCGTGCTGGCCAATCCTTGAGGGACACCACATGCAATGAATTCAGAAAGGAAATCAGAGAGGTTATCACAGCTACAGAAGTTACCATTGTCAAGGAGGAACTGCCTACTGAGTCAGTATGGCTGGAAATTAATAACAGTAAGGGAGCAGTCACCTCATTAGGGGTTTACTACAGCCCCCCCTCATCACCCCCACCCCGCCAACAGCAGCAGGGAGATTGAAGAAAGCATAGGTCGGCAGATTTTGGTAAAGAGTGAATTAGATTGCATTACCGTGCACGGTGGCACAGTGGTTAGCACTGCTGCCTCACAGCACCAGAGATCTGGTTTCAATTCCCACCTCAGGCGACTGACTGTGTGGAGTTTGCACATTCTCCCTGTGTCTGCGTGGGTTTCCTCCGGGTGCTCCGGTTTCCTCCCACAGTCCAAAGATGTGCAGGTTAGGTGAATTAGTCACGCTAAATTGCACGTAGTGTTAGGTTATGGGTGGGTTGCGCTTCGACAGGTTGATGTGGACTTGTTGGGCCGAAGGACCTGTTTCCACACTGTTGTAGTAGGGTTGTTGTAATGGGCGACTTTAACTTTCCCAATATTGATTGGAACCTCCTTCGAGCAGATGGTTTCGAAGGAGCTATTTTTGTAAGGTGTGTTCATGAGGGTTTCCGAACTCAGCACATTGAAGCGGCCGATGAGGGGAGAGGCCATTTTGATTTTGGTGCTCGGCAATGAGCCGGGGCCGGTGTCAGATCTTGCGGTGGGAGAGCATTTTGGTGATAGTGACCACAACTGTCTCACGTTGTATATAGCCATGGAGAAGGAGAGAAGCTGGCACAATGGGAGGATATTTAATTGGGGAAAAGGAAACTATGATACTATCAGACGTGAGTTGGGAAGCATGGACTTGGAGCAATTGTTCCTTGGAAAGGTCATTATAGACATGTGGAGACGGTTTAAGGAACAGTTGTTGCGAGTGATGCATAAAAGTGTTCCTCTGAGACAGGCAAAAAGGGGCAAGATAAAGGAAGCTTGGATGACGAGAGCGGAGGAGCTTCTTTTCAAAAGAAAGAAGGCTGCTTACGTAAGATGGAGGAAGCAAGGGTCTTGCTCAGCTCTAGAGGATTACAGGCAGGCGAGGAAGGAGCTCAAACATGGCCTGAGGAGAGCCAGGTGGGGGCACGGAAAAAGGCTTGGCAGGAAGGATTAGGGAGAATCCAAAGACATTTTACACGTATGTGAGGAGTAAGACAATGATCAAAGAAAGAGTAGGGCCGATCAGGGATAGCATGGGGAACTTGTGTGTAGAGTCTGAGGGAGTCGGGGAAGTTTTTCGCTTTTGTCGTTACTAAAGAAAAGGGCCTTGTAGTGAATGAAACCATTGAGGAGCAGGTAAGCATGCTGGAACAAATAGGGATTGAGGAAGCTGATTTGCTGAACATTTTGACAAACATTAAGATTGACAAGTCACCAGGGCCAGACCAGATTTGTCCTTGGCTGCTTTGGGAAGTGAGAAATGTGATTGCTTCGCTGCTTGCGAAGATCCTTAAATCCTCGCTCTCCATTGGAGTCGTACCTGAGGACTGGAGGGAGGCAAATGTAATTCCTCTCTTCAAGAAAGGAAATAGGGAGATCCCCGGCAATTACAGACCAAACACTCTCACGTTTGTCGTCTGTAAGGAGTTAGAAAGGATTCTGAGGGACATGATTTATGACCATCTGGAAGAACATGGCTTGATTAAATGCAATCAACATGGCTTTGTGAGGGGCAGGTCATGCCTCACAAACCTTACTGAGTTCTTTAAGGATGTTACTAGGCAAGTTGATGAGGGTCGAGCTGTGGATGTTGCGTATGTGGACTTCAGAAAGGCATTTGATAAGGTTCCCCATGGTAGGCTCATTCAGAAGGTCAGGAGGAATGGGATACAGGGAAACTTAGCTGTCTGGATACAGAATTGGCTGGCCAACAGAAGACAGCGAGTGGTAGTAGAAGGGAAATATTCTGCCTGGAAGTCTGTGGTGAGTGGTGTTCCACAGAGATCTGTACTTGGGCCTCTACTGTTTGTAATTTTTATTAATGACTTGGATGAGGGGATTGAAAGATGGGTCAGCAAGTTTGCAGACAACACAAAGGTTGGAGGTGTCATTGACAGTATAGAGGGCTGCTGTTGGCTGCTGAGGGACACTGACAGGATGCAGAGATGGGCTGAGAGGTGGCAGATGGAGTTCAACCTGGATAAATGCAAGGTGATGCATTTTGGAAGGACAAATTTTAAAGCTGAGTACAGGATTAAAGACAGGATTCTTGGCAGTGTGGAGGAACAGAGGGATCTTGGTGTGCAGGTACATAATTCCCTTAAAATGGCTACCCAAGTGGACAGGGTTGTTAAGAAAGCATATGGTGTTTTGGCTTTCATTAACGGGGGATTGAGTTTAAGAGCCGTGAGATCTTGATGCAGCTCTATAAAACTTTGGTTAGAACGCACTTGGAATACTGTGTCCAGTTCTGGTCGCCCTATTATAGGAAAGATGTGCCTGCTTTGGAGAGGGTTCAGAGGAGGTTTGCCAGGATGCTGCCTGGAATGGAGGGCTTATCTAACAAAGAGAGGTTGACTGAGCTCGGACTTCTTTCAGCGGAAAAAAGAAGGAAGACAGGGGACCTAATTTAGGTGTACAAGATAATGAGAGGCATAGATAGAGTTGATAGCCAGAGACTTTTTTTCCAAGGCAGAAATTGTTAACACGAGGGGTCATAGTTTTAAGCTGTTTGGCGGAAGGTATAGAGGGGATGTCAGAAAGTATAGCCGGTTCTTTACGTAGAGAGTTGCGAGAGCATGGAATGCGTTGCAAGCAGCAGTTGTGTAACCAAGGTCATTGGGGATATTTAAGAGACTGCTGGACATGCATATGTTCACAGACATTTAAGGATTCGGACATTAGGTTTACCTTACATGAGGATCAACGTTTGCCACAACATCGTGGGCTGAAGGGCCTGTTCTGTGCTGTACTGTTCTATGTCCTATGAAGTGCATCTGGACCTTTCGACCATCTACACCCTGTACTGACAGATAGTGCTCCCTCAATACCTTAGAAACCATCCCCTCAGTATGTTTATCCCCAAAGCACCTCGACAGAAAATTCATGCCCTCAACACCTCAGAAAGCAAACCTGTTGCCCCCTTGGACCGTGTTCATCTCCAAACGTGTTCTCACTGTGATGACCCACAGCCACCCCCAAGATTGAAACCCAGGGCACAGAACATTATTTGAGTCTCTGGATTGATCATAGATTCCCTAAGATATGGAAGCAGGCCATTTGGCCTATCAGGTTCACACTGACCCTCGGCAGAGCATCCTACAGACCTTCTCTATCCCTGGATCCCTTCATTTCCTTTCGCTAACCCACCAGCCTGTACATCTTTGGACAGTGGGAGGAAACGAGAGCACCCGGAGGCTGACACGGGGAGAATGTGCCAACTCCACACCGACAGTCGCTCGAGGCTGGAATCGAACCCGGGTGGGGTGAGGCAACACTGAGCCCCCGTGACAATCCCACCATCTCCTCCCCGTTGATGACCGTTTGATGTTTATACCTGGGGAGTATCGAACTTGTCTAGCGTTTATTTAAGTAAGATTAGGGACAAGGGCAATGCCTCCACAAGCTCAAGATGCTTATCCCCCTCAAAAAAATAGTTATATCAATATCAAAAAGAGACTTTATTCACAACAAAAATCTTTCCATACAAACATAGTCACTAAAGTTCGGTTCGGTACAGTCTTTACAACAAGTCTTTGCCATGACATACATACTCCGACTCCTTGGCTGATTAACTGAAATGTTAGCTCTGAGCTGTTCCTTCTGAATTAACATCACAAAGTTACATTGAGAAGGATCTTTGTGAAGTGCCTGTGTTCTGTATCTGTTCTCCCATGTAGGCCGCCCTCCGAATACAATACCTTACAAAGCCTTAAACCTGTTTGTTAACTTTCAGCAGAAGCAGCCTCAGGGCATTGAACAGAGACTGAATTACTCAGTGAGGCTAGAATCAGGTCAAATTCGCAAGCAAACAGATGGCAGGGGATATTCAGCAGAATTCAGCAAGTAGCAACGGTGAAGAGAGAGAGGAACAATTCGCATTTCAAGTGACCCTTCCTCAAAATGGTCTGTTCTGAAGAGACTTTCCCGCAGAAATCACTGGATTGAAAGGTGAACTCTCTCTATGTCTCTTTCTCCCTCCCCCTTCAGAGATGCTACCGGACATGCTGAGTTTCTTCAGCAATCTCTGTATTGATGGTTCAGGTCTCCAGCGCATCCGTACAGATTGATTTTAGTGTTGAATTCTCAAGATTGCTCTATGAAAGGGATTGAATCCCTCTGCTACAAAGGGGGGTCAGTTACCACAGCTAACAGGTTCGTGATGCCAACATTGTTGGCTCAATCTCTATCATGGAGAAAGGGAGGGCTGCAGATGCTGGAGATCAGAGATGAAAATGTGTTGCTGGAAAAGCGCAGCAGGTCAGGCAGTATCCAAGGAACAGGAGAATCGACGTTTCGGGTATGAGCCCTTCTTCAGGAATGAGGAAAGTGTGTCCAGCAGGCTAAGATAAAAGGTAGGAGGAGGGAGTTGGGGGAGGGGCGTTGAAAATGCGATAGATGGAGGGAGGTCAAGGTGAGGGTGATAGTCCGTGGTGGGGTGGGGGCGGAGAGGTCAGGAAGAAGATTGCAGGTTCGGAAGGCGGTGCTGAGTTCGAGGGATTTGACTGAGACAAGGTGGGGGGAGGGGAAATGAGGAAACGAGAAATCTGAGTCCATCCCTTGTTCTTGGAGGGTTCCCAGGCAGAAGATGAGGCGCTCTTCCTCCAACCGTCGTGTTGCCATGGTCTGGCGATGGAGGAGTCCAAGGACCGCATATCCTTGGTGGAGTGGGAGGGGGAGTTGAAGTGTTGAGCCACGGGGTGGTTGGGTTGGTTAGTCCGGGTGTCCCAGAGGTGTTCTCTGAAACGTTCTGCAAGTAGGCGGCCTGTCTCCCCAATATAGAGGAGGCCACATAGGGTGCAGTGGATGCAATAGATGATGTGTGTGGTGGTGCAGGTGAATTTGTGGCGGATGTGGAAGTGTCCCTTGGGGCCTTGGAGGGAGGTGAGGGGGGAGGTGTGGGCGCAAGTTTTGTATTTCTTGCTGTCTGAGGACCAGCAAACCGGCAGACAAGGGAGGCGCGGTAGTAGTTTGGCGCACCGACCTTTACACTGCTGAGGCTAAATGCTAGCTTGTGGACACCTCCTCCTACTGCCCCCTTTACCATGACCCCACCTCCCACCACCAAACCATCATCTCCCAGACTATCCAGAACCTCATCACCTCAGGGGATCTCCCATCCACCGCCTCCAACCTCATAGTCCCACAACCCCGCACTGCCCGTTTCTACCTCCTGTCCAAAATCCACAAACCTGACTGCCCCGGCCGACCCATTGTCTCAGCTTGCTCCCGCCCCAACAAACTCATCTCTGCATACCTCGACACGGTCCTGTCCCCCTTAGTCCAAGAACTCCCCACCTACGTTCGGGACACCACCCACGCCCTCCACCTCCACCATCATTTTCACTTCCCCGGTTCCCAACGCCTTATTTTCACCATGGACATCCAGTCCCTGTACACCTCCATCCCCCATCACGAAGGACTTAAAACCCTCCGCTTCTTCCTTTCCCGCTATACCAACCAGCCTCCTTCCACTGACAGCCTCCTTTGCCTGACTGAACTGGTCCTCACCCTGAACAACTTCTCTTTCGAATTCTCCCACTTCCTCCAAACCAAAAGAGTAGCCATGGGCACCCGCATGGGCCCCAGCTATGCCTGCCTCGTCCTAGGATATGTGGAACAGTCCATCTTCCGCAGCTACACTGGCACCACCCCCCACCTTTTCCTCCGCTACATCAATGACTGTATCGGCGCTGCCTTGTGTTCCCACGAGGAGGTTGAACAGTTCATTCACTTTACCAACACCTTCCACCCCGACCTCAAATTCACCTGGACCGTCTCAGACTCCTCCCTCCCCTTGCTAGACCTTTCCATTTCTGTCTCGGGTGACCGAATCGACACGGACATTTACTATAAACCGACCGACTCCCACAGCTCCCTAGACGACACCTCCTCCCACCTTGCCCCCTGTAGAAACGCCATCCCATATTCCCAATTCCTTCGTCTCCGCTGCATCTGCTCCCAGGAGGACCAGTTCCAAAACCGTACAACCCAGATTGCCTCCTTCTTCAAGGACCGCATATTCCCGCCAGACGTAGTCGACGATGCCCTCCACCGCATCTCTTCCACTTCCTGCTCCTCCGCCCTTGAGACCCGCCACTTCAACCGCCACCAGGACGGAACCCCACTGGTCCTCATCTACCACCCCACCAATCTCCATATACAGCGCATCATCCGCCGTCATTTCCGCCACCTCCAAACGGACCCCACCACCAGGGATATATTTCCCTCCCCTCCCCTATCAGCGTTCCGAAAAGACCACTCACTCCGTGACTACCTAGTCAAGTCCACACCCCCCACCAACCCAACCCCCACTCCCGGCACCTTCCCCTGCAACCGCAAGAAATGCAAAACTTGCGCCCACACCTCCCCCCTCACTTCCCTCCAAGACCCCAAGGGACACTTCCACATCCGCCACAAATTCACCTGCACCTCCACACACATCATCTATTGCATCCGCTGCACCCGATGTGGCCTCCTCTATATTGGGGAGACAGGCCGCCTACTTGCGGAACATTTTGGAGAACACCTCTGGGACACCCGGACCAACCAACCAACCCAACCACCCCGTAGCCCAACACTTTAACTCCCCCTCCCACTCCACCAAGGACATGCAGGTCCTTGGACTCCTCTATCGCCAGACCATGGCAACACGACGGTTGGAGGAAGAGCGCCTCATCTTCTGCCTGGGAACCCTCCAAGAACAAGGGATGAAATCAGATTTCTCCAGTTTCCTCATTTCACCTCCCCCCATCTTGTCTCAGTCAAATCCCTCAAACTCAGCACCACCTTCCTAACCTGCCATCTTCTTCCTGACCACTCCTCCCCCACCCCACTCTGACCTATCACCCTCACCTTGACCTCCCTCCACCTATCGCATTTCCAACGCCCCTCCCCCAAGTCCCTCCTCCCTACCTTTTATCATAGCCTGCTGGACACACTTTTCTCATTCCTGAAGAAGGACGTATGCTCGAAACGTCGATTCTCCTGTTCCGTGGATGCTGCCTGACCTGCTGCACTTTTCCAGCAACACATTTTCAGCTCAATCTCTATCATGTCTGAAATTACCATTAAGGCCCCAGCTTCTCAACCTCGCCCCTCACCTGAGGTGTGTGACCCACCAGGCCTCTCTGTCTGACAAGACAGCAGCTCTCGGGTCCTCCTGGTCTGTAATAACTTCCCAACATTAGAAGGCATTACAGTAAGAGAGCTCTTTACATGGTTCAGGTCAAAATCCCGGAGCTACCTCCCTAATATCACTGTGGGACACCCAATGACTGCAGCAGGAGAGTACAGCTCACCCCAACCTTCTAGGGAAGTATTAGAGTGTATGGGAATCACACACATTTGAAAATAATTTTATTACAGGATCACGGTGGATGGTCGCTAACTCTGTTTCTTTACCTCTGTTGAAATCAGCATAATAAAGAAGCTAAGGGTCGGTTGAAAATGACAATGATAGCCTTTCGTAGGTTGGTGTTTATTAGAGTTTGTATCGACAGTATGAATGTTTGAGCACTTATTTAAGGGCATGCAGGGAGCTGCCAGAGGAAGTGATGGGGGCTGATACAATTGCGACATTTAAAAGGCATCAGGATGAGTATGTGAATAGGAAGGATTCAGAGGGATATCAGCCAAGTGCTAGCAAATGGAACGAAATGAGATGAGATTATCTGTTTGGTATGGAGAAGTTAGACAGGAGGGTCCATTTCCAAGCTATGCACCTCTGTGACTCTGTGCCTCTGAATAGTATATTGCAGACAGTTCCAGCCGGGGCTTGGTTTGTGTGTCTCTCGCTTGCTTCCTCAGAATCTGCAAACCTGATGTCTCCAAATTTCCACAAGACTCTATGAAATAGAAATAAAAGAGTCAGTGCTGAGGGAGTGCTGCACTGTCAGAGGGTCAGCACTGAGGGAGTGCTGCACTGTCAGAGGGTCAGTACTGATGGAGTGCTGCACTGTCAGAGGGTCAACACTGAGGGAGTGCTGCACTGTCAGAGGGTCGGTACTGAGGGGGTGCTGCACTGTCAGAGGGTCAGTACTGAGGGCGTGCTGCACTGTCAGAGGGTCAGTACTGATGGAGTGCTGCACTGTCATAGGGTCAGTACTGAGGGCGTGCTGCACGAGGGAGGATCAGTACTGAGGGAGTGCTGCACTGTCAGAAGGTCAGTGCTGAGGGAGTGCTGCACTATTGGAGGGTCAGTACTGTGGGAATGTTGCACTGTAAGATGGTCAGTACTGAGGGAGTGTTGCACTGTCAGAGGGTCAGTGCTGAGGGAGTGCTGCACTGTCGGAGGATCAATACTGAGGGAGTGCTGCACTGTCAGAGGGACAGTACTGAAGGAGTGTTGCACTGTAAGATGGTCAGTACTGAGGAGGTGCTGCACTGTCAGAGGGTCAGTACTGAGGAAGTGCTGCACTGTCGGAGCGTCAACACTGAGGGAGTGCTGCACTGTCAGAGGATCAGTACTGAGGGAGTGTTGCACTGTCAGAGGGTCAGTACTGAGGGAGTGCAGTACTGTCAGAGTGTTAGTACTGTGGGGGTGTTGCACTGTAAGATGGTCAGTACTGTGGGAGTGTTGCACTGTAAGATGGTCAGTACTGAGGGAGTGTTGCACTGTCAGAGTGTCAGTACTGAGGGAGTGCTGCACTGTTAGAGGGTCAGTACGGAGGGAGTGCTGCACTGTTAGAGGGTCTGTACTGTGGGAGTGCTGCACTGTAAGATGGTCAGTACTGAGGGATTTTTGCTTTTTCAGAGGGTCAGTAAGGAGGGAGTGCTGCACTGTCAGAGGATCAGTACTGAGGGAGTGCTGCACTGTCAGAGGGTCAGTACTGAGGGAGTGCTGCACAGTCAGAGGGTCAGTACTGAGGAAGTGCTGCACTGTCAGAGGGTCAGTACTGAGGGAGTGCTGCACTGTCGGAGGGTCAACACTGAGGGAGTGCTGCACTGTCAGAGGATCAGTACTGAGGGAGTGCTGCACTGTCAGAGGGTCAGTGCTGAAGGAGTGCTACAATGTCAATGAGTCAGTACTGATGCAGTGCTGGATTTTCAGAGTGTCAGTTATGATGGAGTGCTGTACTGTCAGAGGTTTTGTCCTGAGATTGGGCCACACTATCAGAGGGTCAAGATAGGGCCAGTTCCACACTGTCATAGAGTGAGTACTGAGGGAGTGCATTACTATCAGAGGATCAGTATGGAGGGAGTGCAGCATGGTCAGAGGATCAGTATGGAGGGAGTGCAGCATTGTCAGAGGATCAGTGTGCAAGGAGTGCAGCATTGTCAGAGGGTCAGTGTGGAGGGAGTGCAGCATTATCAGATGGTCAGTACGGACGGAGTGCAGCATTGCCAGAGGATCAGTGTGGAGGGAGTGCTGCACTGTCAGAGGATCAGTGTGGAGGGAGAGCAGCACTGTCAGAGGGTCAGTACTGAGGGAGTGCTGCACTGTCAGAGGGTCAGTACTGAGGAAGTGTTGCACTGACAGAGGGTCAGTACTGAGGAAGTGCTGCAGTGTCAGAAGGTCAGTACTGAGGAAGTGCTGCACTGTCGGAGGGTCAACACTGAGGGAGTGCTGCACTGTCAAAGGATCAGTACTGAGGGAGTGCTGCACTGTTGGAGGGTCAGTGCTGAGGGAGTGCTGCACTGTTAGAGGGTCTGTACTGTGGGAGTGTTGCAGTGTCAGAGGGTCAGTACTGAGGGATTTTTGCTTTGTCAGAGGGTCAGTAATGAGGGAGTGCTGCACTGTCAGAGGATCAGTACTGAGGGAGTGCTGCACTGTCAGAGGTCAGTACTGAGGGAGTGCTGCACTGTCACAGGGTCAGTACTGCGGGAATGCCGCATTGTCAAAGAGTCAGTGCTGAGGAAGTGCTGCACTGTCAGAGTGTCAATACTGTGGGTGCGGTGCATTCTCAGAGAGTTAGTACTGAGGGAGTGCTGCATTGTCAGAGGGTCAGTACTGAGGGAGTGCTGCACTGTCAGAGGTTCAATACTGATGGAGTGCTGCACTGTCAGATGGTCAGTACTGAGGAAGTGATGCACTGTCAGAGCGTCAGTACTGAGGGAATGCTGCACTGTCAGAGGGTCAGCACTGAGGGAGCGGTGCATTCTCAGAGGGTGAGTACTGAGGGAGCACTACACTGTAAGACTGTCAGAACTAAATGATTGCTGCACTGTCAAAGAGCTGCACTGTCAGAGGGTCAGTACTGAGGGAGTACCGCACTGTCAGAGAGTCGGTACCGAGCGGGTGCTGAACTGTCAGCGGGTCAATACTGAGGCAGTGCTGCACTGTCAGAGGGTCAGTACTGAGGGATTGCTGCAATGTCAGAGGGTCAGTACTGAGGGAGTGCTGCACTGTCAGAGAGTCAGTACTGAGTGAGCACCACACTGTCAGAGGGTTAGTCCAGACTGCAAGCCTCACGATCAGAGGATCTGCACTGGTAGAGCACTGCATCATCAGAGGGTCAGTCCTGAGGGAGTGCCTCATTGCCAGAGGGTCAGTAGGAGGGAGTGCTGCACTGTCAGAGGGTTAATACAAAGAGAGTGCTACACTGTCAGATAGACAGTACTGAGGCACTGCTGGACTGTCAGAGGTGCAGGACCGAGGCAGAGGGTCAGTATTGAGGGAGTGATACACTGTCAATGGGTCAGTACTGAGGGAGTGCTACAATGTCAATGAGTCAGAACTGAGGCAGTGCTGTACTTTCAGAGTGTCAAGTTTTATGGAGTGCTGTACTGTCAGAGGTTTTGTCCTGAGATTGGGCCACACTGTCAGCGGGTCAGTACGGACGGAGTGCAGCATTGTCAGAGGATCAGTGTGGAGGGAGTGCAGCATTGTCAGAGGATCAGTGTGGAGGGAGTGCAGCATTGTCAGAGGATCAGTATGGATGGAGTGCAGCATTGTCAGAGGATCAGTGTAGAGGGAGAGCAGCATTGTCAGAGGATCAGTGTGGAGGGAGTGCAGCATTATCAGAGGATCAGTGTGGAGGGAGTGCAGCATTGTCATAGGATCAGTGTGGAGGGAGTGCAGCATTGTCAGAGGATCAGTATGGAGGGAGTGCAGCATTATCAGAAGATCAGTGTGGAGGGAGTGCAGCATTGTCAGAGGGTCAGTGTGGAGGGAGTGCAGCATTATCAGATGGTCAGTACGGACGGAGTGCAGCATTGCCAGAGGATCAGTGTGGAGGGAGTGCTGCACTGTCAGAGGATCAGTGTGGAGGGAGAGCAGCACTGTCAGAGGGTCAGTACTGAGGGAGTGCTGCACTGTCAGAGGGTCAGTACTGAGGAAGTGCTGCACTGACAGAGGGTCAGTACTGAGGAAGTGCTGCAGTGTCAGAAGGTCAGTACTGAGGAAGTGCTGCACTGTCGGAGGGTCAACACTGAGGGAGTGCTGCACTGTCAAAGGATCAGTACTGAGGGAGTGCTGCACTGTTGGAGGATCAGTGCTGAGGGAGTGCTGCACTGTTAGAGGGTCTGTACTGTGGGAGTGTTGCAGTGTCAGAGGGTCAGTACTGAGGGATTTTTGCTTTGTCAGAGGGTCAGTAATGAGGGAGTGCTGCACTGTCAGAGGATCAGTACTGAGGGAGTGCTGCACTGTCAGAGGTCAGTACTGAGGGAGTGCTGCACTGTCACAGGGTCAGTACTGCGGGAATGCCGCATTGTCAAAGAGTCAGTGCTGAGGAAGTGCTGCACTGTCAGAGTGTCAATACTGTGGGTGCGGTGCATTCTCAGAGAGTTAGTACTGAGGGAGTGCTGCATTGTCAGAGGGTCAGTACTGAGGGAGTGCTGCACTGTCAGAGGTTCAATACTGATGGAGTGCTGCACTGTCAGATGGTCAGTACTGAGGAAGTGATGCACTGTCAGAGCGTCAGTACTGAGGGAATGCTGCACTGTCAGAGGGTCAGCACTGAGGGAGCGGTGCATTCTCAGAGGGTGAGTACTGAGGGAGCACTACACTGTAAGACTGTCAGAACTAAATGATTGCTGCACTGTCAAAGAGCTGCACTGTCAGAGGGTCAGTACTGAGGGAGTACCGCACTGTCAGAGAGTCGGTACCGAGCGGGTGCTGAACTGTCAGCGGGTCAATACTGAGGCAGTGCTGCACTGTCAGAGGGTCAGTACTGAGGGATTGTTGCAATGTCAGAGGGTCAGTACTGAGGGAGTGCTGCACTGTCAGAGAGTCAGTACTGAGTGAGCACCACACTGTCAGAGGGTTAGTCCAGACTGCAAGCCTCACGATCAGAGGATCTGCACTTGTAGAGCACTGCATCATCAGAGGGTCAGTCCTGAGGGAGTGCCTCATTGCCAGAGGGTCAGTACTGAGGGAGTGCTGCACTGTCAGAGGGTTAGTACAGAGAGAGTGCTACACTGTCAGATAGACAGTACTGAGGCACTGCTGGACTGTCAGAGGTGCAGGACCGAGGCAGAGGGTCAGTATTGAGGGAGTGATACACTGTCAATGGGTCAGTACTGAGGGAGTGCTACAATGTCAATGAGTCAGAACTGAGGCAGTGCTGTACTTTCAGAGTGTCAAGTTTTATGGAGTGCTGTACTGTCAGAGGTTTTGTCCTGAGATTGGGCCACACTGTCAGCGGGTCAGTACGGACGGAGTGCAGCATTGTCAGAGGATCAGTGTGGAGGGAGTGCAGCATTGTCAGAGGATCAGTGTGGAGGGAGTGCAGCATTGTCAGAGGATCAGTATGGATGGAGTGCAGCATTGTCAGAGGATCAGTGTAGAGGGAGAGCAGCATTGTCAGAGGATCAGTGTGGAGGGAGTGCAGCATTATCAGAGGATCAGTGTGGAGGGAGTGCAGCATTGTCATAGGATCAGTGTGGAGGGAGTGCAGCATTGTCAGAGGATCAGTATGGAGGGAGTGCAGCATTATCAGAAGATCAGTGTGGAGGGAGTGCAGCATTGTCAGAGGGTCAGTGTGGAGGGAGTGCAGCATTGTCATAGGATCAGTGTGGAGGGAGTGCAGCATTGTCAGAGGATCAGTATGGATGGAGTGCAGCATTGTCAGAGGATCAGTGTAGAGGGAGAGCAGCATTGTCAGAGGATCAGTGTGGAGGGAGTGCAGCATTGGCAGAAGGTCAGTGTGGAGGGAGTGCAGCATTATCAGAAGATCAGTGTGGAGGGAGTGCAGCATTGTCAGAGGGTCAGTGTGGAGGGAGTGCAGCATTGTCAGTGGGTCAGTGTGGAGGGAGTGCAGCACTGTCAGAGGGTCAGTGTGGAGGGAGTGCAGCACTGTCAGAGGATAAGTGTGCAGGGAGTGCAGCATTGTCAGAGGGTCAGTGTGGAGTGAGTGCAGCACTGTCAGAGGATAAGTGTGCAGGGAGTGCAGCATTGTCAGAGGGTCAGTGTGGAGGGAGTGCAGCATTGTCAGAGGATCAGTGTGGAGGGAGTGCAGCATTGTCAGAGGATCAGTATGGATGGAGTGCAGCATTGTCAGAGGATCACTGTAGAGGGAGAGCAGCATTGTCAGAGGATCAGTGTGGAGGGAGTGCAGCATTATCAGAGGATCAGTGTGGAGGGAGTGCAGCATTGTCATAGGATCAGTGTGGAGGGAGTGCAGCATTGTCAGAGGATCAGTATGGATGGAGTGCAGCATTGTCAGAGGATCAGTGTAGAGGGAGAGCAGCATTGTCAGAGGATCAGTGTGGAGGGAGTGCAGCATTGGCAGAGGGTCAGTGTGGAGGGAGTGCAGCATTATCAGAAGATCAGTGTGGAGGGAGTGCAGCATTGTCAGAGGGTCAGTGTGGAGGGAGTGCAGCATTGTCAGTGGGTCAGTGTGGAGGGAGTGCAGCACTGTCAGAGGGTCAGTGTGGAGGGAGTGCAGCACTGTCAGAGGATAAGTGTGCAGGGAGTGCAGCATTGTCAGAGGGTCAGTGTGGAGTGAGTGCAGCACTGTCAGAGGATAAGTGTGCAGGGAGTGCAGCATTGTCAGAGGGTCAGTGTGGAGTGAGTGCAGCACTGTCAGAGGATAAGTGTGCAGGGAGTGCAGCATTGTCAGAGGATCAGTATGGAGGGAGTGCAGCATTGTCAGAGGGTCAGTGTGGAGGGAGTGCAGCATTGTCAGAGGATCACTGTTCAGGGAGTGCAGCATTGTCAGAGGGTCACTGTGGAGGGAGTGCAGCATTGTCAGAGGATCAGTGTGGAGGGAGTGCAGCATTGTCAGAGCGTCAGTGTGGAGGCATTGCTGTGCTGTGAGAGGATCAGAAATGATGAAGTGCGCACTCACTGAGGATCAGTACTAATGGATGGCCATGCTGTCAGAGTGTCACACTGTGAGAGGATTACTACTGAGGGACCGCTGCACAGTGAAAGGGTTAGAACTGAGGGAGCACCGCATTCTGACGGTATTTGTACTGAGGGATCAACGCACTGTGAGGGGGTTAGTACTGAGGGAGCACCACGCTAGATGTCGGACAGTCAGTACTGAGTGATTGCTGCATTGCCAAAGGGTCAGTACTGAGAGAGTGATGCACACTCAAAGGGTCATTACTGAGGGAGCGCTACACGGTCAGTGTGTCAGTTCTGAGGGAGTGTTGTTTCAGAGGGTCAGTACTGAGGAAGTGCTGCACTGCCAAAGGGTCAGTACTGAGGCATTGCTGGACTATCAGAAGTGCAGGAATGTGGCAGTGCCGCACTGTCAGAGTGTCAGTACTGAGGGAGTTCTGCTCTGTCGGAGGGTCATTACTGAGAAAATGCCACATTATCAGAGGGTCAGAACTGAACGAGTGCTAAACTGTAAGAGCATCTGTATTGAGGGAGTGCCACAATGTCGGAGGGTCAGTACTGAGGGAATGCTGCACTGTAGAAATGTCAGTACAAAGAGAGTGCTGCAGAGTCAGAGTGTCAGTACTGAGGGAATGCTGTTTGTGCCAGAGCGTCATTTCTGAGAGTGTGCTGCAGTGTCAAAGGAGCAGTGCTGAGGGAGTGCTGCACTGTCAGAGGGTCAGTACTGAAGGTTTGCTGCACTGTCAGAGAGTCAGTACTGAGGCAGTGCTGCACTGTCAGAGGGTCAGTACTGAGGAAGTGCTGCACTGTCAGAGAGTCAGTACTGAGGCAGTTCTGCACTGTCATAGGGTCAGTACTGAGGAAGTGCTGCACTGTCAGAGGGTCTGTACTGTTGAGAGCTGCATTGTCAGAGAGTCAGTACTGAGTTAGTGCTGCACTGTCAGAGGGTCAGTACTGACGGATTGCTGCACTGTCAGAAGGTCAGTACTGAGGGATTGCTGCACTGTCGGAGGGTCAATACTGAGGCACTGCTGCACTGTCAGAGGGTCAGTACTGAGGGAGAGTCGCACTGTCAGAGGGTCAGTAATGTAGAAATGCTGCACTGTCAGAGGGTCATTACTGAGGGAGTGCTGCACTGTCAGAGGATACTACTGAGGGAGTGCTGCGCTATCAGGGAGTCAGTCATGGGGGATTGCCGCAATGTCAGAGGGTCAATTTGGGGGTAGTGCTGCACTGTGAGAAGGTCTGTACTGAGGGAGCGCTGCACTGTCAGAGGGTCAGTTCTGAGGGAGTGTCGCACTGTCAGAGAGTCAGTACTGAGGCAGTGCTGCACTGTCAGAGAGTCAGTACTGAGGGATTGCTGCACTGTCGTAGGGTCAGTACTGATGGAGTGCTGCACTGTCAGAGAGTCAGTACTGAGGCAGTGCTGCTCTGTCAGAGGTTCAGTACTGAGCGATTGCTGCACTGTCGGAGGGTCAGTACTGAGGCAGTGCTGCAATGTCAGAGGGTCAGTACTGAGGGAGTGTGGCACTGTCAAAAGGTCAGTTTGAGGGAGAGCTGCAATGTCAGTGAGTCAGTACTAAGGGATTGCTGCACTGTCGGAGGGTCAGTACTAAGGAATTGCTGCACTGTTGGAGGGTCAGTACTGAGGCAATGCTGCACTGTCAGAGGGTCAGTACTGAGGCAATGCTGCACTGTCAGAGGGTCAGTACTGAGGGAGTGCAGCACTGTCGAAGGGTCAGTACTGAGGCAGTGCTGCACTATCAGAGGGTCAGTACTGAGGGATTGTCGCACTGTCAGAGGGTCAGTTTGAGGGAGTGCTGCACTGTCAGAGAGTTAGCACTGCGGGAGTGCCGTACTGTCAGAGGGTCAGTAATGTGAAAATACTGCACTGTCAGAGGGTCATTATTGAGGGAGTGCTGCACTGTCAGAGGATACTACTGAGGGAGTGCTGCGCTATCAGGGGGTCAGTAATGGGGGATTGCCGCAATGTCAGAGGGTCAATGTTGGGGCAGTCCTGCACTGTGAGAAGGTCAGTACTGAGGGAGCGCTGCACTGTCAGAGGGTCAGTGCTGAGGGAGTGCCACACTGTCAGAGGGTCATGACTGAGGGAGTGATGTACTGTCAGCGCATCAGTCTGGGTATACCTGCATTGTAAGAGAGTCAGCACTGAATGAGTGCCACACTATCAGATGTGCTGAATGGCCTAATTTCTGCTCCTTTGTCTTGTGGTGTATGATGAATATCTGAAATCGTTCAGGACATTTCTGCCTCTGCTTCCTCCAGACCCTGCTCAGTAATGATTCCCACGTCCAGGTTCCAGAGACTGTGTTCGAACAGACCGTCTTCATTTGGTTACCACCCTCTTTTCCCAGGGATCGAGTTTTCGTTTCGTGTGACTGACCTGCCAGCTCAAAGGGATATGTTCATGCTGCAGGGCTGAGGTTTATTCCTCAGCTTCCGTCTGCTCATCCCAAATGAATCCCACTGCCCCACACTCAACATAGTCGTGTGTTCCTTTTTTCTGAGCTTCCCAATGCTAATCCACGTCCAGAATAAAATTCCACACTCCTCCGAATCGTATCGCAGGCTAATTGCCTGGGAGCAAGGAATGCTAAGAGAGGAAATAAAAATCTGAAAGGGCTTTAAAGTGACATTAAGCGCGAATTAATAATGAGAGAAAGAGTAGGTTGTGAAACACAGTGAGAATTTGTGCATGGACCCAGAGGCTGTAGTGAATGGATGCATTTTGTCAGCGCTCATTGGGACAGGGTTGGTATGAAATCGTGAAGATGCTCTGTGATACAATTAAATGAATTAGCATATATAGAGAGAGAGGTGGTTCTGAGTGGTCTGGCCTTCTTACAACCCAATAAATCTCCAAAGACGGTGGAAATGTATCTCAGTTTACCGAATGAGGTGATGCAGGAAGTAGCAGGTACACTTGTAAACATTCTCAAATCCCCTCTGGCCACAGGAGAGGTGTTGTCGGACTGACTTTGTGGTACTGTTATTCAAGAAGGAACATGGGATATACCAGGCAGCTACAGGCCAGTCAGGCTAATACCGTGGGTGGGGCGTCTGTTGGAAGCAATTTTGGGAGATAGAACTAATCAGCATTTAAAGAGACTGGAGTTCATGAAGAACAGTCAGAATGGTTCTGTTAAGGGGAGGTCAGGGGATTGCACTTTTTAAGGAGGTGACCAGCTGTGTAAATAAGGGCAATACTTTCCTGTCGCCGGCTTGGAGGTCAGTAAGGCTTTTATCAGGACCCGTACTGGAAATTGATAGTGAACATAAAAACTCAAGATCCAAGGAATTTGGCGCAGAATGCTGAGTGGCAGGAAGCAGACAGTGATGGCCCAGTTAGAAATCTCTGTCTGTTCATGTCTCACTGTTGGGGTTTTGCTGACGTGATTGATAGAAAAGATTTAGATTTGAATGGTGGATGGTTAATCATTGGGTTCATGAATGATATGGGGATTGGTGGGGTGATAAATACTGAGGAGGATAGCCTTAGGTTACAGAAGGATGCAGATGGCCTTGTCAGATGGACCGATCAGTGGCAACGGGTGAGGTGCCTGAAGACTGGAGGGTGATTAATGATGTGCCATTATTGAAGTAAGGCTGCAAGGAACAGCCATTGAACTATGGAGCTGTGAGCCTGATGGCAGTGGTGGGTAAGCTGTTGGAGGGCATTCTGAGAGACAACTTACACGCATTTGGAAAAAACAAGAATTGATTAGGAATGGTCAGCTTGGCTTTGTTTGTGGAAATGATGTGTCCAACTTGATAAAGCTTTTGAAGGGATGACCAAGGAGACAGATGAGAAGGTTTCACATGGGAGACTGCTTCGTAAAAGTTTAGATGAGATGGCAACCAAGGAGAGAGGACAGCACGGTGCCTCAGTGGTTTAATTCTAACTCCCGGTGACTGTCTGTGTGGAGTTTACACATTCTCTCTGTATCTGTGCGGGTTTCCTCCAGGTGATCCAGTTTCCTCTCACCGCCCAAAGATGCCATGGGAAATGCAGCATTACAGGGAGAGAGTAGAGGATGTGAGTCTGGGTGGGATGCTGTTCAGACAGTCAGTGTGGAGCCAATGGACGGAATGGCTTGCTTCTACACTGTAGGAATTCTAAAATTAATCCAGAGATACAAGTCATGTTCTGGGGACCTGGGCTCCAAACTTGGACAGGGGTGGATGTGGGTCCTTACAGTCTGAAGGGGTTTGAACACAATCTGAGGGGGGAACTGGGCTGAGCCCTGAGCCCTGAAGTGTTGAGAATGTGAATGATTTGTGGAGCAACTCTCTAAGGGGCATGGGGGTTAAACACAACAAAGTGATGCTTTCTTCGGTATTGAGGGAGCACTTTCTGAGGTATTTGAGGAAGCACTTTCTGAGGTATTGAGGGAGCACTTTCTGAGGTACTGAGCGAGCACTTTCTGAGGTACTGAGGGAGCACATTCTGAGGTATTGAGGGAGCACTTTCTGAGGTACTGAGGGAGCACTTTCTGAGGTATTGAGGGAGCACTGTCTGAGGTATTGAGGAACCACTTTCTGAGGTATTGAGGGAGCACTGTCTGAGGTACTGAAGGAGCACCTTCTGAGCTACTGAGGTAGTACTTTCTGAGGTACTGGAGAGCACTGTCTGAGGTACTAAGGGAGCACTTTCTGAGGTATTGAGGGAGCACTTTCGGAGGTACTGAGGAAGCACTTTCTGAGGTATTGAGGGAGCACTGTCTGAGGTACTGAGTGTGCACTATCTGAGGTACTGAGGGAGCACTTTCTGAGGTACTGAGGGACAACTATCTAAGGTACTGAGGGAGCACTTTCTGAGCTATTGAGGGAGCACTTTCCGAGGTATGAGGGAGAAATGTCTGAGGTATTGAGGGTGCACTTTCTGAGGTATTGAGGGAGCACTTTCAGAGGTATTGAGGGAGCACTTTCTGAGGTATTGAGGGAGCACTTTCTGAGGTATTGAGGGAGCACTTTCAGAGGTATTGAGGAACCACTTTCTGAGGTATTGAGGGAGCACTTTCTGAGGTACTGAGGGAGCACTTTCTGAGGTATTGAGGGAGCCCTGTCTGAGGTATTGAGCGAGAACTATCTGAGATATTGAGGGAGCACTTTCTTAGATATTGAGGGAGCACTTTCTGATGTACTGAGGGAGCACTTTTGAGATATTGAGGGAGCACTTTCGGAGGTACTGAGGAAACACTTTCTGAGGTACTGAGGGAGCACTTTCTGAGGTACTGAGGGACAAATATCTAAGGGACTGAGGGAGCACTTTCTGAGGTACTGAGGGAGCATTTTCTGAGATATTGAGGGAGCAATTTCTGAGGTATTGAGGGAGCACATTCTGAGGTATTGGAGGAGACCGTCTGAGGTACTAAGAGAGCACTTTCTGAGGTATTGAGGGAGCACTTTCGGAGGTACTGAGGAAGCACTTTCTGAGGTATTGAGGAAGCACTGTCTGAGGTACTGTGTGCACTATCTGAGGTATTGAAGGAGCATTTTCTGAGGTACTGAGGGAGCACTTTCTGAGATATTGAGGGAGCACTTTCTGAGGTATTGAGGGAGTTATTTCTGAGGTATTGGGGGAGAACTGTCTGAGTTACTAAGGGAGCACGTTCTGAGGTATTGAGGGAGCACTTTCGAGGTATTGAGGGAGCACTGTCTGAGGTACTAAGGGAGCACTTTCTGAGGTAATGAGGGAGCACATTCGGAGGTATTGAGGGAGCACTTTCTGAGGTACTGAGGGAGCACTGTCTGAGGTACTAAGGGAGCACTTTCTGAGGTATTGAGGGAGCACTTTCGGAGGTACTGAGGAAGCACTTTCTGAGGTATTGAGGGAGCACTGTCTGAGGTACTGAAGGAGCACCTTCTGAGCTACTGAGGTAGTACTTTCTGAGGTATTGGAGAGCACTGTCTGAGGTACTAAGGGAGTACTTTCTGAGGTATTGAGGGAGCACTTTCGGAGGTACTGAGGAAGCACTTTCTGAGGTATTGAGGGAGCACTGTCTGAGGTACTGAGTGTGCACTATCTGAGGTACTGAGGGAGCACTTTCTGAGGTACTGAGGGACAACTATCTAAGGTACTGAGGGAGCACTTTCTGAGCTATTGAGGGAGCACTTTCCGAGGTATGAGGGAGAAATGTCTGAGGTATTGAGGGTGCACTTTCTGAGGTATTGAGGGAGCACTTTCAGAGGTATTGAGGGAGCACTTTCTGAGGTATTGAGGGAGCACTTTCTGAGGTATTGAGGGAGCACTTTCAGAGGTATTGAGGGAATACTATCTGAGGTACTGAGGGAGCACTTTCTGAGGTATTGATGGAGCACTTTCTGAGGTACTGAGGGAGAACTTTCTGAAGTACTTAGGAAGCACTTTCTGAGCTATTGAGGGAGCACTGTCTTAGGTTCTGGGAGAACACTTTTTGAGGTACTGAGAGAGCACTATCTGAAGTATTGAGGGAGAACTTTCTGAGATATTGAGGCCGAATTATCTGAGATATTGAGGGAGTACTTTCTGAGGTATTGAGGGAGCACTGTCTGAGGTACTGAGGGAGCACTTTCGGACGTACGGAGGGAAAACTATCTGAGGTACTGAGGAAGCACTTTCTGAGGTACTGAGGGAGAACTATCTAAGATATTGAGGGAGCACTTTCTGAGGTACTGAGGTAGCACTTTCTGAGGTATTGAGGGAGCACTTTCTGACGTACTGAGGGAGCACTTTAGAGGTACTGCGGGAGCACTGTCTGAGGTATTGAGGGAGCACTGTCTGAGGTACTAAGGGAACACTGTTTGAGGTATTGGGGAGCACTGTCTGAGGTACTGAGGGGGAACTTTCTGAGGGATTGAAGGATCACTCTCTGAGGTACTGAAGGAGCACTTCCTTTTGTATTGAGGGAGCATTATCTGAGGAATGGAGGGAGCATTATCTGAGGTACTGAGGGCGAACTATGTGAGCTATTGTGGGGCCGCTTTCTGAGGTATTGAGGGAACACTTTCAAAGGTATTGAGGGAGCACTTTCAGATGTATTGAGGGAGCACTATCTGAGGAATGGAGGGAGCACTGTCTGAGGTACTGAGGGAGAACTTTCTGAGGTATTGAGGGAGCACTTTCTGAGGTATTGAGGGAGCACTATCTGACGAATTGACGGAGCATTATCTGAGGTACTGAGGGCGAACTATGTGAGCTATTGGAGGGGCACTTTCTGAGGTATTGAGGGAGCACTTTCAGAGGTATTGAGGGAGCACTTTCAGAGGTATTGAGGGAGCACTACCTTAGGTATTCAGGGTGAACTATCTGAAATATTGAGGGAGCACTTTCTGAGGTACTGCCGGAGCACTTTTTGAAGTATTGAGGGAGCACTTTCAGAGGTATTGAGGGAGCACTATCTGAGGTAGTGAGGGAGAACTATCTGAAATATTGAGGGAGCACTTTCTGAGGTACTGAGGGAGCACTATCTCAGGCATTGAGAGAGCACTATCTGAGATTTTGAGGGAGAGCTATGAGATATTAAGGGAGCACTTTCTGAGTTATTGAGGGAGAAATATCTGAGGTATTGAGGGCGCACTTCCTGAGCTATTGTGGGAGTAATTTCAGATGCATTGAGGGAGCACTTTCTGAGGTACTGAGGGAGCACTGTCTGAGGTACTGAGGGAGAAATATCTGAGGAATTGAGGGAGCAATATCTGAGGTACTGAGGGCGCACTATGTGAGCTATTGGAGGGGCACCTCTGAGGTACTGAGGGACAACTATCTAATGTACTGAGGGAGCACTTTCTGAGGTACTGAGGGAGCACCATCTGAGGTATTGAGGGAGCACTGTCTGAGGTACTGAGTGTGCACTACCTGAGGTATTGGGGGACCACTGTTGAGGTACTAAGGGAGCACTTTCTGATGTATTGAGGGAGCATTTTCGGAGGTACTGAGGAAGCAGTTTCTGAGGTATTGATGGAGCACTTTCTGATTTACGAGTGTGCATTATCTGAGGTATTGAGGGAGAACTATCTAAGGTACTGAGGGAGCACTTTCTGAGGTACTGAGGGAGCACTTTCTGAGATATTGAGGGAGCACTTTCTGAGGTATTGGAGAGCACTGTTGAGGTACGAAGGGAGCACTTTCTGAGGTATTGAGGGAGCACTTTCGGAGATACTGAGGAAGCAGTTTCTGAGGTATTGAGGGAGCACTGTCTGAGGTACTGAGTGTGCACTATCTGAGGTATTGAGGGAGCACTTTCAGTGGCATTGAGAGAGGACTTTCCGAGGTATTGAGGGAGCACTGTCTGCGGTACTGAGTGTGCACTATCTGAGGTACTGAGGGAGCACTTTCTGAGGTACTGAGGGACAACTATCTAAGGTACTGAGGGAGCACTTTCTGAGCTATTGAGAGAGCACTTTCGGAGGTATGAGGTAGAAATGTCTGAGGTATTGCGGGTGCACTTTCTGTGGTATTGAGGGAGCACTTTCAGAGGTATTGAGGGAGCACTTTCTGAGGTATTGAGGGAGCACTTTCAGAGGTATTGAGGGAGCACTTTCTGAGGTACTGAGGGAGCACTATCTGAGGAATTGAGGGAGCATTATCTGAGGTACTGAGGGCGCAATATGTGAGCTATTAGAGGGGCACTTTCTGAGGTACTGATGGACAACTATCTAATGTACTGAGGGAGCACTTTCTGAGGTACTGATGGAGCACCATCTGAGATATTGAGGGAGCACTGTCTGAGGTACTGAGTGTGCACTATCTCAGGTACTGAGGGAGCACTTTCTGAGATACTGAGGGACAACTATCTAAGGTACTGAGGGAGCACTTTCTGAGCTATTGAGGGAGCACTTTCGGAGGTATGAGGGAGAAATGTCTGAAGTATTGCGGGTGCAATTTCTAAGGTATTGAGGGAGCACTTTCAGAGGTATTGAGGGGGCACTTTCTGAGGTATTGAGGGAGCACTATCTGAGGTATTGAGGGAGAACTATCTGAGGTATTGAGGGTGCACTTTCTGAGGTATTGAGGGAGCACTATCTGAGGTACTGAGGGAGAACTATCTGAGGTATTGAGGGAGCACTTTCGGAGGTATTGAGGAAGAATTATCTGAGGTACTGGGGAGCACTTTCTGAGGTACTGAGGGAGCACATTCTGAGGTACTGAGGGAGCACTTTCTGAGATATTGAGGGAGCACTTTTTGAGGTACTGAGGAAGCACTTTTTCTGAGCTATTGAGTAGGTACTGTCTGAGGTACTGAGAAAACACTTTCTGAGGTACTGAGGGAGCACATTCTGACGTACTGAGGAAGCACTTTCTGAGGTATTGATGGAGGAGTTTCTGAGTTACGAGTGTGCATTATCTGAGGTACTGAGGGAGAACTATCTAAGGTACTGAGGGAGCACTTTCTGAGGTACTGAGGGAGCACTTTCTGAGATATTGAGGGAGCACTTTCTGAGGTATTGAGGGAGCACTTTCTGAGGTATTGGGGGAGCACTGTTGAGGTACTAAGGGAGCACTTTCTGAGGTATTGAGGGAGCACTTTCGGAGGTGCTGTGGAAGCTGTTTCTGAGGTATTGAGGGAGCACTTTTAGTGGCAACGAGAGAGAGGACTTTCCGAGGTACTGAGGGAGCACTGTCTGAGGTATTGAGGGAGGACTATCTGAGGTATTGAGGAGCACTTTCTGAGTTATTGAGGTAGTACTTTCTGAGGTATTGAGGGAGCACTGTCTGAAGTACTGAAGAAGCACTTTCTGAACTACTGAGGTAGTACTTTCTGAGGTATTGAGGGAGCACTGTCTGGGGTATGGAGGGAGCACTTTCGGAGGTACTGCGGAAGCACATTCTGAGGTATTGAGGGAGCACTGTCTGAGGTACTGAGTGTGCACTATCTGAGGTACTGAGGGAGCACTTTCTGAGGTACTGAGGGACAACTATCTAAGGTTTTGAGGGAGCATTTTCTGATCTATTGAGGGAGCACTTTCGGAGGTATGAGGGAGAAATGTCTGAGGTATTGCGGGTGCACTTTCTGACGTATTGAGGGAGCACTTTCAGAGGTATTGAGGGAGTACTTTCTGAGGTATTGAGGGGGCACTTTCTGAGTTATTGAGGGAGCACTATCTGAGGTACTGAGGGAGCACCTTCTGACGTCTTGATGGAGCACTTTCTGAGGTACTGAGAGAGAACTTTCTGAAGTACTTAGGAAGCATTTTCTGAGCTGTCTTAGGTACTGAGAGAACAATTTCTGAGGTACTGAGAGAGCCCTATCTGAAGTATTGAGGGAGAACTATCTGAGATATTGAGGCCGAATTGTCTGAGATATTGAGGGAGTACTTTCTGAGGTATTGAGGGAGCACTGTCTGAGTTACTGAGGGAGCACTATCTGACGTACTGAGGGAAAACGATCTGAGGTACTGAGGAAGCACTTTTGTGAGGTATTGAGGGAGAACTATCTAAGATATTGAGTGAGCACTTTCTGAGATACTGAGGGAGAACTTTCTGAGGTATTGAGGGAGCACTTTCTGAGGTACTGAGGGAGCAGTTTCTGAGGTACTGGGGGAACACTGTCTGAGGTATTGAGGGAGCACTGTCTGAGGTACTGAGGGAACACTTTCTGAGGTATAGGGGAACACTGTCTGAGGTCCTGAGGGAGAACTTTCTGAGGTATTGAGGGATCAATTTCTGAGGTACTGACGGAGCACTTTCTGATGTCTTGAGGGAGCACTATCTGAGGTACTGAGGGCGAACTATGTGAGCTATTGAGGGGCCGCTTTCTGAGGTATTGAGGGAGCACTTTCAAAGGTATTGAGGGAGCACTTTCTGAGGTATTGAGGGAGCACTATCTGAGGTACTGAGGGAGAACTATCTGAAATATTGAGGGAGCATTATCTGAAGTACTGAGGGCGAACTATGTGAGCTATTGGAGGGGCACGTTCTGAGGTATTGAGGGAGCACTTTCAGAGGTATTGAGGGAGCACTATCTGAGGTAATCAGGGTGAACTATCTGAGATATTGAGGGAGCACTTTCTGAGGTATTGAGGGAGCACTATCTGAGGTACTGAGGGAGAACTATCTGAAATATTGAGGGAGCACTTTCTGAGGTACTGAGGGAGCACTTTCTTAGGTACTGCGGGAACACTGTTTGAGGTATTGAGGGAGCACTGTTGACGTACTGAGGGAACACTTTCTGAGGTATTGGTGAGCACTGTCTGAGGTACTGAGGGATCACTTTCTGAGGTATTGAGGGATCACTTTCTGAGGTACTGAGGGTGCACTTTCTGATGTATTGAGGGAGCACTATCTGAGGGATTGAGGGAGCATTATCTGAGGTACTGAGGGCGAACTATGTGAGCTATTGAGGGGGCGTTTTCTGAGGTATTGAGGGAGCACTTTCAAAGGTATTGAGGGAGCACTCTCGGAGGTACTGAGGGAGTACTATCTGAGGTATTGAGGAGCACTGTCAGAGGTATTGAGGGAGCACTTTCTGATGTATTGAGGGAACACTTTCTGAGGTATTGGGAGCACTGTCTGAGGTACTGAGGGAGAACGTTGTGAGGTATTGAGGGATCACTTTCTGAGGTACTGAGGGAGCACTTTCTGTTGTATTGAGGGAGCACTATCTGAGGAATTGAGGGAGCACTGTCTGAGGTACTAAGGTAGCACTTTCTGAGATATTGAGTGAGCACTTTCGGAGGTACTGAGGAAACACTTTCAGAGGTATTGAGGGAGCACTATCTGAGGTACTGAGGGAGCACTTTCTGAGGTATTGATGGAGCACTTTCTGAGGTACTGAGAGAGAACTTTCTGAAGTACTTAAGAAGCACTTTCTGAGCTGTCTTAGGTACTGTGAGAACACTTTCTGAGGTACTGAGAGAGCCCTATCTGAAGTATTGAGGGAGAACTATCTGAGATACTGAGGCCGAATTATCTGAGATATTGAGGGAGTACTTTCTGAGGTATTAAGGGAGCACTATCTGAGTTACTGAGGGAGCACTTTCCGACGTACTGAGGGAAAACTATCTGAGGTACTGAGGAAGCACTTTCTGAGGTATTGAGGGAGAACTATCTAAGATATTGAGTGAGCACTTTCTGAGGTACTGAGGGAGAACTTTCTGAGGTATTGAGGGAGCATTGTCTGAGGTACTGAGGGAACACTTTCTGAGGTATTGGGGAACACTGTCTGAGGTACTGAGGGAGAACGTTCTGAAGTATTGAGGGATCGCTTTCTGAGGTACTGACGGAGCACTATCTGAGGTACTGAGGGCGAACTATGTGAGCTATTGAGGGACCGCTTTCTGAGGTATTGAGGGTGCACTTTCAAAGGTATTGAGGGAGCACTTTCTGAGGTATTGAGGGAGCACTATCTGAGGTACTGAGGGAGAACTATCTGAAATATTGAGGGAGCATTATTCGAGGTCCTGAGGGCGAACTATGTGAGCTATTGGAGGGGCACGTTCTGAGGTATTGAGGGAGCACTTTCAGAGGTATTGAGGGAGCACTATCTGAGGTAATCAGGGTGAACTATCTGAGATATTGAGGGAGCACTTTCTGAGGTATTGAGGGAGCACTATCTGAGGTACTGAGGGAGAACTATCTGTAATATTGAGGGAGCACTTTCTGAGGTACTGAGGGAGCACTTTCTTAGGTACTGCGGGAACACTGTTTGAGTTATTGAGGGAGCACTGTCTGACGTCCTGAGGGAACACTTTCTGAGGTATTGGTGAGCACTGTCTGAGGTACTAAGGGATCACTTTCTGAGGTATTGAGGGATCACTTTCTGAGGTACTGAGGGAGCACTTTCTGATGTATTGAGGGAGCACTATCTGAGGAATTGAGGGAGTATTATCTGAGGTACTGAGGGCGAACTATGTGAGCTATTGAGGGGGCGTTTTCTGAGGTATTGAGGGAGCACTTTCAAAGGTATTGAGGGAGCACTCTCGGAGGTACTGAGGGAGCACTATCTGAGGTATTGAGGAGCACTGTCAGAGGTATTGAGGGAGCACTTTCTGATGTATTGAGGGAACACTTTCTGAGGTATTGGGGAGCACTGTCTGAGGTACTGAGGGAGAACGTTGTGAGGTATTGAAGGATCACTTTCTGAGGTACTGAGGGAGCACTTTCTGTTGTATTGAGGGAGCACTATCTGAGGAATTGAGGGAGCACTATCTGAGGTACTGAGGGATAACTATGTGAGCTATTGGAGGAGCACTTTCTGGGGTATTGAGGGAACACTTTCAGAGGTATTGAGGGAGCGCTATCTGAGGTATTGAGGGGGAACTATCTGAAATATTGAGGGAGCACTTTCTGAGGTATTGAGGGAGCACTGTCTGAGGTACAGAGGGAGAACTATCAGAAATATTGAGGAGCACTTTCTGAGGTACTGACGGAGCACTTTTTGAAGTATTGAGGGAGCACTTTCAGAGGTATTGAGGGAGCACTATCTGAGGTATTGAGGGAGAACTATCTGAAATATTGAGGGAGCACTTTCTGAGGTACTGAGGGAGCACCATCTGAGGTATTGAGAGAGCACTATCTGAGATTTTCAGGGAGAACAATGAGATATTAAGGGAGCACTTTCTGAGTTATTGAGGGAGGAATATCTGAGGTATTGAGGGAGCACTTCCTGAGCTATGGTGGGAGCAATTTCAGATGCATTGATGGAGCACTTTCTGAGGGACTGAGGGAGCACTATCTGAGGAATTGAGGGAGCATTATCTGAGGTAATGATTGCGAACTATGTGAGCTATTCGAGGGGCACTTTCTGAGGAATTGAGGGAGCACTTTCAGAGGTAATGCGGGACCACTGTCTGAGGTACTGAGGGAACACTTTCTGAGGTATTGGAGAACACTGTCTGAGGTCCTGAGGGAGAACTTTCTGAGGTATTGAGGGATCACTTTCTGAGGTACTGAGGGAGCACTATCTGAGGAATTGAGGGAGCATTATCTGAGGTACTGAGGGCGAACTATGTGAGCTATTGGAGGGGCACTTTCTGAGGTATTGAGGGAACACTTTCAGCGGTATTGAGGGAGCACTATCTGAGGTATTGAGGGTGGACTATCTGAAATATTGAGGGAGCACTTTCTGAGGTATTGAGGGAGCACTATCTGAGGTACTGAGGGAGAACTATCTGAAATATTGAGGGAGCACTTTCTAAGGTACTGACGGAGCACTTTTTGAAGTATTGAGGGAGCACTTTCAGAGGTATTGAGGGAGCACTGTCTGAGGTATTGAGGGAGAACTATCTGAAATATTGAGGGAGCACTTTCTTAGGTAATGAGGGAGCATTATCTGAGGTATTGAGAGAGCACTATCTGAGATTTTGAGGGAGAACTATGAGATATTAAGGGAGCACTTTCTGAGTTATCGAGGGAGAAATATCTGAGGTATTGAGGGAGCACTTCCTGTGCTATTGTGGGAGCAATTTCAGATGCAATGAGGGAGCACTTTCTTAGGTACTGCGGGAACACTGTTTGAGTTATTGAGGGAGCACTGTCTGACGTCCTGAGGGAACACTTTCTGAGGTATTGGTGAGCACTGTCTGAGGTACTAAGGGATCACTTTCTGAGGTATTGAGGGATCACTTTCTGAGGTACTGAGGGAGCACTTTCTGATGTATTGAGGGAGCACTATCTGAGGAATTGAGGGAGTATTATCTGAGGTACTGAGGGCGAACTATGTGAGCTATTGAGGGGGCGTTTTCTGAGGTATTGAGGGAGCACTTTCAAAGGTATTGAGGGAGCACTCTCGGAGGTACTGAGGGAGCACTATCTGAGGTATTGAGGAGCACTGTCAGAGGTATTGAGGGAGCACTTTCTGATGTATTGAGGGAACACTTTCTGAGGTATTGGGGAGCACTGTCTGAGGTACTGAGGGAGAACGTTGTGAGGTATTGAAGGATCACTTTCTGAGGTACTGAGGGAGCACTTTCTGTTGTATTGAGGGAGCACTATCTGAGGAATTGAGGGAGCACTATCTGAGGTACTGAGGGATAACTATGTGAGCTATTGGAGGAGCACTTTCTGGGGTATTGAGGGAACACTTTCAGAGGTATTGAGGGAGCGCTATCTGAGGTATTGAGGGGGAACTATCTGAAATATTGAGGGAGCACTTTCTGAGGTATTGAGGGAGCACTGTCTGAGGTACAGAGGGAGAACTATCAGAAATATTGAGGAGCACTTTCTGAGGTACTGACGGAGCACTTTTTGAAGTATTGAGGGAGCACTTTCAGAGGTATTGAGGGAGCACTATCTGAGGTATTGAGGGAGAACTATCTGAAATATTGAGGGAGCACTTTCTGAGGTACTGAGGGAGCACCATCTGAGGTATTGAGAGAGCACTATCTGAGATTTTCAGGGAGAACAATGAGATATTAAGGGAGCACTTTCTGAGTTATTGAGGGAGGAATATCTGAGGTATTGAGGGAGCACTTCCTGAGCTATGGTGGGAGCAATTTCAGATGCATTGATGGAGCACTTTCTGAGGGACTGAGGGAGCACTATCTGAGGAATTGAGGGAGCATTATCTGAGGTAATGATTGCGAACTATGTGAGCTATTCGAGGGGCACTTTCTGAGGAATTGAGGGAGCACTTTCAGAGGTAATGCGGGACCACTGTCTGAGGTACTGAGGGAACACTTTCTGAGGTATTGGAGAACACTGTCTGAGGTCCTGAGGGAGAACTTTCTGAGGTATTGAGGGATCACTTTCTGAGGTACTGAGGGAGCACTATCTGAGGAATTGAGGGAGCATTATCTGAGGTACTGAGGGCGAACTATGTGAGCTATTGGAGGGGCACTTTCTGAGGTATTGAGGGAACACTTTCAGCGGTATTGAGGGAGCACTATCTGAGGTATTGAGGGTGGACTATCTGAAATATTGAGGGAGCACTTTCTGAGGTATTGAGGGAGCACTATCTGAGGTACTGAGGGAGAACTATCTGAAATATTGAGGGAGCACTTTCTAAGGTACTGACGGAGCACTTTTTGAAGTATTGAGGGAGCACTTTCAGAGGTATTGAGGGAGCACTGTCTGAGGTATTGAGGGAGAACTATCTGAAATATTGAGGGAGCACTTTCTTAGGTAATGAGGGAGCATTATCTGAGGTATTGAGAGAGCACTATCTGAGATTTTGAGGGAGAACTATGAGATATTAAGGGAGCACTTTCTGAGTTATCGAGGGAGAAATATCTGAGGTATTGAGGGAGCACTTCCTGTGCTATTGTGGGAGCAATTTCAGATGCATTGAGGGAGCACTTTCTGAGGTACTGAGGGATCACTTTCTGAGGTATTGAGGGAGGACTTTCTGAGGTATTGAGGGAGCACTATCTGAGGTACTGAGAGAGGACTACCTGTGGTACTGAGGGAGCACTATCTGAAGTATTGAAGGAGCACTATCTGAGCTATTGAGGGAGAACTCTCTGAGATATTGAGGGAGAACTATCTGAGATATTGAGGGAGCACTTTTGAGATACTGAGGGAGCACTTTCTGCGGTATTGAGGGAGCACTTTCTGCGGTCCTGAGGGAGCACTTTCTGAGATATTGAGGGAGCATTTTCTGAGGTATTGATGGAGCACTACCTGAGGTCCTGAGGGAGCAATTTCTGAGATATTGAGGGAGCATTTTCTGAGGTATTGAGTGTGCACTATCTGAGGTACTGAGTGTGAACTTTCTGAGCTACTGCGGGGGCACTTTCTGTGGGATTGAGTGACCACTATCTGAGGTATTGAGGGAGCACTTTCTGAGGTATTGAGGGAGCACTTTCTGAGGTATTGAGGAAGCACTGTCTGAGGTATTGAGGGAGCACCTTCTGTGGTATTGAGGGAGCACTTTCTGAGGTACTGAGGGAGCACTTTCTGAAGTATTGAGGAAGCACATCTGAGGTATAGAGGAGCACTCTCTGAGGTATTGAGGGAGCACTTTCTGAGGTACTGAGGGTACACGTTCTGAGGTATTGAGGAAACACTCTCTGAGGTACTGAGGGAGCACTTTCTTAGTTACTGAGGGAGCTGAATATGTGCGTGAGAGAAAGTGCATGTTCATGTGAGCGCTCTGAGGTACTGAGGGAGAACTATCTGGCGGTACAGAGTGCAGAGGGTAGAAAGGAACAGGTGAAATTCTACGAGGCACTCTGCTGTTGTAATTTGAAATAGAAGCCACTCCCCATTTCAGAATAGTCAGATCATTTTAAACAATCAGTGAAAAATAACATCAGGATGTGTCTGAAACATGGTTTGGAAGAAAACTTTCATCAATCTATTGTCACTTGTTGCTTGGAGAAGTTTTAGGAAAGCAGGCACTCAAACAGACGAATGCTGTCGATGCAAGAGGTGGTGCACAGGAAGATCCAACAAGTCATCTGTAACTGCTGTCTGTCCCCCTGGAGCAGTCATCATGAGAGATCATGGCTCAGTCATCGGAGAAATAATTTCTCCAGCAATACCTCAACCATGCCTTTACTGGTGTGTGTGTGTGTGTGTGTGTGTGTGTGTGTGTGTGTGTGTGTGTGTGTGTGTGTGTGTGTGTGTGTGTGTGTGTGTGTGTGTGTGTGTGTGTGTGTGTGTGTGTGTGTGTGTGTGTGTGTGTGAGAGAGAGAGAGAGAGAGAGAGAGAGAGAGAGAGAGAGAGAGAGAGACAGAGAGACAGAGACTGCCCGTGTTTGTGTGTGTGAAAGAGTGGCTGCATGTGTATCTCTGTGTGTCTGAATATGTGCGTGAGAGAAAGTGAATGTTCATGTGAGTGTGTGTGGCTGTGTCTCTGTTTGAGGGTGTGTCTGTCTCCGTGTGCATGTGTGTGAGTAAGGGTGTGTGTGAGAGAGTGTGTATGTGTGTGAGAGAGAGTGTGTCTGTGTGTATGTGTGTGTGAGAGTGTGTTTGTGTGTGAGAGAATGTGTCTATGTGTGTGTTTGAGAGTGTCGCTGTGTGTGTGAGAGAATGTGCCTGTGTGTCTATGTGTCTGTGTGTCTATACGTGTATGTGTCTGTGTGTGTATGACAGTGTACCTTGTGTGAGAAAGAGTGTGTATGCGTGTGAGAGAGAGTGTGTGTCTGTGTGCATCTGTGTGAAAGAGTGAGTGATATCTGTGTGTGAGAGTGTGTGTGTCAGTGTGTGTGAGAGAGAGTGTGGGTGTCTGTGTGTGTGTTTGAGAGAGTGTGTCTATGCATATTTGAGGGAGCGTGTGTCTGCGTGTGTATGTGTGTGTGAGAGAGAGTGTAACTGTGTGTTTATGTGTTTGTGTGAGAGAGAGCGTCTGTGTGTGTGAGAGAGTGTGTGTCAGTGTGTGTGTGAGAGAGTGTGTGTGTCCATGTGTGTGTGAGAGAGAGAGTGTGTCTATGTGTGTTTGAGGGAGCGTGTGTCTGCGTGTGTATGAGAGAGATTAACTGTGCGTTTATGTGTGTGTTGAGTGTGTCTGTGTGTGCTTGAGGGAGCGTGTGTATGTGTGTGTGAGAGAGAGTGTAACTGTGTTTATGTTTGTGTTTGAGGGATCGTGTGTCTGTGTGTATGTGTGTGAGAGACAATGTCAGTGTGTGTGAGAGAGACAAAGAATGTGTGTGTGAGAGAGAGCGTGTATGAGAGACAGTGTGTGTGTGTGTGTGTGAGAGACAGTGTCTGTGTGCGTGAGAGTGAGTGGGTGTGTGAGAGAATGAGAGTGTGTGTATGAGAGAGTGTGTGTGAATGAGAGAGAGTATATGTGTGTGTGAGAGAGTGTGTCTCTGTGAGAGAGAGTGTGTCTGCGTGTATGTGTGAGAGAGTGTATTGTGTGCGTATTTGAGGGAGCGTATGTCTGTGCGTGTATGTGTGTGAGCGATATAGTGTGTGCTTGTGTGTGTATGTGTGTGAGAGAGTTGTGCCTGTGAGTATGTGTGTGTGAGTGTGTCTGTGTTTGTGTTTGAGGGAGCGTGTGTCTGTGTGTGCGAGAGAGCCTGTGTGTGGCGGGTCCTTTGTGTATGTGTGTGTGAGAAAGTGTCTATGTTTGTTTGAGGGTGTGTGTGTGTGTGTGTATGTAAACTAGCCAATCTTATTGGGTGCTCATGAATATAAAATCCAGCTGCTGTTTCAGGTGAATTGGTCCTTGTGTCTCCAAAGACACAAAATCTGTCAGGGTGGCTTAACTGGGGGAAAGAGAGTGCTGTTCATTCCCATGGGGATTTATCCAGTAAACCTTCCCCACACACTAACATCCCACTGGCAATGCAGTGACTAGTCCTGCACACAGTACCCCGGGTACAAACCAATGTAATGTCACCATAGTCTTACCAGAGCATGGGACAGCTCCTCAAGAGACAGCGGTGTCTGGTGGTGTTTTAATCAGAGGGTCACCAGGGCCCAGCTGAGGGGAAAGGTTGGGAAGGAGAGTCCTTCAGGGTAACCCCAGCTGGTGTGGGAATTGAACACACGCTATTGGTTTTACTCTGCATTATAAACCAACTGTCCAACCAACTGAGCTAACTGACTTCACTCCAGGGGCATGCCCTGTATAACCCAATCATAGCCAGCATGCACGTCAATAGGAGCCAAGAACAAGGCCATTCGGCCACACCCTAACCCAGAACGGAGAGCACGGGAAGCTGATGAAGGAAACAAGCCCCTCCCATCTGGCTGCCTGAAATGGAGCTGGAGGACAGAGCACATCTGGCCTGCTGTTTGCTTCCCCGAGACTGGCCTGCTCCACCTTACAGTGAGAGACTGAGGGGAATCTCAAGGAGATATCACTTCTCACTGAGAGGCTTCAACTCCAATCCAAATCAGGCTGGTTCCCTCCGAGACTCACGGAAGACGGCAGCCCTCTACAGATCAGGCCCTTGTGTCGCATAACCTCCAGTGTGGGGGCCAAGAGCTGGGAGATAGCATTAAGAACATAAGACCATCCGAAATAGGAACAGGAGACCATCCAGCCCCTCGAGCCTGCTCTGGTATTCAATAGGATCGTGGATGATTCAACATTCAATTTGGGAGCTGAAACGAGGATAATACAGAGACAGAGAATCAAATTATTCTGCTGTACTGAATCATCAGACGAAAGTACACACACACACGGATATACACACACACACACACACATACACAAACACACACATACACAGACACACACACACACAAACACACACACAGACACACACACATACACACACACACACACACACACACAGACACACACACACACACATAGACACACACACACTAAAACACACACAGTGGGATTCAGGCCGTGTGTGGGAACGGGGAGAGACAAAGGAGCAAAATGCTAGCGAGGGATCTGATCCCACAGATTTCACTGCTTCCCTCTCTCTCTGCGGCTCTCATGTCTATTTTTGTGTTCCCATTTCTCTCCCCTACATCTTTCCTTCAATCCCTATCTCTCAATATCCTTCACATCTCTGTCCTGTTGACATTTCCCAGTAGATTCCCTTCACCCTTTGTCACCTCACCAGGTTTTTCAGGAATGCTTAATCATTCAGTCTTTCACAAAACTAACACCTTGCTCATCTCTCTCTGCATCTGTCCCTCAGCTCTGTGGGATCTTGCTATTCCTGTCTGTACATCACTCTAGCCACATCACAGCCCCCCCCCCCCACCACCCCACTCTCTCAGCTCTATGTCTCTGCTGTTGCAACTCCTCTCTCTCTCTCTCTCTCTGTGCTATCTCTCTCCCTGGGATTTCTGTCTTGCTGTCTGCCTGAACTTCTCTCCCTCTCTTTCTCTCCCCATTTTCGCCTTGTATCTGTCTGACATTGTATTTCTCTTCCTGGAGTTTCACTCTCTCTCTCTCTGTCTGTCTCTGTCCTGCTCTTTCTCAGTTCTTCTCACTTCCTCTTCCCCTTCCACCCCCGCCTGTCTTTGTCTTGTTCTCTCCCTCCCTCTCACTGTCTGTCCGTCCATCTCTCTTTCTCTCCTGTAGTTTCTCACCCTCTTTCTCCCTGGAGCCCTCTGCTCTGTCCCAGAGACTGGGGAAGGGGCATTAGGAAGAGTTTGCCTCAGTGCCTGGTCTCTCCCAGGATTTACCCCGACTGAGGGGAGGGGGTGAATGGAAGGAACATTAAGTACTTTTCTGAGTGCATCTGAAAAAGAGAGAAAGAGAAAGAGAAAGGGAGAGTGACAAAAAGAGAGAGAGACATGGAGAGAGTGGAGATAGAGAAAGTGGAGAGAGAGAAATGGGCAGTAAGAGTCAGGGAGGTGGAGTGAGAAAAGGAGAGAGTGAGAGAGACAGGGAGAGAGAGAGAGTGAGAAGGACATGTATGGAGGGAGAAGGACAGTGTGTATACTTCCCGATGGTTTTAGAGTGTGATCTTGCTGTGCATTACAGCAGTCAGTGTCAAAAGGCGAGTTAGTCTCTGCACTATGTTCTCCAGCCCAGGGGCTGTAAGTCTGCATGGGAAGGGGGAGAGTGGGAGACACGGAGGGAATGGGACAGCCAGAGACAGGGGGAGGGTTTGATGGGGTTTTGGGGTTGGTGGAGAAAGGAGGGACTGTTGTCATAGAGAGATGGAGGGAGAGATAGCATGTGATGCAAAATCTGAGACAGGGTGGAGAAGAGGTCTTCACACGAAGGATAGTCAATTAGGCCATTCAGGGGCCAATCCTGAGGATCCTGAACCGGACCAGGATCATTTAATGGGGCAGGGGGATGATGGGCAGAAAGGACTCCATCTGTGATGCAAACCTTCTGTAGTTCTCAGGCTGGGATCTTGCTGTACATTAAAATAAGTCACAGGCCAGTCAGTCAACCCAGACTCATTTACTGGTGTGAGAAAGCGAGGACTGCAGATGCTGGAGAGTTAGAGTTACAAAGTGAGGAGCTGGAGAAGCACAGCAGGTCAGGCAGGAGAATCGGTGGTTCAGGACTGACCTGCTGGGCTTTTCCAACTCCACACTTTTCCACTCAACTCCCTCTGCCCCAGGGAGTGGGGCTCACAGCAATGTTGGGGCCAGCAAAATATTTGAGGGGGGCACAGTTGGTGAGGTAGGTATTTGGGAGGGAAGGTATTTGGGGAAGGGAATAAATTTGGGAGGAGAGCGAAAATGAGGGGCAAATTATTTTTAGGGGTTTCAAAATTGGGTGAGCACTTTCAGGTCTGAAATGAAGAAAAAGAGAAAGGGAGGGTGAGATAAAGAGAGAGAGGTAGAGAGAGTGGTGATAGAGAAGGGGGATGAGAGTAAGATGGGACAGAGACAGACAGTGAGAGGGAGGGTGTGAGAGAAAGGCAGATTGAGAGAAAGAGACAGACAGGGAGAGAGAAGGACAAAGAGAGAAGGGGAAGTCAGACTGAGACAAACAGGCGTTGAAGCATGGACAGACTGAAGGGGTGACACTCAGTATTCCAGTTGGTTCCAGCTCCCGCTCTCTCAATGGTTTTTCACACTCCCTCTCCCATGCTCCTGAGGTTTCCTTCAGCTTGTCTCTCTCTCCCTCTCTCTCTCCCTCTCTCTGGATGGTGAGCTGGTCTTTGTCCCTTGCCATGTTGGTCACTTCAGAAAGCCTCCAGAAAATTCAAGAGATCAGTCTGCAGGTGATCCCTGGTTTTGTTCATTTCTGGATGGTTTCCCAGAACTTTCTATACTTCTGGCCAATTCGGAGAATCAGTTAATAGTTTGAAGCGCAGGACCCGGTGCCTTCCTGCCTGGGCCCTCCTTTGTTTCGTGGAGACGTTGTTAGGGATATGCCTGCCCAGGGGACCTGCTGCCTTTGACATTATGCTGATGGTATAACCATCTGGCTGCTGTCTGGCTTTTGTGATTTGGGAGTATAACTTGTCCAATATACCCAGCATCTTTTGGCTGTCTATCTGTGTTTTAGCAAGTAGGCCGCAACATTTCACCCATTCCCCCTCCCCCACCCAGTCTTTTGAATGGAAAGAAGCTTATACAATGAATTACAAACCTAATTTTAAAAGCTGGTTATGTTTGTTGTCAGAGTAGCCTGATGTTTGAGCGAAAGCCATTTTGTACATTGGTCAAACCGATTGTCATATGGCTGAGAACTGATATCAGAGAATCCCTACAGAGCAGAAACAGGCCCTTCAGCCCATCGAGTCCACAATGACCCTCTGAAGAGAATGCAACTCAGATCCATCCCCTGATGATATCCCTGAAACCCTGCATTTCCCATGGCTATTCCAGCTAACCTGAATATCCCTCGACACTACGGGCAATCTGTCAAAAATGTCCACCATTGAACAGTGGGAGAAAACCCATGCAGATGCAGGGAGAATGTACAAACTCCACACAGATAGTCGCTCAAGAGTGGAATCAAACCCAGGTCTCTGGCGCTGTGAGGCAACAGTGCTAACCACTGAGTGACTGTGGCACTCCAAACTGTTTCGACAAAATATATTCCATTCTGAGAATCCATACAGAATTGTGATGCATAGCCAACACCCGATGTGGTCCTCTATCTATCACTCCTCTCTCTATCTCACCCCTCTCTCCCTCAGTGCTTCTCTCTCACACCGCTTCTCTCTTTCTCTCAACCCTCTCTCACTCTCACCCCTCTCTCTCTCACCGTCTCTCTCTTACCTCTTCTCTCTCACACACCCCCTCTCTCTCACCCCTCTATCTCTTACCCCTCTCTCTTCTCACACCTCTCTCTCTCTCTCTCCCTCAGCGCTTCTTTCTCACACCACTTCTTTCTCTCAGCTCTCTCTCACTCTCACCTGTCTCTCGCTCTCACCCTCTCTCTCTTACCCCTCTCTGTTCTCACACCTCTCTCTCACTCTCCCTCAGCGCTTCTCTCTCAAACCACTTCTCTCTCTCTCTCACCCCTCTCTCACTCTCACCCCCCTCTCTCTCACACACACACCCCTCTCTCTCTCTCACCCCTCTCTCTCACCTCTCTCTCACCCTCTCTCTCTCTCTCACCCCATCTCTCTTGCACCCCCTCTCACCCCCTCTCTCTCAAGCCCTCTCTTTCAGCCCCCCTCTCTCTCTCACCCCCCTCTCTCACACACCTGTCTCTCTCAACCCGCTTTCTCTCACACCCCTCTCTCTCTCTCTCCCTCTCTCTCACCCCTTTATCTCTCACCCCTTCTCTCCCGCCTACCTTCTTTCACACCCTCTCTCTCAGGCCCTCTCTTTCACCCCCCTCTCTCTCACCCCTCTCTCTCACACACCTCTCTCTCTCAACCCCCTTTCTCTCACACCCCTCTCTCTCTCTCACCCTCTCTCTCACCCCTTTCTCTCTCACCACTTCTCTCTCACCTACTCTCTCACACCCTCTCTCCCAGGCCCTCTCTCTCTCTCTCTAGCACCCTCTTTCAACCTCTCTTTGTCTCACACCCTTCTCTCTCTCTCACCCCTCTCTCTCTTACCCCTCTCTCTCTCACACCGCTTCTCTCTCACACCCCCTCGCTCCCTCACCCCTCTCTCTCTTTCACCCCTCTATCTGTCACCCCTCTCTCTCAACCTTCTCTCTCTAACCCGTCTCTTCCTCTCTCACACCTCTCTCACTCAGGCTCTCTCTCTCACGCCTTCTCTCTCCCTCTCTTTGGCAGCCCTTCTCTGTCTCAGCCCCTCTTTCTCTCTCCCCAATCTCTCCCACCCTGATCTCTCTCACAGCCCCTCTCTCTCTCTCACCCCTCGCTCTCTCTCATCCCTCTCTCTCTCACCCCTCTCTGTCACATACCTCTCTCTCATCCTCTCTCTCTCACCCCACTCTCTGACCCCTCCCTCACACCCCTCTCTCACCCTCTCTCTCAATCCCTCTCTCACCCCTTCTCTCTCAGCCCTCTCTCTCTCTGCCACCCTAGTCACTCCAGTCTTTCCTACCCTGATCTATCTCACAGACTCTCTCTCACCATCTCTCTCTCTCACCCCTTCACTCTCTCATCCTGTCTCTCTGTCACCCCCTGTCCCTTTCTCACCCGCTCTCTCTTCCACCACTCTCTCTCCCTCAACCCCTCTCTCTCAACCCTCTCTCTCTTAACCCTCTCTCTCACACCTCTCGCTCTCACCCTCTCTCTCTCTCTCACCCCTTCTCTAACCGTCTCTCTCACACCTCTCTCTGCCCCCCTCTTTCTCCCCTCCATCTCCCTCTGTCTCTCTCACCCCCACTCTCTCCATCCCATCTCACTCTCCCACCCCACTCTCTCGCTCTCACCCCACGTGTCTCTCTCCCTCTCCACCCCTATTTCTCACAACCCTTCTCTCTCACACCCCTTCTCTCTCTCTCACCTCGTTTCGCTCTCACACCCCTTCTCTCTCACACCCCTTCTCTCTCTCTCACCCCTCTCTCTCTCACCCCCCTCTCTCTCACACCGACTCTCTCTCAAACACACCCTCTCTCTCACCCCAAATCCTTCACCCCCTCTTTCTCACCCCTCTCTCACTCCACTCTCTCTCTCCTCCCCTCTCTGTCCCCTCTGCCCCCCACCCCTCTCTCTCCCATGTCTCTCCCCCTCTCTCACCCCTCTCTACACGCTTTCTCTCCAGCCCCTCTCCCCACTCTCTCTCTCCCCCTCTCTCTCACCCCTTTTCTCCACCTATCTCTCCCCACTCTCACACCCTCTCTCACCCCCCTCTCTCTCATCCCCCTCTCTCCCCCTCTCCCTCCCCCGCTATCTGTCTCCCCTCTCTCTGTCGCCCTCTCTCTGCCCTATCTCTGTCACCGTCCCTCTGTCTCCCCTCTCTCTACATCTCTCTGCCCCCTCTCTCTTTCGCACTCTCTCTGCTCCTGCTCTCTCCCCCGCTCTCTGACCCCCTCCCTCTGTAGCACTCTCTCTGCCCCCCCCTCACTGTCCCCTCTCATTGTCGTCCTCTCTATGCCCCCTCTCTGTCACCGTCTCTCTGCCCCCTCTCTGTCTCCCCTCTCTCTGTCCGCGCTCTTTCTCTCTCCCCACTCTCTATCCCCCCTCTCTCTGTCCCCGTTTCTCTGTCCCCCCTGCTCTCTGTCCCCCTCTCTCTGCCCCCTCTCTGTCACCGTCTCTCTGTCCCACCTCCCTCTGTTCCCCCACCCTCTGTCCCCCCTCCCTCTGTCCACCTCTCCCTGTCCCCTCTCTCTGTCCCCCTCTCTCTGCCCCCTCCCTCTGTCTCCTCTCTCTTTCACTCTCTCTCGGCCCCCCCTCTGCCCCCTCTTCCTCTGTCCCCTCTCTCTTTCACCCTCTCTCTACCCCCCTCTGCCCCGCCTCTCGCTGTCCCCCTCTCTCTGTCACCCTCATTCTGCCCCCACTCTGTCACCGTCTCTCTGTCCCCCCTCCCTCTGTCCCCCCTCCCTCTGTACCCCCTTCTCGGTACCCCCTCTCTGTCCCCCTCTCTCTGACCCCCCTCTCTCTGCCCCCCCACGCTCTGTCCCCACTCCCTGTCCCCCTCTCTCTGTACCCCCTCTCTCTGTCCCCCTCTCTCTGTTCCCCTTCTCTCTGTCCCCCTCTCTCTATCCCCCTCTCTCTGTTCCCCTTCTCTCTGTCCCCTCTCTCTCTGTCCCACCTCTCTCTGTCCCACCTCTCCCTGCACCCCCGTCGCCCTCTCTCTGCCCCCACTCTGTCAAAATCTGTCTGTCCCCTCTCCCTCTGTCCCCCCCCGTCTCTCTATCCCCCCTCTTTCTGCCCCCTCTCGCTGTTGCCCCTCACTCTGTCCCACCACTCTCTGGCCCCGTCACTCTGTTCCCCCCTCAGTCCCCCCCGTCCCTCCCTCTGTCCCCTCTCTCCCTGTCCCGTCTGTCTGTCCCCCTCTCTCTGTCCATCCTCTCTCTGCCCCCCGTCGCCCTCTCTCCGCCCCCACTCTGTCACCATCTATCTGTCCCCTCTCCCTCTGTCCCCTCTCGCTCTGTCCCCTCCTTCTGTCCCCATTCCCTCTGTCCCCTCTCTCTCTATCCCCCTTCTTTCTGCCCCCTCTCTCTGTTGCCCCTCACTCTGTCCCACCTCTCTCTGGCCCCCTCACTCTGTTCCCCCCTCAGCCCCCCCTTTCCCTCCCTCTGTCCCCTCTCTCCCTGTCACCCTCTCTCTCTGTCCCCCTCTCTCTCTGCCCCCCCTCTCAGTTCCCCTCTCTGTTCTGCCCCTCTGTGTCCCCCCTCTGTCCTCTCTCTCTGTCCCCCTCTCTCTCTATCCCCCTCTCTCAGTGCCCCTCTCTCTGTTCCCCACTCTGTTCCCCCCTGTGTCGCTCCCCTCTGCCCCCTCTCTGCCCCCCTCTCTCTCTGTCCCCCTCTCTCTCTCTCTGTCACTCTCTCTCTGCCCCCTCTCTCTGTCCCACCTCCCTCTGCCCCCCCTCCTTCTGTCCCCCTCTCTCTCTGCCCCCCCTCTCAGTTCCACTCTCTGTTCTCCCCCTCTGTGTGCCCCCTCTGTCCCCTCTCTCTGTCCCCTCTCTCTCTTTCCCCCTCTCTCTGTCCCCGTCTCTCTATCCCCCTCTCTCAGTGCCCCTCTCTCTGTTCTCCACTCTGTTCCCCCCTGTGTCGCACCCCTCTGCCCCCTCTCTGTCCCCCTCTCTCTGTCCCCGTCTCTCTCTCTCTGTCCCTCTCCTCTCTCTGCCCCCTCTCTCTGCCCCCTCGCACTGTTCCCCGCTCTCTGTCCCTCATCTCTATCGCCCTCTCTCTGCCCCTCTCTCTCCCCCACTCTGTGTCCTCCATCTGTCCCCCCCTCTCTGTCCCCCTCACTCTGCCCCTCCACTCTGGTCCACCCCTCTGTCCTCTCTCTCTCTGTCCCCTCTCTCTCTGTCCCCCTCTCTCTCTCTATCTCTCTCTCTCTCTCTGCCCCCTCTCTCTGACCCTCGCTCTGTTCTCCGCTCTCTGTTCCCCCATCTCTATCGCCCTCTCTCTGCCCCCTCTCTGTCACCGTCTCTCCGTCCCCCCCTCTCTGTCCCCGTCTCTCTGCCCCCTCTCTCAGTCACCGTCTCTCTGTTCGCCCCCCGTCCACCCCTCTCTGTCGCCCGCTCTCTGCCCCCTCTCTGTCACAGTTTCTCTGTCCCCCCTCTCTCTGTCCCCCTCGTCCGCACTCTCTCTGTCCCCCCCTCACTGTCCCCTCTCTTTGTTGGCCTCTCTCTGTCCCCTCTCTGTCACCGTCTCTCTGCACCCTTCTCTCTCTGCCCCCCTCTCTCTCTCTGTCCTCTCTCTCTCTCTCTGTCCCCCCTCTTTCTGCCCCCTCTCTCTGTCCCCCTCTCTCTGTTCCCTCTCTCTCTGCTCCCTCTTTCTCTGTCTCCCTCATTCTGTCCCCCTCTCTCTGCCACCCCCCGTCCCCCCATCTGTCCCCCTCTCTCTCTCTGACTCCTCTCTCTCTGACCCGTCTCTCTCTGTCCCCCTCTCTCTCTGTCCCCCTCTCTCTCTGACCCCCCTCTCTCTGTTCCTCTCACTCTCTGAACCCTCTCTCTGCCCCCTCGCTCTGTTCCCCGCTCTCTGTCCCCCCATCTCTATCACCCTCTCTCTGCCCCCTCTCTGTCACTGTCACTCATTCCCCCCTCTCTCTGTCTCCGTCTCTCTGCCCCCCTCTCAGTCCACCCTCTCTCTGTCCCAAACCTCTGTCCCCACCTCTCTGTAGCCCTCTCTCTGCCCCCTCTCAGTCGCCATCTCTCTGTTCGCCCCCGTCCACCGTAGCCTGCTCTCTGCCCCCTCTCTGTCACAGTCTCTCTGTCCCCCTCTCTCTGTCCCCCCTGTCTGTACCTCCCTCTCTGTCCCCCCTCTCTCTGTAGCCCCTCTCTCTTTCCCCCTCTCTATCCCCCCCTCTCTGTCCCCCCTCTCTGTCCTCCTCGTTCTGTCCCCTCTCTCTGTACCGCCCTCTCTCTGTAGCCTCTCTCTCTGCCCCCCTCTCTGTGTTCCCCTTCTTTCTGTCCCCTCTCTCTGTCCCCCCTCTCTGTCCCCCCCTCTGTCCCCCCTCTCTGTACCGCCCTCTCTCTGTAGCCTCTCTCTCTGTCCCCCCTCTCTCTGTTCCCCCCCCTCTGACCACTCTCTCTCTGTCCCCTCTCTCTGTCCCCCCCTCTGTCCCCCTCTCTCTGTCCCTCCCTCTCTGTCCCTCCCCTCTATCCCCTTCCCTCTGTCCCACCTCCCTCTGTCCCCCTCTTTCTGTTCCCCCTCTCTCTGTCGCCCTCTTTCTGACCCCCTCTCTCTCTGTCCCCCTCTCTCTGTCCCCCTCTCTGTACCTCCCTCTCTGTACCCCGCTCTCTCTGTAGCCCCTCTCTCTGTCCCCCCCCTCTCTGTCCCCCTCTCTGTCCCCCTCTCTCTGTCCCCCCTCTCTGGCCCCGCTCACTCTGTCCCCCTCTCTCTGTCGCCCACTCTGTCGCCCCCAATCTGTACCCCCCTCTCTCTGTAGCCTCTCTCTCTGTCCCCCCTCTCTCTGTCCCCCACACTCTCTGTTCCCCCTCTCTCTGACCCCCTCTCTCTCTGTCCCCCCCTCTGTCCCCCTCGCTCTGTCCCTCCCTCTCTGTCCCCCCGTCCCCCCTCTCTATCCCCCTCTCAGTCCCCCTCTCTCTGTCCCCCCGCCCTCTGTCGCCCTCTTTCTGACCCCCTCTCTGTTCCCCTCTCTCTGCCCCATCCCAGTCACCATCTCTCTGTCCCCCCTCCCTCTGTCCCCCTCCCTCTTTCCCCCTCTGTCTGTCCCCTCTCTGCCCCCCCTCTCTGTCTCCCCTCTCTGTCCACCCCTCTCTCTGTCCCCCCTCTCTCTGTCCCCCACTCTCTCTGTTCCCCCCTCTCTCTGCCCCCCTCTCTCTCCGTCCCGCTCTCTCTGTCCCTCTCTCTTTGTCGCCATATCTGTCACCGGCTCTCTGTCCCTCTCCCTCTCTCTTTCTCCATCTCTCTCTGTTCCCGCCTCTCTGTCCCCCTCTCTCTGTCCCCCCTCTCTGTCCCCCACTCTCTGTCTCCCCTCTCTCTGCCCCATCTCTCTCTGTCCCCCTCTCTGTCCCCCTCTCTCTGTCGCCATATCTGTCACCGTCTCCCTGTCCCCCTCTCTCTGTCCCCCCTCTCTCTCTGCCCCATCTCTCTCTGACTCCCCCTCTCTGCCCCACTCTCTCTGCCCCTCTCTGTCACTGTCTCTCTGTCCCCGCGTCCCTCTATCCCCCTCTTTCTGTCCCACTCTCTCTGTCGCCCTCTTTTTGACCCCCCTCTCTCTGTCCCCCTCTCTCTATTCCCCTCTCTCTCTCCCACACTGTACCACCCTCTCTGTCCCCCACTCTCTGTCGCCCCTCCCTCTGACCCCCTCTATCTCCCCCTCTCTCTGTCCTGCTCTCTCCGTCCCCATCTCCGTCCCCCTCTTTCCGTCCCCTCTATCTGACCCATTTATCACCCACACTCTCTGTGTCCCTCTCTCTCTGTACGTTCTCTCTGCCCCCTCTCTCTCTGTCCCCGCACTCTGTCCCCTCTCTCTCTGTTCCCCCTCTCTGTCACCATCTCTCTGCCCCCTCTCTCTCTGCCCCCTCTCTCTCTGTCCCCCTCTATCTGTCCCCCTCTCTCTCTGTCCCCCCTCTCTGTCCCCCTCTCTCTCTATCCCCTCTCTCTGCCACCTCTCTCTATTTCCCCCCTCTCTCTGTCCCTCCCCTCTCTCTGTCCCCCCTCTCTCTCGCTGTCCCCCTTTCTCTGCCCCCGACCCCTCTCTCTGTCGCCCTCTCTCTCTCTGTTCCCCTCTCTCTGTTTCCCTCTCTCTGTTCCCCTCTCTCTGTCCCCCCACTCTGTCCCCCTCACTCTGTCCCCCTCACTCTGTCACCCTCTCTCTGTCTCCTCTCTCTGTCTCCTCTCTCTGTCGTCCTCGCTCTATCCCCCTCTCTCTGTCCCGTCTCTCTCCCCGGTCTCTGCCCCCCTCTCTCTGTTGCCCTCTCTCTGCCCACTCTCTGTCCCCCTCTCTCTGCCCCCCTCTCTCTCTCCCACTCTGTCCCCCTCTCTCTGTCCCCTACTCTCTCTGTCCCCCCCTCTGTCCCCCTCTCTCTGTCTCCCCTCTCTCTGCCCCATCTCTCTCTGTCCCCCCTCTCTGTCCCCCACTCTCTGTCGCCATATCTGTCACCGTCTCTCTGTCCCCCTCTCTCTGTCCCCCCCTCTCTCTCTGCCCCATCTCTCTCTGACCCCACCTCTCTGCCCCACTCTCTCTGCCCCCTCTCTGTCACTGTCTCTCTGTCCCCGCGTCCCTCTGTCCCCCTCTTTCTGTCCCACTCTCTCTGTCGCCCTCTTTCTGACCCCCCCTCTCTGTCCCCCTCTCTCTGCCCTTCTCTCTCGCCCACACTGTACCACCCTCTCTGTCCCCCACTCTCTGTCGCCCCTCCCTCTGACCCCCTCTATCTCCCCCTCTCTCTGTCCTGCTCTCTCCGTCACACTCTCCGTCCCCCTCTTTCCGTCCCCTCTATCTGACCCCATCTATCACCCACACTCTCTGTGCCCCTCTCTCTCTGTACGTTCTCTCTGCCCCCTCTCTCTCTGTCCCCGCACTCTGTCCCCTCTCTCTCTGTTCCCCCCTCTCTGTCACCATCTCTCTGCCCCCTCTCTCTCCGTCCCTCTCTCTCTGCCCCCTCTCTCTCCCCCACTCTCTGTCCCACTCTCTCTGTTGCCCTCTCTCTGCCCACTCTCTGTCCCCTCTCTCTGACCCCCACTCTCTGTCCACCACTCTCTGTCCCCCACTCTCTGTCCCCCTCTCTTTGACCCCCACTCTCTGTCCCCCACTCTCTGTCCCATCCTCTCTCTGACCCCCTCTAACTCCCTCACTCTCTGTGACCCTCTCTCTGTCGCCCACTCTCTGCTCCCCCCCGCCTCTCTACGTCCCCCATCTCTCTGTCCCCCTCTCTGTCCCCCTCTCTCTGCCCACTCTCTCTTTCCCCTCTTTCTCTGCCTCCCCCCTGACCTCCCTCTCTGTCCCTCTCTCTCTCTGTCACCCCTTTCTCTGTCCCCCTCTCTCTTTGTCCCCCTCTCTCTCTGAACACCTCTCTCTCTGTCTCCCCTTTCTCTGTCCCCCTCTCTGTCCCCCCTTTCTCTATCCCCCTCTCTCTCCCACCCGATTCTATCTGCCCCTCTCTCTCCCACCCACCTCTCTCTGTCCCTCCTTCTCGCTGTCCCCCTCTCTCTGTCGCCCTCTCTCTGCCCCCTCTCTGTCACCTCTCTCTGTGTCCCCGTCTCTCTGTCCCACTCTCTCTGTTCACTCTCTCTCTCTGTCCCCGTGCTCTCTCTGTCCGCATTTCTTTCTGTCCCCACTCTGTATCCCTCCTCTCTCTGCCCACTCCCTCTCCGTCCACCCCAGCCCCCCGTTCCCCACTCAGTCCATCCCCCTCTCTCTGTCCCCCAGTCTCTGTCTCCGGCTCTCTGTCCCCCTTTCTCTGACCGACTCTCTCTCCCCAAATCTGTACCCCTCTCTCAGTCCCCCACTCTCTGTCCCCCCTCCCTCTGTCCCGCTCTCTCTGTCCCCCTCCCTCTGTCGCCCTCTTTCTGCCCCCCTCTCTGTCCCCCTCTCTCTCTCTGTCCCCTCTCTCTGTCCCCTCTCTCTGTCCCACTCGCTCTGTAGCCCTCTCTCTCCCCCTCCCTCTCCCCCACTCTGTTCCCCACTCTCTGTGCCCCCACTCTCTGTCCCGCCTCCCTATGACCCCCTCTATCTCCCCCTCTCGCTGCCCCCCTCTCTCTGACTGCCTCTCTCTGACCGCCTCTATCTCCCCCTCTCTCTGTCCCCCTCTCTCGGTCCCCCCTCCCTCTGTCCCCCTCTTTCTGCCCCCTCTCTGTCCCCCCTCTCTCTGTCCCCATCTCTCTGTCCCCATTCTCTCTCTGTCCCCATCTCTTACTGTCCCCCTCTCCCTCCACTCTCTGTCCTCTCCCCCTCTGTACCGCACGACCCCATCTGTCCCCCTCTCTCTGACCCTCTCTCTGTCCCCCTCTCTCTGTCCCCGCTCTCTGTCCCCGATATCTGTCCCTCTCTCTCTGTCCCCCTCTCTCTGTCCCCCCTCTCTCTGTCCCTCTCTCTCTTTCCCCCCCTTCTCTGTCCCCCCTCTCTCTGCCCCCCTCTCTCTTTCACCCTCTCTCCGTCCCCCTCTCTCTGTCTCCCTCTCTCTGTCCCCCTTTCTCTTTCACCCTCTCTCTGTCCCCCTCTCTCTGTTCCCCCTCTCTCTGTCCCCCTTTCTCTGACACCCACTCTTTCTCCCACTCTGTAACCCTCTCTCTGTCCCCCCACTCTCTGCCCCTCCTGTCTCTGTCTCCCTCACTCTTTCACCCTCTCTCTGTCCCCCTCTCTCTGTCCCCGTCTCTTTGTCCCCCCCTCTCTGTCCCACCCTCTCTGTCCCCCTCTCTCTGTCCCCCCTCTCTGTCCCTCCTCTCACTGACCCCCTCTCTCTGTCCCCCCTTTCTCTGCCCCCTCTCTCCCCCACTCTCGCCCCCAATCTCTCCCCCACTGTATCCCCCTCTGTCTGTAGCCCTCTCTCTCCCCCACTCTCTCCACCACTCTCTGTGCCCCACTCTCTGTCCCTCGCTCTATGTTGCCCTCTCTCTGTCTCACTCTCTCTCTGACCCTCTCTCACTGACGCCCTCTACCTCCCCCGGTCTCTGTCCCCCGCTCGCTGTCCCCCACTCTCTGTCCTGCGCTCTCTGTCCCTCGCTCTCTGTCCCCACACGCTCTGTCCCGCCTCTCTCTGTCCCCCAACTCTCTGTCTCCCCCGCTCTCTGCCCCCTCACGGTCTCTCTCCCCCCACTCTCTCTGTCCCCCCCGCTCTCTGTCCCCCTCTTTCTATGTCACCCCTCTCTGTCCCCCTCTCTCTGTCCCCCAGCTCTTCTCTATCCCCCTCTCTTTCCCCCTCTCTCTCTGTCCCCCTCTCTCTCTGTCCCCCTCTCTCTGTCCCCCTCTCTCTCTGTCCCCCCTCTCTGTCCCCCTCTCTCTCTATCCCCCTCTCTCCCTGCCACCTCTCTCTATTTCCCCCTCTATCTGTCCCTCCCCTCTCTCTGTCCCCCTCTCTCTCGCTGTCCCCCCTCTCTGCCCCCCGACCCCTCTCTCTGTCGCCCTCTCTCTCTCTGTTCCCCTCTCTCTGTTCCCCTCTCTCTGTTCCCCTCTCTCTGTCCCCCCACTCTGTCCCCCTCACTCTGTCCCCCTCACTCTGTCACCCTCTCTCTGGTCTTCTCTCTCTGTCGCCCTATCTCTATCCCCCTCTCTCTGTCCCGTCTCTCTCCCCGGTCTCTGTCCCCCTCTCTCTGTTGCCCTCTCTCTGCCCACTCTCTGTCCCCCTCTCTCTGCCCCCCTCTCTCTCTCCCACTCTGTCCCCCTCTCTCTGTCCCCTACTCTCTCTGTCCCCCCCTCTCTGTCCCCCTCTCTCTGTCTCCCCTCTCTCTGCCCCATCTCTCTCTGTCCCCCCTCTCTGTCCCCCTCTCTCTGTCGCCATATCTGTCACCGTCTCTCTGTCCCCCTCTCTCTGTCCCCCCTCTCTCTCTGCCCCATCTCTCTCTGACCCCACCTCTCTGCCCCACTAGCTCTGCCCCCTCTCTGTCACTGTCTCTCTGTCCCCGCGTCCCTCTGTCCCACTCTTTCTGTCCCCCTCTCTCTGCCCCCTCTCTCTCCCACACTGTACCACCCTCTCTGTCCCCCACTCTCTGTCGCCCCTCCCTCTGACCCCCTCTATCTCCCCCTCTCTCTGTCCTGCTCTCTCCGTCACCCTCTCCGTCCCCCTCTTTCCGTCCCCTCTATCTGACCCCATCTATCACCCACACTCTCTGTGCCCCTCTCTCTCTGTACGTTCTCTCTGCCCCCTCTCTCTCTGTCCCCGCACTCTGTCCCCTCTCTCTCTGTTCCCCCCTCTCTGTCACCATCTCTCTGCCCCGTCTCTCTCTGTCCCTCTCTCTCTGACCCCCACTCTCTGTCCACCACTCTCTGTCCCCCACTCTCTGTCCCCCTCTCTTTGACCCCCACTCTCTGTCCCCCACTCTCTGTCCCCTCCTCTCTCTGACCCCCTCTAACTCCCTCACTCTCTGTGACCCTCTCTCTGTCGCCCACTCTCTGCCCCCCCGCCTCTCTACGTCCCCCCTCTCTCTGTCCCCCTCTCTGTCCCCCTCTCTCTCTGTCCCCATCTCTCTCTGTCCCCCTCTCTCTGTCCCTCTCTCTCTTCCCACTCTCACTTTCCCCTCTTTCTCTGTCCCCCCCTCTGTCCTCCCTCTCTGTCCCTCTCTCTCTCTGTCACCCCTTTCTCTGTCCCCCTCTCTCTCTGTCCCTCTCTCTCTCTGACCCCCTCTCTCTCTGTCCCCCCTTTCTCTGTCCCCCTCTCTGTCCCCCCTTTCTCTATCCCCCTCTCTCTCCCACCCGGTTCTATCTGCCCCTCTCTCTCCCATCCACCTCTCTCTGTCCCTCCTTCTCGCTGTCCCCCTCTCTCTGTCCCCCTCTCTCTGTCGCCCTCTCTCTGCCCCCTCTCTGTCACCTCTCTGTGTCCCCGTCTCTCTGTCCCACTCTCTCTGTTCACTCTCTCTCTCTGTCCCCGTGCTCTCTCTGTCCGCATTTCTTTCTGTCCCCACTCTGTATTCCTCCTCTCTCTGCCAACTCCCTCTCCGTCCACCCCAGCCCCCCGTTCCCCACTCAGTCCATCCCCCTCTCTCTGTCCCCCAGTCTCTGTCTCCGGCTCTCTGTCCCCCTCTCTCTGACCGACTCTCTCTCCCCAAATCTGTACCCCTCTCTCAGTCCCCCACTCTCTGTCCCCCCTCCCTCTGTCCCGCGCTCTCTGTCCCTCTCCCTCTGTCGCCCTCTTTCTGCCCCCTCTCTCTGTCCCCACTCTCTATGTTCCCCTCTCTCTGTCCCACTCGCTCTGTAGCCCTCTCTCTCCCCCTCCCTCTCCCCCACTCTGTTCCCCACTCTCTGTGCCCCCACTCTCTGTCCCGCCTCCCTATGACCCATTCCATCTCCCCTCTCTCTGTCCCCCTCTCTCGGTCCCCCCTCCCTCTGTCCCCCTCTTTCTGCCCTCTCTCTGTCCCCATCTCTTACTGTCCCCCTCTCCCTCCACTCTTTGTCCTCTCCCCCTCTGTACCGCACGACCCCATCTGTCCCCCTCTCTCTGACCCTCTCTCTGTCCCCCTCTCTCTGTCCCCGCTCTCTGTTCCCCGATCTCTGTCCCTCTCTCTCTGTCCCCCCTCTCTCTGTCCCCCTCTCTCTGTCCCCCTCTCTCGGTCCCCCCTCCCTCTGTCCCCCTCTTTCTGCCCTCTCTCTGTCCCCATCTCTTACTGTCCCCCTCTCCCTCCACTCTTTGTCCTCTCCCCCTCTGTACCGCACGACCCCATCTGTCCCCCTCTCTCTGACCCTCTCTCTGTCCCCCTCTCTCTGTCCCCGCTCTCTGTTCCCCGATCTCTGTCCCTCTCTCTCTGTCCCCCCTCTCTCTGTCCCCCTCTCTCTGTCCCCCTCTCTCTTTCCCCCCTTCTTTGTCCCCCCTCTCTCTGTCCCCCTCTCTCTTTCACTCTCTCTCTGTCCCCCTCTCTCTGTCCCCCTCTCTCTGTCCCCCTCTCTCTATCACCCTCTCTCTGTCCCCCTCTCTCTGTCCCCCTTTCTCTTTCACCCTCTCTCTGTCCCCCTCTCTCTGTCCCCCTCTCTCTGTCCCCATCTCCCTGTCGCCCCTCTCTCTGTCCCCCTTTCTCTGACACCCTCTCATTTCCCCACTCTGTAACCCTCTCTCTGTCCCCCCGTCTCTGTCCCCCCTCTCTGTCCCCACTCTGTCCCCCTCTCTCCGTACCCCCTCTCTCTGTCCCCCCCTCTCTGTCCCCCCCTCTCTGTCCCCTCTCTGTCCCCTCTCTCTCTGTCCCCCTCTCTCTGTCCCTCCTCTCACTGTCCCCCCTCTCTCTGTCCCCCCTTTCTTTGCCCCCTCTCTCCCCCACTCTCGTCCCCAATATCTCCCCCACTGTGTCCCCCATGTCTGTAGCCCTCTCTCTCCCCCACTCTCTCCACCACTCTCTGTGCCCCACTCTCTGTTCCTCGCTCTATGTTGCCCTCTCTCTGTCCCACTCTCTCTCTGACCCTCTCTCACTGACGCCCTCTACCTCCCCCGGTCTCTGTCCCCCGCTCTCTGTCCCCCCACTCTCTGTCCCGCCTCTCTCTGTCCCCCAGCTCTCTGTCTCCCCCGCTCTCTGCCACCCCCCCCCCCCCCCACGGTCTCTGTCCCCCCACTCTCTCTGTTCCCCCCCGCTCTCTGTCCCCCTCTTTCCATGTCACCCCTCTCTGTCCCCCCTCTCTCGGTCCCCCTAGCTCTCTGCCCACTCTCTCTATCCCCCTCTCTTCTCTGTCCCCCTCTCTTCCCCCCTCTCTCTGTCCCTCTCTCTCTCTGTCCCCCTCTCCCTGTCCCCCTCTCTCTCTGTCCCCCCTCTCTGTCCCCCTCTCTCTCTATCCCCCCCTCTCTCTGCCAGCTCTCTCTATTTCCCCCCTCTCTCTGTCCCCCCCTCTCTCTGTCCCCCTCTCTCTCGCTGTTCCCCTCTCTCTGCCCCCCAGACCCCTCTCTCTGTCGCCCTCTCTCTCTCTGTTCCCCTCTCTCTGTTCCCCTCTCTCTGTCCCCCCACTCTGTCCCCCTCACTCTGTCGCCCTCACTCGGTCACCCTCTCTCTGTCTCCTCTCTCTGTCTCCTCTCTCTGTCGCCCTATCTCTATCCCCCTCTCTCTGTTCCGTCTCTCTCCCCCGGTCTCTGTCCCCCTCTCTCTGTTGCCCTCTCTCTGCCAACTCTCTGTCCGCTACTCTCTCTGTCCCCCTCTCTCTGTCCCCCTCTCTGTCGTCTCTTTCTGCCCCCTCTCTCTGTCCCCCTCTCTCTCTCTGAACTCCTCTCTCTCTGACCCCTCTATCTCCCCCGCTCTCTGCCCCCCTCTCTCTGTCGCCCTCTCTCTGACGCCAACTCTCTCACATCCGCCTCTTCCTGTACCACCTCACTGTCCCCCTCTCTCGCTGTCGCCCCTCTCTCTCTTCCTCGCTCTCTGAACCCCTCTCTGTTGCCCTCTCGCTGCCCCGCTCTCTCTGACCCCCGACCCCTCTCTCTGTCGCCGTCTCTCTGTCCCCCTCTCTTTCTGTCCCCCACTCTCTCTGTCCCCCTCTCTCTGTCCCCTCTCTCTCCACCGCTCTCTGATCCCCTCTCTGTTGCCCTCTCGCTGTCCCCTCTCTCTCTGCCGCCCCGACCCCTCTCTCGGTCGCCCTCTCTCTCTCTGTGCCCCTCTCTCTGTTCCCCTCTCTCTATTCCCCTCTCTCTGTCCACCAACTCTGTCCCCCTCACTCTGTCGCCCTCTCTCTGTCTCCTCTCACTGTCGCCCTCTCTCTATCCCCCTCTCTCTGTCCCGTCTCTCTCCCCCGGTCTCTGTCCCCCTCTCTCTGTTGCCCTCTCTCTGCCCACTCTCTGTCCCCCTCTCTCTGTCCCCCTCTCTCTGTCGTCTCTTTCTGCCCACTCTCTCTCTGTTCCCCTCTCTCTCTCTGATCTCCTCTCTCTCTGACCCCTCTCTCTGTCTCCTCTCTCTGTCGCCCTCTCTCTATCCCCCTCTCTCTGTCCCCTCTCTCACACCCGCCTTTCCCTGTACCACCTCACTGTCCCCCTCTCTCGCTGTCGCCCCTCTCTCTCTCCCCCGCTCTCTGAACCCGTCTCTGTTGCCCTCTCGCTACCCCCGCTCTCTCTGCCCTCCGACCCCTCTCTCTGTCGCCGTCTCTCTCTCCCCCTCTCTTTCTGTCCCCCACTCTCTGTCCCCCTCTCTCTGTCCCCTCTCTCTCCACCGCTCTCTGATCCCCTCTCTGTTGCCCTCTCGCTGCCGCCTCTCTCTCTGCCTCCCCGACCCCTCTCTCGGTCCCCCCCTCTCTCTCTGTTCCCCTCTCTCTGTTCCCCTCTCTCTGTTCCCCTCTCTCTGTCCACCCACTCTGTCCACCTCACTCTGTCACCCTCTCTCTCTGTCTCCTCTCTCTGTCTCCTCTCTCGCTCGCCCTCTCTCTATCCCCCTATCTCTGTCCCCTCTCTCTCCCCCGCTCTCTGACCCCCTCTCTGTCATCCTCTCTTTCTGCCCCCTCTCTCTGCCCCATCTCTCTCTGCCCCCTCTCTCTCTGCCCCCCTCTCTGATCCCCGTCCCCTCTCTCTGTCCCCCTCTCTCTCTGTCCCCCTCTCTCTGTCCCCCTCTCTCTGTTCCCCTCTCTTTGTCCCCCTCACTCTGTCCCCCCTCACTCTGTCGCCCTCTCTCTGACTCCCTCTCTCTCTCCCCCGCTCTTTGACCCCCTCTCTGTCGCTCTCTCTCTCTGCCCCCTCTCATTGTCCCCTCTCTCTCTCCCGCTCTCTGACCCCCTCTCTCTCATCCCCGTCCCCCTCTCTCTGTCCCCCTTTCTCTCTGTCCCCTCTCTCTCTGCCCCCCTCTCTCTGATCCCCGTCCCCCTCTCTCTGTCCCCCTCTCTCTCGGCCCCCCTCTCTCTGATCCCCGTCCCTCACTCTCGGTTCCCCTCTCTCTGTTCCCCTCTCTCTGTCCCCCCCACTCTGTCCCCCCTCACTCTGTCCCCCCTCACTCTGTCCCCCCTCACTCTGTCGCCCTCTCTCTGTCCCCCTCTCTCTGTCTCCCTCTCTCTATCCCCCTCTCTCTGTCCCCCCTCTCTCTCCCCCTCTCACAGTACCCTCTCTCTCCCGCTCTCTGACCACCTCTCTGTCACCCCCTCTCTCTGCCCCCTTTCTCTCTGCCCCCTCTATCTCTGTCCCCCTCTCTCTGTCTTCCTCTCTCTGTCCCCCGCTCTTTGACCCCCTCTCTGTCGCCCTCTCTCTTTGCCCCCTCTCTCTCTGCCCCCTCTCTCTGTCCCCCTCTCTCTCTCCCCCCCTCTCTCTCCCCCTCTCACAGTCCCCTCTCTCTCCCGATCTCTGACCACCTCTCCGTCACCCCCCTCTCTCTGCCCCCTCGCTCTCTGCCCCCTCTATCTCTGTCCCCCTCTCTCTGTCTTCCTCTCTCTGTCCCCCCTCTCTCTGCCCCTCTCTCTCTCTGTACCCCCTCTCTCTGTCCCACTCTCTCTGTCCCCCTCTCTCTGGGTCCTCTCTCTCTCCCCGCTCTCTGACCCCCCCCCCCCTGTCGCCCGCTCTCTCTGTCCCCCTCTCTCTCTGTCCCCCCTCTCTCTGTTTCCCCCTCTGTTCCCCCCTCTCCGTCCCCCTCTCTCTGTCCCCCTCTCTCTGTGTCCTCTCTCTCTCCCCGCTCTCTTACCCCCTCTCTGTCGCCCGCTCTCTCTGTCCCCTCTCTCTCTCTCTGTCCCCCACTCTCTCCATCTCCCCACTCTCTGTCCCCTTCTGTCCCCCTCTCTCTCCCACCCGCATCTCTCTATCCCTCCTCTTTGTCCCCCTCTCTCTCTGTCCCCCTCTCTCTCAGTCCCGCTCTCTCTGTTCCCCTCTCTCTGTCCCCCTCTCTCTGTCCCCTCTATCTCTCCCCTCTCTCTGTCCCCCTCTCTCTGTGTCCTCTCTCTCCCCGCTCTCTTACCCCCTCTCTGTCGCCCGCTCTCTCTGTCCCCTCTCTCTCTCTCTGTCCCCCACTCTCTCCATCTCCCCACTCTCTGTCCCCTTCTGTCCCCCTCTCTCTCCCACCCGCCTCTCTCTCCCACCCGCCTCTCTCTCTGTCTCGCCTTCTCTCTGTCCCCCTCTCTCTGTCCCCCTCTCTCTGTCCACCCCTCTCTGTCCCCCTCTCTCTGCCCCCTCTATCTCTCCCTCTCTCTCTGTCTCCCTCTCTTTCTCTGTCCCCCACTTTCTCCATCCCCCCACTCTCTGTACCCCTCTCTCTGTACCCACTCTCCGACCCCCTCTATCTCCCCAACTCCCTGTCACCCTCTCTCTGCCCCCCTCACTCTGTCGCCCTCTGTCTGCCCCCTCTGCCTGCCCCCATCACTCTCTGCTCCTCTCTCTCTATCTCCCCCACTCTCTGTTCCCCCTCTCTCTCTGCCCCTCTCTCTCTGCTCCCTGTCTCTGGCCTCCTCTCTCTTTGGCCCCCTCTCTCTCTGGTCCCCTCTCTCTGTCGCCCTCTCTCTGCCCCCCTCTCTCTCTGTCCTCCTATCTGTCCCCCTCTCTCTATCGCCTCTTTCTGCCCCCCTCTCTCACTGCCCCCTCTCTCTCTGACCACCTCTCTCTCTGACACCCACTCTCTCACACCCGCCTCTCCCTGTACCACCTCACTGTCCCCCCCTCACTGTCCACCTCTCTCTGTCGCCGTCTCTCTGTCCCCTCTCTCTGCCCCCTCTCTCTCTGCCCCCTCTCTCTCTGTCCTCTCTCTCTCTGCCCCCTCTCTCTCTGTCCCCCTCTCTCTGTCCCCTCTCTCTCCCCCGCTTTCTGACCCCCTCTCTGTCGCCCTCTCTCTGCCCCCTCTCTGTCTGCCCCCTCTCTGTCCCCTCTCTCTCTGTCCTCCTCTCTCTCTCTATCCCCCACTCTCTCCATCCCCCCACTCTCTGTCCCCCTCTCTCTGACCCCCTCTCTCTCCCCCACACTGTACCTCTCTTTCTGTCTCCCTCTGCCCCCTCTATCTGTCACCGTCTCTCTATCCCCCCTTCTCTCTGTCCCACCTTTCTCTGTTCCCTCTCTCTTTGTCCCCCCTCACTCTGTACCACCCTCTCTCTGTGTCCCCCTCTCTGTCTCTTTTCTGCACCCTTCTCTCTCTGTCCCCCCTCTCTCTCTGTCGCCCTCTCTCTGTTGCCGTCTCTCTGTCCCCACTCTCTCTGTCTCCTTTCTCTCTGTCGCCGTCTCTCTGTCCCCCTCTCTCTCCCCGCTCTCTGACCCCCTCTCTGTCGCCCGCTCTCTCTGTCCCCTCTCTCTCTCTGTCCCCCACTCTCTCCATCTCCCCACTCTCTGTCCCCTTCTGTCCCCCTCTCTCTCCCACCCGCCTCTCTCTCTGTCTCCCCTTCTCTCTGTCCCCCTCTCTCTGCCCCCCCTCTCTCTGTCCCCCCTCTCTCTGTCCCCCTCTTTCTGCCCCCCTCTCTCTGTCCCCTCTATCTCTCCCTCTCTCTCTGTCCCCCTCTCTTTCTCTGTCCCCCACTTTCTCCATCCCCCCACTCTCTGTACCCCTCTCTCTGTTCCCACTCTCTGACCCCCTCTGTCTCCCCAACTCTCTATCACCCTCTCTCTGCCCCCCTCACTCTGTCGCCCTCTGTCTGCCCCCCTCTGTCTGCCCCCATCACTCTCTGCCCCTCTCTCTCTATCTCCCCCACTCTCTGTTCCCCCTCTCTCTCTGCCCCTCTCTCTCTGCCCCCTGTCTCTGGCCTCCTCTCTCTTTGGCCCCCTCTCTCTCTGGTCCCCTCTCTCTGTCGCCCTCTCTCTGCCCCCTCTCTCTCTGTCCTCCTATCTGTCCCCCTCTTTCTATCGCCTCTTTCTGCCCCCCTCTCTCACTGCCCCCTCTCTCTCTGACCACCTCTCTCTCTGACCCCCACTCTCTCACACCCGCCTCTCCCTGTACCACCTCACTGACCCCCCTAACTGTCCCCCTCTCTCTGTCGCCGTCTCTCTGTCCCCTCTCTCTGCCCCCCTCTCTCTCTGCCCCCTCTCTCTCTGTCCTCTCTCTCTCTGCCCCCTCTCTCTCTGTCCCCCTCTCTCTGTCCACTCTCTCTCCCCCGCTTTCTGACCCCCTCTCTGTCGCCCTCTCTCTGCCCCCTCTCTGTCTGCCCCCTCTCTGTCCCCTCTCTCTCTGTCCTCCTCTCTCTCTCTATCCCCCACTCTCTCCATCCCCCCACTCTCTTTCCCCCTCTCTCTGACCCCCTCTCTCTCCCCCACACTGTACCCCTCTCTTTGTCTCCCTCTGCCCCCTCTATCTGTCACCGTCTCTCTATCCCCCCTTCTCTCTGTCCCACCTTTCTCTGTTCCCTCTCTCTTTGTCCCCCCTCACTCTGTACCCCCCTCTCTCTGTGTCCCCCTCTCTGTCTCCTTTCTGCCCCCTTCTCTCTCTGTCCCCCCTCTCTGTCGCCCTCTCTCTGTTGCCGTCTCTCTGTCCCCACTCTCTCTGTCTCCTTTCTCTCTGTCCCCCTGTCTCTGTCCCCCTCTCTCTCCCCGCTCTCTGACCCCCTCTCTGTCGCCCGCTCTCTCTGTCCCCCACTCTCTCCATCTCCCCACTCTCTGTCCCCTTCTGTCCCCCTCTCTCTCCCACCCGCCTCTCTCTCTGTCTCCCCTTCTCTCTGTCCCCCTCTCTCTGCCCCCCTCTCTCTGTCCCCCCTCTCTCTGTCCCCCTCTCTCTGTTCCCCTCTCTCTGTCCCCTCTATCTCTCCCTCTCTCTCTGTCCCCCTCTCTTTCTCTGTCCCCCACTTTCTCCATCCCCCCACTCTCTGTACCCCTCTCTCTGTTCCCACTCTCTGACCCCCTCTGTCTCCCCAACTCTCTATCACCCTCTCTCTGCCCCCCTCACTCTGTCGCCCTCTGTCTCTCCCCCTCTGTCTGCCCCCATCACTCTCTGCCCCTCTCTCTCTATCTCCCCCACTCTCTATTCCCCCTCTCTCACTGCCCCTCTCTCTCTGCACCCTGTCTCTGGCCTCCTCTCTCTTTGGCCCCCTCTCTCTCTGGTCCCCTCTTTCTGTCGCCCTCTCTCTGCACCCTCTCTCTCTGTCCTCCTATCTGTCCCCCTCTCTCTGTCGCCTCCTTCTGCCCCCCTCTCTCTCTGACCCACTCTCTCTCTGACACCCCTATCTCCCCCACTCTCTGATCCCCACTCTCTCCCACCCACCTCTCTCTGTACACCCTCACTGTCCCCCTCTCTCTCTGTCCCCTCTCTCTCTGCCCCCTCTGTCTCTGCCCCCTCTCTCTGTCCCCCTCTCTCACTCCCCCTCTCTCTGTCCTACTCTCTCTGTCCCTTCTCCCCCCCCCCCCCCCCGCTGTCTGGCCCCCTCTCTGTCGCCCTCTCTCTGCCCCCTCTCTCTGTTCCCCACTCTCTCCATCCCCCCACTCTCTGACCCCCTATCTCTGAGCCCCTCTCTCTCTCCCACTCTGTACCCCTCTCTCTGTCCCCTTCTCTCTGTCACCGTCTCTCTGTCACCATCTCTCTGTCCCCCCTTCTCTCTGTCCTCCCCTCTGTCAATCCCTCCTCTCTGTCCCCCTCTCTCTGTCCCCTCTCTCTCTCTCCCCCACTATCTCTGTCCGCCTCTCTCTGTCCCGTCTATCTCTCCCCCGCTCTCTGCCCCCCTCTGTCGCCCTCTCCCTGCTCCCTCTCTCTATACCCCCCTCTCTCTGTCCCCTTCTCTCTGTCACCGTCTCTCTGTCACCATCTCTCTGTCCCCCCTTCTCTCTGTCCCCCACTCTCTCCATCCCCCACTCTCTGTCCACCTCTCTCTGATCCCCCTCTCTCCCCCCCACTCTGTACCCCTCTCTCTGTCCCCCTCTCTCTGTCCCCCTCTATATCACCCTCTCTCTGTGCCCCTCTCTCTGTCGCCCTCTCTCTGTCCCTTCACCCTCACACCCGCCTCTCTCTTTCCCCCCTCTCACTGTCCCCCTCTCTCTCTGTCCCCCTCTATCTTCCCCACACTCTGCCCCCTCTCTCTCTGCCATCCTCTCTCTCTCTGTCCCCCTCTTTCTGTCGCCATCTCTCTGTCCCCCTCTCTCTCTGTCCCCCTCTCTTTCTGACCCCCTCTCTCCCTGACCCCCCTCTATCTCCCCCACTTTCGGTGTCCCTCTCTCTGTCCCCCTCTCTCTGACACCCTCTATCTCCCCCAATTTATGTGCCCCTCTCTCTGTCGCCCTCTCTATCTCCCCCCTTTCTCTGTCCCCCCTCTCTCTGACCCCTCTCTCATGATGTCCTACCCTATATCTCTCTCTCCCTCCCTCACCTTATCTCTCCCGTCCCTCTCTCTCTCTGTCTCTCCCTGCTCCTTCGCTCTCTCTCCATCTTCTCCCACTCTCGATCCCCCTCCCTCGGTGTCTCTCTCTCTCCCCACCTCCCTCCGTTTCTCTATGACTCAATCTCTCTCCCTCCTGTCCTGCCCTTCCTCTCTCTCTGACACACTCTGTCTCCCTGGTCCTTTCCTCTGCCTCTAACCCAGAGGCTGGGTGTTTGTAGTGAAGCTGCGTGTGGGGGGTGGGGGTGAGATGATCGAGAGATGTGGGAAGTGGGAGGTGGGGAAATTGGGGTAGAGACGGAATTGCGGGAGGGAGATAGAGACGGCAGGAGAGAGAGAGAGTGAGGGTGAGGGGGAGAGAGAAGAATGGAGGCAGGTGGAGAAACTCATGTTGGGGTGTGAGAGAGAAAGAGAGGGAGAGTGAGGCAGAAAGAATAGTGGAGGCAGGTGGCGAAACCGGGGTTGGGGGGGGGTGTCTGAGAGGGGACCAGAGAGAGTGAAAGGGAGAGGAGGTGAGAGAGAGACAGTGTGCAGAAAGAGAGAGGGAGAGAATTGAGCAGGAAGAGTAGGGGAGAGGAAATGGGGAGGCCAGGTTGGAGTAGGGGTGTCAGAGGGAGTTAAACCCAGCTACTGAGCTCAGGGTGTGGTCCCCTCCCCTTCCCTGAGGACCAGGACTTGGGGCTGAGTCTGTCTCTCTCCAGCTCAGCGTCTCCATCACAAAGACATACAAAAACATCGGTCACTCTGCTGCTCGGCACGCTTTAATCAACATTTTTATTGTTTACAAATGGAAGTGATGGATACAGTCAGTGGGATGGTGCCTTTTCTCACTGGCCCCTGAGTTGTGAGAAACATTGAAATGTTTCCCTGCAACCCCCCTGTGGGATAAGGATGGACAAACCAGCGCTACCCTCAGTCTGTTACCATAGCGACAGGCTGCTCCATCGCTAAAACACTGAACTGAAAAGAGAAAATCCCGGATGGATTGATTAATGAGGGAATTTGATTGATGGATGGATCTGGGTGAACGGATATTTCAGCACATTCTTCAGCTGCTGCCTGAACTTAGTCTGGGTCACGGCATAAATCGCGGTGTTTGTGGAGCAACTGAGGAGCTGCAGCATGAAGCCCAATTCCTGCACAAAGCGATGGAGATACACAGACCCATACACAATAACAATCATCCGGTACCATATAGAATACAGCATGAACGTTGACCATAACAGGATGAAATTGTCCGAGATCACAAACAGTAAAATGATGGATTTTTTTCGGTTTCTCATTTCAATGTCAGACTGAGCGTCCCCATTGGTATGAGCGCGGAGTCTCCTGCGGGCTCTGCTGGTCACTACAATGTGTCTGACGGTGAGAACATTGAGCAGCAGAACCAGGAGAAATGGGACACACGGGGTTAGAATGTGGTGGAGGAACTCGATTGTGACCCAGACAATGGAGAATACAACAGCGACTGTTACATCACAAAACCAGGGGGCGTTCACCAGCCAATACCGAGCCGTGAGCATAAAATACCAGAAAATGTCCTTTAAACAGCTCAGCACAGTCACTGCTCCCAGAACCACAGCCGCCGTTTTCTCACTGCAATATTTACTTTTCAGCTTCTGGCAACAAATGGCCACAAACCGATCAAAGGTGAAAGTGACGGTGAACCAGACAGAGCAGTCGGTGGCTGCAAAAACCAGGACGGCGTGGATATTACACACGGGGACGGAGTGCACCAGGAAATAAAACTGTTCCCGATAAACAATGGGAATGTGTCTCAGTATCAGGTCGAGGATAATGACCAGGAGATCCGCCGCTGCCATGGCCCCCAGGTAACGTCTGACACATGGAGACAATCCACAATCTTTATAAAGCAGGACATAGATGGTTACTATGTTAACTGTGAGGAAGGAAAACAAACCCATTATCCACCAGCATGGAGGCAAAGGGACCCGTTTGATTGGGGACCCAGTAAGATTTTCAAATGTGTCCCTGTATTCAGGGATTTATTAAAATAATTGGAGCTGGAATAACAAATGGGAAGGTAGGAATTACTGACAAAAATGGCAGTTACATTATGTCAGGGACAGAACGTTCCGGGGAATGGCAGATACAGAATGTCGGGGACAGAACGTTCCAGGGAACCCCTTGACCTGTCCATCACCTTTCCCCCTACCCACCCCACCAACATGATGTACTGTGCCTGGACACACTGTAAATTAATGGGGTGAGAGACGGAGGGTTCAGTCACAGGGATGGGAACTAAAGGCATTGCCAGATCAGCTGAAATGGTTAGATATACCACATTCTCAATCCACCTCCCAGAACCAGCCCAGACACCATCAACCCAGACGGAGATATCTGTTCTCCGTGGAACACTGTGCAGACCAGGCCAGTGTCCTGCTCAGTTCAGTCCAGCAATCTGTCCAGATTCATCCAATGCACTGGTCAATACAATCCAGCAATCTGTCCAGAGTGGACCACTGCACAGATCAGATGAGGGCATTGATCGATAAACCCAGACCACATATCTGTCCAGCGTGGTGAGAAGTGCAGACCACAGCAGTGCATTGATCTATAAAACCGGACGAGATATCTGCCCAACACCGGGAGAAGTGCAGACCACAGCAGTGCAATGATCTATAAACCCGAATTCGATATCTGTCCAGCACGGGGAGCTGTGCAGACCACAAAAGGGCATTATACTCAACCTCAACCAGATAGTCTGACCAGCACAGCGACCTGTGCAGTGGTCACCCGTGAATTAATCTGTAAACCAGCAGCAGTTATCCTCCCAACATGTAGGGCAGTGTACACCTCCCCAGTGCATTGATCTGTAAACCAAGAGCAGTTACCCTCCCAGCATGTAGAACTGTGTACTCCACCCAAGTGCATTGATCTGTAACACGGTGTTAGATCCATGCCCAGTGTGGGGAAACTTGCAGCCCATGCTGAAAGTGACAGGATGTGCAGCTCACATCCATTTCCAGCTCCAACTCTCCATTGTGCCCTGACAAGGGGTTGCTGTGAGTGTGAACATCACTGCCACAGAGATACAGAGATGGAGGGGGAATCAGTTTAAACAATAACAAATGAGAGGGGTATAGGAAATAGACAGAGAGGGGAGACTGAGATACAGTGTTATGGAAGGATGTGTTCCCAGGTTTCAGAATGCAGAAATAAAAACATTTTAACAGCATCCTGTAACGTAAGTGTTTCCAGGAATGGTAGGTGAACATGATATTGGTGGGAGTTCAGATGATGCAGAGTTTTGGATGAGTATTTGTTCTGCAGCTTTGTATCTGGGTGAAGGGTCAGCAGATTCTTTGACTCATTGGGCTAAATCTATCAATAATTTGTCTCAGTGCCAGTTCCATTGACTGTGACAGAGGGATCATCTACACGAGGCCGAGCTAGTTTCCTGGTGCTATCTTATCGAACTCACCTCATTAACTACCCACCCTACCCCATGGTGTCCCTCTCATTCAATACCAGCCCGATTCTCCCACCCAATATGGCTGAAGGTACTCACCATCGCCCGGGTGCCCCTGGATATTCCATGATCCATGACACTGGCGCCATCTTTAAAAGGCCACTGAGCACACGGTTGAGCTTTCTCTGTTAGGAGCTGCCCTGCATAGTTTACCCCGAGCATGGCAAATAAGGGGTAATTACACCACGGTTTGTCGACAGGGGCACGGAGGTCCTGGTGGATGGGCTAGTACAGAGGGGGACCATTCTCTTCCCAGAGTGAGCCACACCACCAGAACCACCGAGCATGGTTTGAGCTCACAACCCAGCTCAGTGCAGTATCTGCGGTCTGAAGAAATGTCCAGCAATACAGGACAAGTATCAATAACCTTCCCCACTCTGTCAGGATAAGGCTCATTGTATTCTCTCTGCTCTCTCACATTCACTGTATATCTGTTACAGCACCGGCCCCCGAACAAAGCTCAGGGTCTACCACTCTCACTGCCGCATGCAGCACCTTCTCTCTCTCTGTCTCTCTCTCTCTGTCTCTCTCTGTCTCTCTCTGTCTCTCTTTCTCTCTCTCTCCCTCCACTTTACCCCCCCCCCCACACACACACACACATTAATAACACTGCATGGATACAGCACTGTGGACTGACTCCCTCCGGACACCTCACCATGACCCCCTCCCCACCTACACTAACACTAACAGCAGTGCCACCCACTCCCACCCTCCCTCTCTCCCTCCCTTTCTCCCATTCCAGGAGAAACACCCTGAAATAGGACAGGAAGGGCCTATCCGGGTGGTGGAGTGCCCATATCCTTTCCCTCACCCCCCTCCCCCTGCCATGTGGGTCGGACTCTGGTACGAGCCGGAGACGACCAGGACACCTCGTGTGGAGTTTCTGAAACATACACGTCCCACCGACCGAGTAAGGAGCAATGTTCAGTGAAGGGCAATTCTCACTTTAAACCCACTGGCAGCTCCGTTTCCACCCGGCACAATTTAGAAGCCGTGGCCCTGATGCCATCTCCCTTTTGTGTCGAGCTGGTACAAATGGTATCCCCAAGGTCTCGGTGGGCAGTGGGTGGGCTCACAGCACATCGTCACCACCACCTCCCAGGAAGAGAGCACGGAGGCTCCCTCCTACACCTCCCCCTGTGAACAGCTCAGATACTGAAACTAATCTGTGAGAGTTACTGTTCTCCCCACTTGTCCTGACATCTTCAACAATCTGTGCTCATATACACGCAGCGCTCTCTGCTCCTGCAGCCCCTTTGTAATGGCACAGCCTGCTTTAAACTGCCGTTCATTGTCGTTCCTACCGAAGTGCATCACGTCACACAGATCTGCACTGATCCCCATCTGCCGTACACCGGAACACTACACCAACGTGTCACTGTCCTGTTAGAGTTCCACACTGTCCTCCATAGACTTCAGAGTTCTTCCAGGTTCGGTGCCATCTACAAACATTGAGATTGTCATAGCCTCACAGTCCCCATGAAACAACTGAAATCCTGCCCCAAACACACGAGTGTGAGCATGTGAAATACTGCTGTATTCCCACGGACAGAGTCGACATGCTGTCAATGAGCAACAAAAATCCTGACATATACGTGACAGAGTAGATGAAATATTGAAAAACCACAGAGCAAGAGAAATCCGGATAGGTCCCATTTATCTATATTCATCAGGGTATAATGTGATGAAGTTGAAAGCGTGTACTGTACCTTTATGAGAGGGTGAACGCTGTTCTGAACTGAGAGCTTACAAGCATCTGTGATATGACAGGATGGCAGACCTAGAAACAATATATTGCTATAGAGCTGGAGTCGGGTAATTAGGAGTTAAGAGAAAGAGGGTCCCAGAGTTGTGAATAGTTGATGTAAAATGTTCACTTTCAGAGTGAAAAAAATTAAATTGATGTTTTTATTTAAACAGTGGAATTTGGGTGTTCTCTGTCCCTCATATTTTATCAGTTTACGAGGCGAATTGAGCATTACTTTATGTTTCATTTAAGTTACCAGATGAGCTTCACGCAGTGTCCTCACCATCCCGTGTGTGTTTCTGTGTGTCTCTGTGTGGGGCAGGTCTGGCAGTCTCTGTGGTGCTTAAAGTTATGTAATGCCACCCTCTGCTGGCCTCCCCACGCCACTGCACAGGCATTGGCAGAGGGTGAAAACCAACAGGGATTCATTCAGAGATGGGGAGGGAGAGGGCAGCTGCTCACAGTACCATCCAAACTGATGTCTTATCCATGGACTGATCGAAATGTCCTGTAAACGTTGTAACTGTCCCTGCTTTCACCACCTCCTCTGGAAGTTCTTTCCACACACAAGCCAGACTCTGTCTAACATAATTACCTCTCATGACTTTCGTAAATCTTTTTTCCTCGCACCTTAAAAATCCCTCAGTTTTGAATCCTCAACTCTAGAGAAAATACATCAGCCCTTCAGCTTCTCTGTACCCCTCATTATTTTATAAATCTTTGTAAAGTTACTGCTTAATCTCATATTCTTTAGTGAAAACAGTCCCAGCCTATCCAGCCTCTCCTTGTAGCTCACTCCCTCCTTTCCCAGCAATATCCAGGTTAATCTCTTCTGAACTCTCTCCACCTTAATAATATCAACGTCAGTAATATCAAAGTGAATAGTCAAGGTATTTTCTAAGGGAACAGGGAGTCCAAAACTAGAGGACATAGGCTTAAGGTGAGAGGGGAAACATTTAAAAGTGACCTAAGGGGCAGCTTTTTCACCCAGAGGGTGGTGTGCCTATGGAAAGAGAGGGCAGGATGACCAGGCTGGACACAGTATTTCAGAAGAGGTCTCCCCAATATCCTGTACAACCACAACATGACATCCCAATTCCGATACTCAAAGGTCTGTCCTATGAAGACATGTGTGCTAAACACCTTCTTAACCACACTATCTGTATGAGATGCAAACTTTAAAGAATTAAACCTGACGGCTTAGGTTTCTGTACTACAGCACTGCCAAAGGCTCCACTTTTAATTGCATAGGTCCTGCTGTTGTTTGATTTACCAAACCCAATACCACGCATTAATCCAAACTAAACTCCATCAGCCAGCCCTCATCCCAGTGAGTGATATTACTGTCACCTCATCCTCCTCCTTCAATTTTAAAACGCCCATCCCTCTCCAGGATGCCTACACACTCCGGCCTTGATTTTCACAAAGTCCCTGAGCTCGGGATGCCTTGTCTGGTTCGGGGGAGGAGGGACAGATTGCAGACACAGTCAGTGGGGAGGAGAGGCTGGGCAGTAATCAGCGGCCTGGTGTCATTTCATGGTTTTAGGGAAAGGGGAGTCGCACGTGAGAGTTGGGTAAGAGTGATTGGTGTTTTTTTGGGTCAGAAATCAAGCTCCTCCTTCATCTCTGGTGTTCAGTAACATATATCTATTTGAGACCCTTCATTGGGCAGAGTGTGTCTGCAGGATTTCTTTCCTTAATATTGCAGACTACAGATAATAGCAATTAAAGATGTTTATAGTTAATTTCAATGGCACAGCACGTACACTCAATATCCTACAGTTAAGACAAATATCTTGCATGTGTTTAATAATACAAAGTGTTGTTTGTAATTCAGTAATGGTAACCTGATTATAATAAATGCACACCAAACTGAAAGTGGGCACTAAAATATGACCCAAAATCTGGGTATGGTAGTGTGGTGGGTAGTGTCCCTGTCTCTGAGCCAGAACTCTGGATTTGATTCCAATTCCTGAACTTGTGCTATAGTGTACCTAGCTCTGGACTAGAAGGCCTGGATTCAAGTCCGGCCTGTTGCAGAGGTATGTCACACCATGTCAGGACAGACTGATGAACAAACACACAGGAGAATAATGTTACAGCTTTATGGGTATAGCTGAGTAATGCTAGTATCCCTACCTCCGGGCACAAAGGTCCAGGCGTAAATCCCACAGAAGTGTCTCAGGATACATCTGAACAAATTGATTAAAATGGATTTAGAATTGTGACTTGATGGAGAAGGAAGAGGTGTCAGTATTGCATTTCAGAATTTAGTCCCAGGATGACTGAATGTACAGCCATTCGTGTTGATTGGGGTCACATTTTGCAGCAGTAAAGGTTTATAAAATCAAAATGGCCATGGATAGGGTGAGTAGTCAGGGGTTTTTCCCCAGGTTAGGGGCGTCCAAAACTAGAGCGCATTGGTGGAAAGTGAGAGGGGAAAGGTTTTGAGGAGGTCTAAAGGGCACCATTTCACACAGAGGGTGGTGTGTGTATGGAATGAGCTGCCAGAGGAAGTGGTGGAGGCTGGTACAACTACAGCATCTGGGAACTGAGAGACCTGGTGAGCTATTACAGCAATTTCTGTATTTCTTTTAAAAATGCATTCAGTTTAACACAGCTATTCTGAATAAATTGAACATTTTTATTTTTTAATGACGCAGGGACATATAAACATATCTTCAAATTGACCGAGACCATTTTCTGCGAAGGGTATGGCTCTGTGTGGGACAGCAGGAATGATGGAATAGGGAGTGTGATGGAGACATAGTTTGGACAATGTACAAGGAGACCTCACATGGTCCAGTTTGGGAGAGGATGACATTACAGTGTGATTCAACTCAGACAGGGAGAAAATGTAATCTGCCTGAGAAGCGTGTGGCACGGTGGCACAGTGGTTACCACTGCTGCCTCACAGTGCCAGAGACCCGGCTTCACTTCCCGCCTCAGGCGACTGACTGTGTGGAGTTTGCACATTCTCCCCGTGTCTGCGTGGGTTTCCTACGGGTGCTTTGGTTTCCTCCCACAGTCCAAAGATGTGCAGGTCAGGTGAATTGGCCATGCTAAATTGCCCGGAGTGTTAGGTAAAATACGACCCTTCGGCGGGTCGGTGTGGACTTTTTGGGCCGAAGGGTCTGTTTTCACACTGTAAGAAATGTAAAGGAATGGCCTATTGCACTCTCTCTCCTTCATTGTTCGTCATCACAGCAATGTGTGCGAGCTAAAAAAAAAAGCTCGACAGTCATCGTTACCATTCTTATTTTTATGGAATCCCTGCAATGTTAAAACAGGCCCTTCGACCCAACAAGTCCATACCAACCTTCCCAAACCATTTCGCTATATTTACCCTTGACTATTGCACATAACCTAGAAATCCCTGAACACTACAGACAATTTAGCATGACCAATCCACCGAAACGACACAGTTTGTGGTAGGAAACTGGATCGCCCATTAGAAGCTCACACAGTCAAGGGGAGAATGTGCAAACTCCACACAGACAGTCACCTAAGGCTAGAATTGACCCTAAGTCGCTGGTGCTGTGAGGCAGCAGTGCTAACCACTGTGATACCCTTTGGGAGATCCCTAACCAGAATTCACTGGAATCTACTCACTACCTAAAGCAAAGGGAATTCAGCCAAATCCAAACTCTCCCAGAATGAAATCCCATTGCTAGCAACTGTGTGAGTACAATATCTTCAGAAGCAGAATAACTTTTTGGACAATCTCACAATTTTTCCTTTGTCATGAGTTCCAATAATGAAGTTCTTTCAAGTTAAAATTGCAGAGATTGTGTGTGTCAGCATTTTTAGAAAGGGAAATATTGATTATATAATTGCAATACCCAAACAGTTTGGCATTCATCTTTCCATCATAGTTTGAGTAACATTGCTCTGGATCATAAACGTGTTGTTTTAGCAGATTAAAGAAACTAGTCTGACTTGTTCCTAAAACTGACCCTGACCCAGTCTGAGAACGATATGATCGGCCATATCACCGACCTGGTTACATTTAACATTTGTTATGAGCAGTGGAGGAGTGGGACTAGAAAAGCAAACAGTGACCCAAAAAGCCGGGGAACTATAGGCCGCTGAGCCTGATGTCAGTGGTGGGGAAGTTGTTGGAGGGGATTCTGAGGGATAGCATTTACATACATTTGAGAAGGCAAGGGCTGATCGGGGTAGACAACGAGGCTATCTGCATGGGAAATCATGGCTCGTTAATTTGGTTGAGTTTTTTGAAGAGGTGACAAAGAAGATTGATGAAGGCAGTTTGGTAGACATTGTCTATATGGACTTCAGCAAGGTGTTCATTTAAAGAACAAAGACCAAAGAAAATGTACAGCCCAGGAACAGGCCCTTTGCCCTCCAAGCCTGAGCCGATCCAAATGTACTGTCTAAATCTGTCGGTCAATTCCTAAGCATCTGTCTTCCTCTGCTCCCCACCTACTCATGCATCTGTCCAGACGCATCTGAAATGAATCGACCGTGCCTGCCTATACCACCTCTGCTAGCAACGCGTTCCAAATGCCCATCACCCTCTGTGTGAAGTACTTACCGAGTGTATCCCCCTTAAACATTCCACCTCTCACTTTGAAAGCACGACCTCTCGTTATTGAATCCTTCAACCTGGGAAAAAGCTTGTCTCTATCCACTCTGGCTATATCCTTCATGATTTTGCAAACCTTATTCAGGTCCCCCCTCAATCTCCTTTTATCTAGTGAAAATAAACCTAACCTACTCAGCCTCTCTTCATAGCTAGTATTTCATTCTGATTGGTAGACAGATTAATACATTTCAGTCACATAATATACAGAAGAAGCTAGTAACAAATGGCTTGAAGGAAGAGGGATATTTTTCAGCCTGGAGGCTTGTGAGCAGCAGTGTGCTGTAAGAATCAGTACTGAGTTCACTGCGTTTCATCATTTATGTAAAGGATTTAGATGTGAATATTGGGGCCATAGTTAGTAAGTATACAAATGACATCAGAAAGGTGGTGTAGTAGATTATCTCAGAGTACAACAAGACCACAATTAGATGGGACAAAGAGGCCAGGAATGACAGATGAAGTTTAATTTAGATAAATATGAAGATTTGCATTTTGGGAAGGCAAATCAGGGCAGACATTATATACTTCATGGTCAGGTCCTGGGGCGTGTTGTGAAACAAAGGGGCATAGGGCTGCAGGTGCATTGTTCCTTGGAAGTGGAGTTGCAGGTAGACAGTGTGGTGCAGAACACATTTGGCACATTTGCCTTAATCAGTCAGAGCATTGAGTATAGGAGTTGTGTTGGTATGTTTTATCTGTACACGATGTTGGTGAGGCCACTTTAAGAATACTGCGTACAATTCGGTTTTCTGCAGAAATGACTTACATGGATGTTCCAAGACTGGACGTTTGAGCTTTAGGGAGAGGTTGATTAGGTTGAGGTATTTCTCCCTGGAGTGTCAGAGGCTGAAGGGTGACATTATAAAACCATCAGGGGCATGGATATTCTGAACAGCCACGTTCTGCTCTCCAGGATAGAGGAGTACAGAACAAGAGAGCATAGGTTGGAAGCGAGGGGGATTGATTCAGAAGGGACCTGAAGATAAATGTTTCACACAGAGAGTGGTGTGTGTACAGAAAGTGCTGTCAGAGGAAGTGGTGATGGCGGTTAAAATCGCACATTAAAAAAGTATCTGAAAGAGTAGGGATATTTACCAAATGCTGGCAAATGGGACTGGATCAGATTTGATATCTGATCGGAGTGAACAGATTGGACTAACGGGTCTGCTTTCATTCTGCATGACTCTCTCGTTCTAAAAGAGGGATGATGAAAAATTCTGTAAGATCCTTTCAAGTCATACATCCTTTCTCTGGAAGTTTATCGTGACTCAATGTTTACATTGATTGAAAGCTGCATTAGTTAAATATTTGACAGAGACGTGAGTCACGGATAATGGGATACAGACAGGAAAGTGGGGCTGAGACCCCAACCTGATCAGCCACAATCTTACTGCCTGGTGGAGAAGACTCAAAATATCTAGTGACCCACTCCTGCTCCTCAGTCCCATGTTCCTGTGTTCCATTCAGCCCCTCATACCTGCTAGACAGGAACAGTTGGAGGCCACTTACTCCTATAACCTGGTGCACAGAAACAGAGGAGACCATTCATTTCCTCAAGACTGTCACACGCTTTGAGGTGATTTGCGAAGTGTAATTGGAAAACCCAAGCTGGGTATGAAAGAGGCCCCTCATCTCTCTTTAGAAAGCTTCCCCTCTCTGCAGCTTGTGCTACATTTGTTGGTCATGTTGTAGACCCAGATTCCTCATCCCACAGACCTCACCCAGAGATGGCTCACAAAATCCTCCGGTCTCCCTGACTGCAATATGCAATACCAGAACTTTCATAAAAATAACACCCACTTACTTTTCAAGAACAGAATGGGACAACATCAGAAACAGGGACATGTCGTTCACTCTCCAAACCTGCCTTGCCCTTCATTAAGACCATGGCTGATCTGCTCCTGGCCTCAAATCCTCTTTCATACCCAATTCCTCAAAGCCCTCAACTCTCTGACAGGTCAATATCCATCTATTTCCTTTTCAGTCATCTAGCTCCCCGAACAGTCTTGAGAAGAGAAATCCTGACATTCAATACCACCTGCTTGAAGAAAACCGTTGCTGCTCCTATATCATGGCCTGTTGATGTGAACTAAAGAGGTTGTCACAAGGGTTCTGGTAAAAATGACTGGCCCTGATATCAAGACTTCTGTTGACATCAAGGAGCTGGACTTAATGGGAATCAGAGTAAACTCTCCAGTATCTGGAGTCAAACATGGCACAAAGGAAGATTTTCATCATCTCTGTCCTGGGTCACCTCTGTGCGAGATCCTCAGGGTAGGTTCCCCTTCACACACATGTTCAGCTGCTTCATCGATGTGTCCCCACCCTCACACTCCCCACCATAAGATCAGAAGTGGGGTTGGTCATTGAAGATTCCACAATGTTCAGAACATTTTGTTCCCCCTCAGCACCTGAACTGGTCGATGTCCATGTGCAGCAAGAGCCAGATTCCATTGAGACGTGTGCTGTTAAAGTGTCAGTAACATTCATGTCACAGCACTGCCTGACACTGCACATTGCCAAAGTAAAATAAAAGTTCATTCAGCATCTAATGCTGGTTTCACAGGAATATGAGGAAGCCATTCAGCCCATTGACAATATTGGAGAAGAAGAGGGACAGCCCGTTCAGTGCCTCCAGCATATTACTCAGGAAGAGAAGGAGTCTAATGTATTGGACCACGCCAGAGCCCCTCGAAAATATTTGACGGCAATAACCTAGACTCTAATGTTTTATTTTTTAAAAAAAATACTTATACGTGGCACGGTCGCACAGTGGTTAGCACTGCTGCCTCACAGCGCCTGCGACCCGGGTTCAATTCCCGCCTCAGGCGACTGACTGTGTGGAGTTTGCACATTCTCCCCGTGTCTGCGTGGGTTTCCTCCGGGTGCCCCGGTTTCGTCCCACGGTCCAAAGATGTGCAGGTTAGGTGAATTGGCCACGCTAAATTGCCCATGGTGTTAGATAAGGGGTACATGTAGGGGCATGGGTGGGTTGCACTTCGGCGGGTCGGTGTGGACTTGTTGGGCCAAAGGGCCTGTTTACACACTGTAATGTAATCTAAAGAAAATGTAATTTTTCTGTTCCAGATGCAATGTGACTGGTCAAACTACTCTGTGGTAAGCAAAATACCATCTGTTTCAACACGAAAGAAGAAATAAAATCACAGAAAGAGGAATTGAGAATAACGTAATTCTATTGGACAGTTTAACAGAATAATAGACTTAGGAGCTATTACTAATGAACTATTCCAACATAGGAAAATCCCATAAACACAGCCCTTGGCAAAAAGGAAAATTCAGACACAGAATGTCACAACTATTTCTCCAATCCAGAAATTGAAAACAACATCAAGAGAAAATTCAGAGAGAGTAGCAACCAGGAGACATTCACTGACGCTTCCAACTTTGTGGAGACCCCAATAGTTTCTGACGTTACTGAGAAACCAAAACCCAGAGATCCTAATCTGTGAGAGCTGGCCACACCCATTCAGGCTGCATTAAAATAAACACAAGGCCTCACTAGCTGTTACTCAAGTGGTCTTAACTAGCCAGCTTGGTAACGATCGTTCAATCTCTCTCTTAAAAGAAACCCGGACAAAATAACCTCTTAAAACTGCAGCATTGTCATACTGGTTTGCACATCGAGCGGTCAAACAGGAACCAGGGGAAACCCAGTCATGCCCTTGGCCCTGTCCAATTGGTCAAGGAAGAAGATAATCAGTCCCTTGAGCCACTTACACAGGAACAGCAGGAGGCCATTCCCAACTCAATGCACTTACACGGGGGCAGAATAAGGTAATTTATGCTGGTTCCTGATGAATTTGTTATGCCCAAAACGTCGATTCTCCTGCTTCAATGATGCTGCCTGATCTGGTGTGCTTTTCCAGCAATCGACGCTCTCCTCTGATCTCCAGTATCGGCAGTCTTATGTGTCTCCTAATAGATGCTCTAACATGATGAACAAGTGGGGCAGAGGCTGCACAGACAGACTGCTCCACGTTGTTCCTCCTGGGTCCGTTGCTCATGATACACATGTGGGACTTTAACGTGGTTTTCTTGCGGTGAGGAGGGAAGCCATATGTCTCGTGTGAAGTCTCAAGAAGGCATCTTCCATCTCCAAGAAGACAGCCTGGTTTTCTCTATGTAGGGTGGAAGCTGGTGGGAATGGCTATCTATTTCAGACGGAAGGTAATGTGGCTGCTGTTGGGGATTGTGAGCAACCTGACGTTCAGTACAGGATTCACTCGCCGACTGCACAATAACATGGGGAGAGTTAATTAAGGCATATAAACTATTAGGAAAGTCACGTTAGACTGATGAATGGACTCTCTAAGTTCAAATAATGCTGATCTTGTTCATGTTGATCTTGTCTAGTGCACGTCCTGTTCAGTGTAACCTGTTTGCCTTACTCTGTCTGGCCATGCTAACTATGATCTGCCTCCACTGCTCATAAATAAAGTGTTTCCCTGTATTGAGATACACGTGACAATAAATCAAACCAATCAATCCTGGGTAAAGTATGGAATTTCTCTCCCTGACAATGTCTGTTTTGGAAATAAGTGATCGCTGCCACTCCTCGTGTTTCAGCATCACCATTTCTACATCTCTCACAGCTCTACAGATTAAACACTCAGCTTCTTCACTCTATCCTCATCACCGGTGTCTGTGGTAACGGAATAATTCCTTACAAAGGACATCAAATCTGTAGAGAGTGCCCCAAATGCTCTCTCAGCAAGGTTCTACAACAGCAGGAATATGGCTTTACTTAAGTACTCGAATCATCTTACAATAAAGGACAGCATACCATTGACTGCACCCATTACTTACACAGGGTTTGATTCGGAGCAGTCAGCATAGACTTGTGATTGGGAGATCATGCTTCCCAAATTTCTTAGAGTCCTTTGATGAAGTTATGAGGATCTTTGATGAGGGAAGAGTGATAGACGTAGTCTCTATGGATTTCAGTAAGGCCTTTGATAAGGTTCCACATAGCAGGCTGCTCAGGAAGGTTACATCTTGTAGAATGCGGGGGGAACTGGCCAATTGGATACACAGTTGGCTTGATGGTAGGAAGCAGAAGGTTTAGTGGAAGGATGCTTGTCAGACTGGAGGCTGGGCCCACTGCTGTTTGCTATCTATGATTTTGTTGAGAATGTACAAGGCATCATTAGTAAGTTTGCAGATGACACTAAAGTAATTAGGAGCATGATCAATGAGGAAGTTTATCAGAAATTGCAGGAGGACCTTAATCAGGTGGGAATTGGCTGAGAAATGGCAAATGGAATTTAATATAGAAGCGTGAGGTCTTGCATTTTGGAAACTCAAATCAAGGGAGGAGTTTCATGGTGAATGGGAGGGTCTTAAGGGGTGCAGTGGGCAGAGGGACCTTGGTGTTCAGGTGCACGGTTCTCTAAGTGTGGAGTCACAGGTAGACAGGGCAGTAAAGAAGGCTTTTGGCACATTGGCCTTCATCAGGCAGGATATTGAGTATAGAAGTTGGGAATGTATGTTGCAATTACACAGGACTTTGGTAAGGCCGAACTTGGAGTATTGTGTTCAGTTTTGTCACCTTGTTATGGGGAGGATGTTATTAAATTAGAAAGAGTGCAGAAGAAATTTACAAAGACGTTGCCAGGACCCAATGGTCTGATTTATAGGGAGAGGTTGGAAAAGCTAGGACCTTTTCTTCAGCGTGTAAGAGACTGAGGGAGTCCTTATAGAGCTGTATAAAATCACGAGGAGTATGGATAGGGTTAATGCTCTCAGTCTTTTTCCAAGGTGTAGAGAATCGAGGATTAAAGGGGATCAGTTTAAGGTTAAAGGGGAAGGAATAAAAGGGAACCTGAGGGGCAATTTCTTTATACAGAGGACTGGTACGTGGATGGGTTGCCTTCAGATGTGGTCGAGGGGGGTACATTAACAACATTTCAAAAGCATTTGGATAAATATGTGGATAGGAAAGGACTGGAAGCATATGGGCCAACTGCAGGGAAATGGGGTTAGCGTGAATGGACATTTACAAGGTGGACTCGAACCGCTCTGTTAATTAAACCCAAACACCCAGAAAAGCTCGCCTCACCTTGTAATCTGTTAAAATATGAGTGACACAGATCTCCTACATTTCACTATTCAAACAAAAATTATCAAGTTAGTTTCTTAACTTTAATAGTGAACACTAAACAACAACTATTCACAAATACAAGCTCCTCTTTTCTTAGCTACTTACTATCTGACTCCAACTCTGTAAAAATATGCTGTTCCAACAACCCACATATTAAACACTACAGCCTCAAGACCATACAGATTCTATCTTCCCCGCTGTGTTCACTCTTTCAGCTGCTGATCTCCCTGGGTCAGTTTTTTTTTATTGCGAGTAGGTTTACATGAACATCTGTGTTTGATAGAGAGTGTTTGAGATAGCCAGTTAGCACTCCTGCTCTGCAGCAGTTGCTCTACTGTTGGATGGCAGCAGCTCTCCCTCCAGTGTTCAAAATGCTGGGTTTATATACTCCCTATGATATAATAATTTTCATAATTTGATTGCTGTCCAGGTGTCCAAACAATATAGAACATAGAACATAGAAGAATACAGCGCAGTACAGGCCCTTGGGCCCTCGATGTTGCGCCGATCCAAGCCCACCTAAACTACACTAACCCACTATCCTCCATATACCTATCCAATGCCCTCTTAAATGCCCATAAAGAGGGAGAGTCCACCACTGTTACTGGCAGGGCATTCCATGAACTAACGACTCGCTGAGTGAAGAACCTACCCCTAACTTCAGTCCTATATCTACCCCCCCTTAATTTAAAGCTATGCCCCCTTGTAATACCCGACTCAATACGCGGGAAAAGGTTCATACTGTCGACCCTATCTAACCCCCTAATCATCTTGTACACCTCAATCAAGTCACCCCTAAACCTTCTTTTCTCTAGTGAAAACAGCCCCAAGTGCCTCAGTCTTTCCTCATACGATTTTCCTTCCATACCAGGCAACATCCTGGTAAACCTCCTCTGCACCCGTTCCAATGCCTCCACATCCTTCCTATAGTATGGCGACCAAAACTGCACACAATATTCCAGATGCGGCCGTACCAGAGTCTTATACAACTGCATCATGACCTCAGGACTCCGGAACTCAATTCCTCTACCAATAAAAGCCAGTACGCCATATGCCTTCCTCACCGCACTATTTACCTGGGTGGCAACTTTCAGAGATCTGTGTACATGGACACCAAGATCCCTCTGCTCATCCACACTACCAAGTATCCGACCATTAGCCCAGTACCCCATCTTTTTGTTATTCTTCCCAAAGTGAATCACCTCGCACTTAGCTACATTGAATTCCATCTGCCACCTTTCTGCCCAGCTCTGCAGCTTCTCTATATCCTGCTGTAACCTGCCACATGCTTCCTCACTGTCAACAACTCCTCCGACTTTCGTGTCATCCGCAAACTTGCTCACCCAACCTTCTAACCTCTCTTCCAGGTCATTTATAAAAATGACAAACAGCAATGGTCCCAAAACAGATCCTTGCGGAACACCGCTAGTGACGGCACTCCATGAAGAAACTTTGCCATCAACTACTACCCTCTGTCTTCTTCCATCCAGCCAATTCCTAATCCAAACCTCCAACTCACCCTCAATGCCATATCTCCGTATTTTTTGCAGTAGCCTACCATGGGGAACCTTATCAAACGCCTTACTAAAATCCATATATACCACATCTACCGCTTTCCCCTCATCAACCTCCTTCGTCACCTTTTCAAAGAATTCAATAAGGTTTGTGAGGCACGACTTGCCCTTCACAAAACCATGCTGACTATCCTTGATCACATTATTCCTATCTAGATGTGCATAAATCCTATCCCTTACAATTCTCTCTAAGACTTTGCCCACAACAGAAGTGAGACTCACCGGCCTATAGTTACTAGGGCTATCCCTACTCCCCTTTTTGAACAAGGGAACCACATTTGCTATCCTCCAGTCTTCTGGGACTACTCCTGTAGACAAAGAGGACATAAAAATCAAGGCCAATGGCTCTGCAATCTCCTCCCTTGCTTCCCAGAGAATCCTAGGATAAATGCCATCAGGCCCAGGGGACTTATCTATTTTCACCTTTTCCAGGATTTCCAACACCTCTTCTCTACATACCTCAAAGCCATCCATTCTACTTATTTGTGCCTCAGTATTCTCATCGACAACAATGCCCTGTTCCTGAGTGAATACTGAAGAAAAGTATTCATTCAGTGTCTCCCCAATCTCTTCCGCCTCCACACGCAACTTCCCCCTACTATCCTTGACTGGACCTATTCCTACCCTCGTCATTCTTTTATTCCTAACATACCTATAGAAAGCCTTAGGGTTTTCCCTAATCCTATCTACTAAGGACCTTTCATGTCCCCTCCTTGCTGCTTTTAGCTCTCTCTTCAGGTCCTTCCTGGCTACCCTATAACTCTCAATCGCCCCAATTGAACCTTCACGTCTCATCTTGAGATAGGCCGCCCTCTTCCATTTAACAAGGGATTCCAATTCCTTATTAAACCACGGCTCCCTCGCACGACCCTTTCCTACCTGCCTGACAGGTACATAATTATCAAGGACACTCAATAGTTGCCCCTTGAACAAGTTCCACATATCATTTACACTCTTGCCTTGGAGTCTACTTTTCCAAGCCACACATCCTAAGTCATGCCTCACCGCATCATAATTTCCCTTACCCCAGCTATAATTCTTGCCCTGTAGTACACACTTATCCCTCTCCATCACAAGTGTAAAAATCACCGAATTATGGTCACTATCCCCAAAGTGCTCACCTACCTCTAATTCTAACACCTGGCCTGGTTCGTTACCCAGAACCAAATCCAGTATGGCCTCACCTCTTGTTGGCCTGTCTACATATTGTGTCAGGAAACTCTCCTGCACACATTGAACAAACACTGACCCATCTAACGAACTTGAGCTATAGCTTTCCCAATCAATATCAGGAAAGTTAAAGTCCCCCATAACAACCACCCTATTACTGTCACTCATCTCCTGAATCACCTTCCCAATCCTTTCTTCAATGATTCTAGGACTATTAGGAGGCCTGTAAAAGACTCCTAACAGGGTGACCTCACCTTTCCTATTCCTAACCTCAGCCCAAACTACCTCAGATGGCAAGTCCTCCTCCATCGTCCTTTCCACCGCTGTAATACTATCTTTGACAAGCAATGCCACACCTCCCCCTCTTTTACCCCCACCTCTAAACCTACTAAAACATTTAAATCCCGGAACCTGCAACAGCCAATCCTGTCCCTGTTCTAGCCATGTCTCCGTAATAGCCACAACATCGAAGTCCCAGGTACCAACCAACGCTGCAAGTTCACCTACCTTATTTCGTATACTTCTTGCATTGAAGTATACACACTTCAAGCCACTTCCCTGTTTACAGGCACCCTCCTTGGAAATTGATGCCATGTTCCTCACCTCCCTACACTCCAGGCCCTGCACCCTGAAGCTACAATCTGGGTTCCCATGCCCCTGCCGAGTTAGTTTAAACCCCCCCCAAGAGCACTAGCAAACCTCCCCCCAAGGATACTGGTTCCCCTCAGGTTCAGGTGTAGACCATCCTGTTTATAGAGGTCCCACCGTCCCCAGAAAGAACCCCAGTTATCCAAAAACTGGAACCCCTCCCTCCTGCACCATCCCTGAAGCCACGCATTTAATTGTTCTCTCTCCCTATTCCTCGAATCTCTATCACGTGGCACGGGTAACAAACCAGAGACAACAACTCTGTTTGTTCTAACTCCAAGCTTCCAACCTAGCTCCCTGAAAGCCTGTCTAACATCCTCAGCACTCCTCCTACCTATGTCGTTGGTGCCAATGTGGACCACGACTTCGGGTTGCTCCCCCTCCCCCTCCAGGACCCGGAAAACACGATCAGAGACATCACGTACCCTTGCACCTGGGAGGCAACATACCAAACGCGAGTCTCTCTCGTTCCCACAAAACCGCCTATCTGTGCCCCTAACTATCGAGTCCCCAATTACTACTGCTCTGCTCTTCTTCACCCTTCCCTTCTGAGTAACGGGGACAGGCTCCGTGCCAGAGACCTGAGCCCCGTTACTTACCCCTGGTAAGTCATCCCCCCCACAAGTATCCAAAACGGTATACTTGTTCTTGAGGGGAATGGCCTCAAATTCTGTTGGTTTCTGGTATCCTGAGCGTTATTTAAACTCTTTGGTTGCATTTGAATGGCTGTCAAAACATCAACCAAAACCCAGGTATCCATTTTTCAGCTAATGGTGACATGCGGAACAGTGTGACATTTAGCTGGCATCTGTGGCTTTAATTTCTATTCAACAAAACCCGATCTGTCTTAAAGTGCCCCTAGATGTGTTTGGCTTCATAACATCTTCCCGCTTCAGAAAATAAAATGAACCAGCAGAATGAAAAGATGGCTACATTCCTTTTCCTCGAATTCTTTATCCCAATTTTATGAAATACGAAAGTATTAATCTTAGTTATATCATTCATATTAATTCTGCACACCAAAACAACAATGGAATAAGTCAAATCTTATCTACACTGCTTTCCTTTAAATCCGCGAAAACACATCTGCTATCACATTGTAGGAGCCACAGCATGTACATTTTGTGAGTTTAAAGTCGGTAAGGTAAGACTCCAATTAAATAGTCTCATATTCTGGTCTTTAAATATTCCGAAAATTGCGAGAGATTTGTCGTTGTCCACAACCATCTCCGACAATTAGTTTGTCACATACACATTAAAATATTGTCAGCCCAGTGCGAAACATAATCATTCTTGTTAAATAATGGAGATTTTGTATTTTTCTTCTGGTTGTTATTGAGATTTTTTCGACAAGTAGCCATTTGGCCATTCCATTCAATTCCATCATCCTCTTACTGTATCAATACATCTCCGACGCCTATATCCCGAGCATCAAACACAATTTTCAAAGGGTTTCAGAATATTTGGTGGAGCTAAAACTGGTACGGTGATTAATCCTGCTTTAAAATTCTCAAATGCCTCCTGGCATTGTTCTGTCCACCACAATTCTGTGTTCTTCTTTCATAAATTCAGCAGCTGCTGAAGTTTGGAACAAACTTCCCATAGAATCTACTCAGTTCGAAAAATCGAAGCACCTCTTTCTTCGAGGATGGTCGTGGAAATTCCTCAAAGCCCTTCGTTTTTATGTTCCACGGGGTCAACCTTCCATGTCCAATGTAATGTCCCAACAACGTCACCTCTGCCTTCGCGAATTCTGTTTTCTTTAAGTTTATTACCAGGTTTGCTTATTGTAATCGTTCAACATGCTCTGTCAACTGTAACATGTGAGCTTTAAATCACTTGCTAAAGATCGCTACATCATACAGATAAACTGCATAATTTGTTCATCTGGCCACAACTCGGTTTCTGAGTCTCAAATATGGCTGGTGCATTATTCATCCATACGAAATACTCGATAAAGTTTTTTTGTCATCTCTGGGATCTTTACTAGATAGTTTAACTGACTCCACATTTTATTTTTAATTTGGAAGGGGCCACTAAACCTGGCTTTGAAGTGATTTTTTACCACTGGTGGCAATACTAATACGTAATCCCCACGAGAAATCTTTCAGTGTTTTTTATTTGCCACCTGCATCACTCTGAGCTGTGGTCTTTAGATACTGTTTAGCAAACTCACCTACTCCATCTACTCTCTCCCTCACCTCGGATACATAATCCAGGTGTGAGATTTCTGACTTCGGTCCTGCTAATTTATATTTAATTAATTTCAAAGGACCTCTCACTTCATGTACGAATATTAACTCAAAGGAAGTAAAGTGAGTAGATTTATTTGGGGCATCTCTAATGGCAAACAATTTAATGGGGCACCTTTATCCCAATTATTTGGCCAACCCTGACAGTACACTGTTAACATAGTCTTCAGCATCTGATGCTAACTTTCGAATGCTCCCTGGGATTAAGGATGGGACGCCCTTGATTTGAAGTGCTGCATGCCTAAGCCATCCATGACTTCCTTAAACAGCCGAGCGGTAAAATGAGACCCTTGGTCTGACTGAATCTCTCTGGGCAGTCCACAGCGAGTAAAGAAAGCTACCAACTCCTCCACCTCCCTTTTTGCCTTGACACTCCAATAATGGAATTGCCTCTGGAAATCTGGTAGATGCATCCACTATGGTCAGCAAATATTGGTTTCCACTTTTACTTTAGAAAGGGGAGCTACACAATTAATCATAACCCACGTGCAAGGTTCTTCCAATGCAGGAATTGGCAAGAAAGGTGCTGGTTTTATTACTGCCTGTTACTTACCTACCATTTGGTATGTATGTCACATACAACAAACATTAACAGCGTCCTCGTGCATTCCAGGCCACTAGAAATGCTTCTGTACCTTAGCCTGAGTCTTCTGTACACCTAACTGACCGCCTGCAGTTAGTTTATGAGTTACCCGTAACACTGTACATTACTGCTAACACAATCTGGTGCACTTCGGCCCATTTCCCTTCTGCAGTAACCTATCGGGGTCTCCATTTTAATTTTATGTTTCTATCTTTAAGTTAATAACGTTCAACAATATATTCTGATTCCTTTTCTCTGTGTGTGTGTGTGTGTGTGTGTATATGTGTGTGTGAATGTGTGTGTATATATCTGTTGTAAGTCCATTAGCCTTTCTGGACTAAACACCTCTGTCTGATCATCTGCCTTTTCAGGTTTTTCCTGCACCGTTACATCAAACAGTGTGTCAGTTCACTGAGCATCAACCCATTTGTCTTTTACGTTCGTTTTTCCTTCCTGCTGTAATTTATGACAGTGGGATCTTGTTACTACACAGTCTGGAAAAATTCCTGGTTAATTTTCTTTTAACTCACCAATTCACTAGTCTTCCTTTGGCTGCTCCACCACAAGGGGTGCCTATCGCACCTCGCCTCCTACTAAATCGTTCCCAAGAATAAACTGTATTCCTGAACTGACACTCTGTTACTTACTGTTACTGTTACTTCCCTTATCTTGATTTGGCATCAAATCCTGATGTTACGCAAGGATTAATTTCTGTCCCCATTCCACAAATTAACCTGCTCTTGATTAACATGCCAGAAAGAGTGAAAAAACTTTCATTTCTTACTATTAGAGGGTGAGAGAAAGTGAGCGCTGCAGATGCTGGAGATGAGAGTTGAAAAGTGTGGGGCTGGAAAAGCACAGCACGTCGGCAGCATCCGAGGGGGAGGGGCGTTGACGTTTCAGGCATAAATGCTTTTCATCAGGGACGTGGGAGGTAAGGGAGGGGGAAGGAGTTTGAGAAATAAATGGGAAGGTGGGGGTGGAGATAGGTGAAAGGGAGCTTGGAAAGCTATAGGTAGATGCAAGCGGGGTATGATGGTGGTAGGTCGGACAGGAGGGTGATCGGACTCCTATCGGTGGTAGGACAGCTGAACATTCAAACTGTATAGCATCAACGTTGACTTCACCAAATTCCAAATCTCCCCTCCACCAACCTTTCCCAGATCCAACTGTTCAAACTAGCACTGCCCTCTCGGACTACCCTAACTAGCCATTTTCCTTTCCATCTATCGACTCCACCCTACCCTCCGACATATCACTATCACTCCCACCTACATCTTCTTATTGCCTTCCCAGGGACCCTCCCACCAGCTCAGCTACTACCCTCGTATTTATCTTTCAGCCCCCTTGTCCCCCACCATGTTCCTGACGATGGGTTTCTGCCTGATATTTGATTGTCCTGCTGTTTGGATGCTGCCTCATCTGTGTGCATTTCCGGCACCTTACTTCTCAACTATTAGAGACTGAGCAGATCCCATATCTCACAAAATTCTAACTTATTGTCCTTCTCCCCTGTTCTTTCTGTGTAAACTTTATCTACAGAGGTGAACTCTTTAGAGAGATCAGGCACTGCCTCCATACCCAGCCCTTGCCTAGGCTGTGCAATTTCCTGCAGCTCCTCAGCTCCACTTGGGGTCTCCTTTACCAGTTTCACTAATGCCACTGGGCTTAGCCTCTTCTACCGCATCTTTCCCCAAAATGTCTTCATTTAACGCCCAGCACGGTGTGTCCCAGCTTACTGTAGTGAAAACAACTTTTTCCCTGTGCCCTTTTTAAACCACCAGCACTGTAATTTTATGTGTTCCACTCCGTTGTAGTGAGAGCACCGGAGGCCTTTCACCACCTTTCAAACCTCTTGGGCTTCTTTATTCACCTGTGGTAAACCAGTGTGAGCTACTGTTCGCTTTGTAGTGTGTGATCGTCCATTCTCCCAATGTTTATCCCTCACAGGATGAAATTCCTGCCAGAAGCTAAATTTCATCACATGCCACAATGCATATTTACCTGCCATTTCTGCCGCGCTTCTCACTTCTTGAACTTTCTATTCATTCACATGAATTCTTACTATCTCTGGAAGTGAGTCTTTTAACTTCTCCAGCAGAATAATCTCCCTTCAAGCCTCACAGGTCTTATCCATTTTTAAGGCCCGTACCCACCTGTCAAAATGACTGGTTAATTCTTTCAAACTCAATATAAGTCTGACCTGGTTCCTTCTTTATTTTTCTGAACTTCTGTCTATATGCTTCTAGTACCAATTCATAATCAATCAAAATAGCCAGATTGACATCTTGATAATCTCTTGATACCTCATCTGACAGTGCTGCACATATCTCAGCAGCTGTGCCCACCAGCTTAATCTGAACTAGCATTACCCACAAGTTCACTGTACACGTCATCTGCCTAGCCATTTTTTCAAATGAAATAAAAAAGATTTTGACATTTTCTCACCGAAATATGGCAAGTTACTAACCTAGTTGTATACATCCCTACGTTCTCCCTTCATCTCCATCCTGTTAATTTAACTTTCTTGTCTAATTCCCAATTTCTGAATTTCAAATCCCCTCTCTCTTTCACTTTCGTCTCTCTCTCTGTTTCCGTCCCTTTATTTATCTTCTAACTCCAGTTGCCACATTTGCAATTTAAGTTTTTATAACTCTACTGCAGTTGCCTATTTCTCTGATACATTAAAAGTGCTTGACCAACTCCATTACAATTTCAACTTCTCTTTTATCCCTGGTTAAAGACAATTCCAACCTATTTGCTAATTGTAAAAAATGTCCTCCTTCTGTCTTTCTAAACTTCCTTGGAAAATTTGGGAACTTCTTTAGTAATGTTTAAAGCCATTTCCCTCACTTTTCATTTAACCAACCACAAGTAACAAAATAATACAAATTTTCCCACTTGTTTTATTTGAAGATCAAAGTCACTAATTGCAATGAGTTGGAATTTTCTGGGGCTTGTTGTATCTCAAATCTGTTCACGTCGGTCCAAGTGCCACACGGCAAGGCCCCAAACTGTTATGACATCAATGTCAAACCCCTCTGTTAATTAAAACCATACGCCTAGAAAAGCTCACATCACTTCATAATCTGTCAAAACGTGAGAGACAGAGAACTCATAACTTCCACTAATAAACAAATAATAACAATTTATATGTGTGCAAGTTAGCTCGCTGAGCTTCAAGGTCTGTTTTCAGTAGTCTCGTACCCATGACTAGGTGACATCATCAGTGAGAGTATCTGCTGAAGCTCTGGTGATATGTGCCACCTCTCTATTTATAGGTCTTGGTTTCTTAAAGGGGGTGATGTTATTTCCGGTTACTTTAACAAGAGAATGCAGACAGGATCTAAATTGATGCGTTTATTGATGGACCTCTGGTTAAAATACCATCCCTCTAAGAAGGTCCTTGCATGTCTTAGTATGTGTGTGTGCTTTGTCCCAGTCAAAGCGGTGACCTTCTTTGTCTGTATTTATGGAACATAGTGATAGTGTGTCATGTCTTTTGGTGGCTAGTTGGTGTTCATGTATCCTCGTAACACGACAACAGGACAGTTTCAATGGTGGAAAAATGATTTTATATACACTGATTAATCAATGTGTGTGTGCAGATAAGTCGCATTTTTCATATGAGCACAACACGTTGTCAATGAACAACAGAAACACAGTTAACGAAAAATGATGCATATGATGTATAAAATTGATAAAATATTAAAACATGATTTGATCCTCTCAACGTTCCCTCCTTTTCTGGGATTCCCAATTCTAGTCTCTCATTCTTACCAGGAAGTGTGCTCCAAATTCTTAATTCTGGTGTCCCAACTTATTTCAGTTAATCCCCTTTCTTCCGGGATTTCAATATGTTGGCCTGCTGTGTTCTTTCCAAAGCTAGTGTCTGTCATATTATTGGAGATAAATATTCTGGCATCAGACTCAGCATTTGAACATATTATTCTGTTGTACATGCACTGTACAAAGAACCACAGCACACAGGAATTGCCAAAACATTGGGGATGTTCATCTACTTCTTTCGATAATGTCGTTTTCTCATTTTCCACATCTCCATATCTATATCCTCTCTCTCATTGTCCCTTGTATCTAGTAAAGAAATCCACGAATTATTCTTCGTGTCCCATCTCCCAAAACCCCTTCTTTCAGTTTATATCTAATGCTCTCTTCAAGATGTAATGTGGTTATAATTAAGCAATGTAACTACAAGGACATGCGGGAGGAGCTGGCCAGAGTTAATTGGAAGGCGAGCTGAGCAGGTAAGACCATGGAGCAGCAATGAGAGGAGGTTCGGGGGATACTTCGGAAGATAATACAAGAAATACAACCCCAAGAAATTGAACTATACTCATGGGAGAACAAGGCAGCCATGAGTGATAAGGCATCAAACCAAACGAGAAAATATACAATGTGGTGAAGATGATTGGGAATCCAGAGAATTTATTGGCTCTGCAACTACATAATGCTGGCATCACTGACACTACAAAGCTCTTAATCATGGTCAGGGAAAGAAACAGAGGAAACACATTGACTTTAACACAGAAGATGGTATTTCTCATGGAAAAAAGATTCAGGTGAATTAAACATTTGAATTAAGATCAGTTAAATGCTTTTGCGGATTGTGTCAGTTTGGAAACATGACCCGGGGAGACAGACCCTCAGCAGAATGAGAGAATGAAAATGGAAGTATTTCCACATCAGAAACCAGGTCAGGTCACTGAGTGTAGGGCTGATGGGTGAATGGGTGTCAGTGAGAATTGGGGAACAGACAGCAGAATTGCATTGCAGGTATTGCAGCTCGAAACTGCGTATTTATGTAGCTGTTGACCACAGCAGCAGGAGAGGCAGACCTGCATTCAACCACATCCTGCAAGTTTTTGCCCGGGATAACACCTCAGTCTGTCATTACCATCAACACCTTCTATGGCTCAGTGACAAATGTGGGTGAACATGTCAGAGTCAGAATCACATGAACCTTAATTTGATGCTAACTCAATGTTTGGGTGAAGATTTGTACAAAATCCCATGCAAGGACTGAACAAAACACTATATAGGACAAACAGGAGGACAGCTAACGATACGCATCCATGAACATCAACTAGCCACGAAAGGACACGACCATTTATCCTTAGTAGCCACACTCGCAGTTGACAAGCAACATGAGTTCGACTGGGACAACAATACCATTATAGGGCAAGCCAAACAAAGAGCAGCCAGGAAATTCCGAGAAGCATGGCACTCATCCACAAACTTCATCAACAAACACATCGACCTGGACCAATATACCGGCCACTACAGCGGATAGCTGAAACTGACAACCAGAAGCGGAAGGGACAGGCCACTATAAATGCCGGAGGAAACACCACAGAAGCGGCTCACAGGAGGCTCCCAAGCACTGAGGATGTCACTTAGACAGGGGATGAAACGTTTGCAACAAAAATTTCGAGCTCGGCGAACAGAACCGCAGCAACTGATGCTAACTCATTAAAGCTACCAGACATGACCAACAAATCTGATCGAAGCCCTGCAGTTCTGCCACAGTCAGTCATAAATGGTGATGGACGATTAAACAAATGACTGGAGGAGAGGGCTCCACAAACATCCCCATCCTAAATAATGGAACAGACCTGCACATCAGTGTAAATGTGAAGGATGTTTTATCTGCACCATCCTCAGCCAGGAGTGTTGAGAAATAGATATACCTCACCCTCATCATGATGCCCACAAATCACAGATGCCAGTCTTCAACCAATTTGATTCGCTGCCCGTGACATGAAGAAACAGCTGAACACAGTAGATACGACAAAGACAATAGGTCCTGACTCCATTCCTGCAATAGGACTGCAGACTTGTGCTGCACAACACGCCGTGTCCCTAGGGAAGCTTTTCCATTCCAGCTCCAACTCTGACATCTACCTGGCAATGTGGAAAATTACTCAGCTATGTCCCGTTCCTTATGACGGGAATAATTACAATCTGACCAATTACTACCTCCTAATTCCCATCATGACAGTCAAATTGGTGGGAGTTCTTTTTGACAGAGCTGTCAAGCAGCACAGAAATAACCTGCTCAGTGTGGTTTTTGACAGGACCCCATGTGGAGATGGTGCTGTTGTGGAAATATCACTGGATTACTAATCCAGACCAGGCTATTGCTCTAGCAGTGGGTGGAAGTTAAAGACAATTAATAAAATATCGAGATCTAAAATCTGGGGTCAGTAACAGTGACCTTGAAGCCAATATCGATTGTAAACAGAATTTCCTTCTCCAATGTACTTTTAGGAAGTGAATCTCCCGTGATTTCCTGGGCTGGCCTAAAAGTGACTCCAAAGACCCTGACATGTGATAAACATTTCAATGGTCTCTGAAACGGCCAAGCAAGGGCACTCATTTGTATCAAACTACTCCGAGGTCTGAAAGGATGAAACCGGACAGAACATCCGGCCTCAAGAATCAATGTCGGAAAGAGAATGGGAACACAGTCCTGTCGACCCTGCAGAAACCTCATTCCTAACACCTGAGAGCTTGTGACAGCATTTACCGAGCTTTCCCACAGACTGCACAGAAACATCGGAAATGGAAAACACATTTAGCCTCCCCATTCTAGTTCATGGAAAAAATCTTCTCAATACACTTACCCCACAGATATACATATCCGTTAATGTGAGTAACCTTGTGAAGCTATAAAATAGGAGGTGCAGTAGTACGTTTGGTCCATCGAGTTTGCAAACCAATTCAAAATAATGATGGTTGGCCCTTCATTTCCATACCGTACTCCTGCTCTCCCACCGTCCCTTTACTGTCTCTAAATCCTTATTTATAATCAGTGTCTCGGTTTCCTAGTGCGAGCGAATTCCCCATGCTCACCAGTCAGTGAGAGCAGACATTTATTCTCATCTCAATGCAGAGTTGCCTACCTGGACCGAATAATGTGGCCTTGTTTTAGAAGTCCCAGGGGAATTATCATTCCTGAGTCCAATCTGTCTCACCCTGTCAGAGTTTTGTATATTTCACTGAGATCTCCAAACACTTTCCTAAACCTCATGGAATACAGGCCCAGTCTCCCCAAACTCTGCTCCCACAACAAACCCGTCATCCCAGAGATCAGTCTGGTCATCCTTCACTGCTCTCTGTCAATGTCAGGTTTGTCCTTTATCAGGTAAGGAGACCAAAACTGCCCACAATACTGCACAATGTTCAAGATGATATCTCACTAGGCCCTGTACAGCTGCAGTAAGACACCTTTCCTCCTGGACTCACATCCCCCTGAAATGAAGGTCAACACACCGTTTATCTTCTTCACTGCTTTCTGTTTCTGCAATATTACTTTCAGCGATGGTGTAGAAGGAGATGCAGATCCTTTCCAGTATTGCAGCTCCCCACTTGGTGGGTCTGTGTACACTGGGCAGCGTGCCAATGCCATGCCCAGTATTGACTTCTGGTTACAGAACTCACTGCGCTGCATGGGCCTCAGAGGTTTATGCAGAAGGAAAGAACAAAAAGGAGCATACGTCCCTTTGTAGATAAACATGTTTCAACCAATCCCTTTCAAATGGTAGGCTGCCAATTTATCGTTTCCACCAAAGAGCACACCGTCACCTCTATCTACATTGTTCTCCATCTGTCACGTATTTACCCATTCACTCCACTTGTCTTAATCTTCTCGGTACTTTATTACATCCTCCTCACCCACTCACAATCCCACATCCGTTAGTGCTGTCAGCAGGCTGGGATATATTTTATCTGATTCCAACAACCAAATGTTCAAAGGGCATTGTGAGCAGCTGGGTCCCAAGCACCGATCCCTGCGACACCTCAGCAACCGTCCTCCGTTAATTTCTATTTATTTATTTCGTGAATCTGGGTGTGACTGGCTGGGCCAGCATTTGTTACCTGTCCCTAGTTGCCCTTGAGAAGGTGGTGGTGAGCTGCTTGTTGAACGCTGCAGTCCACCTGCTGTGGTTAACCTCCAATGCCATTAGGAAGGGAATCCCAGGATTCTGACCCAGTGACTGTGAAGGAGCGGTGATATATTTCCAAGTCAGGATGGTGAATGGCTTGGAGGGAACCTGAAGTTGATGATATTCCCATTCATCTGTAACCTTGTCCTTCTAGATAGACATGGTCGTGAGATGGGAAGATGGTCTCTGAGGATCTTTGGTGAATCATTTCATTGCAGCATGTAGATAGTAAAACACTGCTGCTGCTGCTGAGCGTTGATGGTGGAGCATTGTGGATGAAGAGACAGTCAAACTGGCTGCTTTGTCCTAGATGGTATAAAGCTTCTTGAGTTTTGTTGGGGCTGCACTCATCCAGGAAAATTGGGAGTCTCCTATTACATTTGTGACTTATGCATTGTAGACGATGGACAGACTTTTGGAAGTCAGGATGTGAGTTACTCGCCGCAGTATTCCTAGCTTCGGACCTGCTCTTGTAGTTACTGTGTTCATGTGGCGAGACCATTGAGTTTTTGAGCAATGATTACCCACCAGGAATCTGATACTGGGGGATTCAGTGATAGTAAAACCATTGAATGCCAAGGGGCAGGTTAGATTGTATTTTATTGGTGATGGTCCTGGTCTGGTATTCGTGTGGGCTGAATATTACTTGCCACTTGTCAGATTGGATACTCTCCAGATCTTGTCACATTTGAACATGGACTGCTTCAGTATCTGAGGAGCCACAAATGTTGCAGAACATTGTACAATCATTGGCGAACATCATTGGCGAATGTACAACATTCTGACCTTAAAATGGAGGGAAGGTCATTGATAAAGCAGCCCTGAAGAAGTTTTCGGTCACTGCTCGACGGACTACTACAGATTTGGAGCTGAGTTGACTGACCATCATCAAACATGATCACCTTCCTGCGCGTCAGGTATGGATCTAACCAGCAGGGAGTTTGCCAATGATACCCATTGATTCCAGGGTTGCTAACGCCCTTTGATACCAAACTTGGTCGAATGCAGCCTTGAATTAAAGGGCTGTCACTCTCACCCTACCTCTGGATTCAGCTCCTTTGTCCATGTTTGAACCACGGTAATGAGGCCAGGAGCTGAGTGGCCCTGGTGGAGCCCAAACTGGGCGTCATTGACAAGGGTATTGCTGAGCAAGTTGCTGCTTAAAAGCACTGAGACCTTCCAGCACTTTACTGATGATCGAGAGTAGACTCATGAAGTGGTATTTGCCGGATTGGATTTGTTCTGCTTTTTATATACAGGAGATACTTGGGGTAATTTTCCACATAATCGGGGAAAGCCATTGTTGTAACTGTATTGAAACAATTTGGCTCGGGGAGTGGCAAGTTATGGAGCACAAGTTTTCAGTACTATTGCCAGAATGTTGTCAGATTATGAACCCTATGGAGTATCCAGTATCTCCAACCGTTTCTGGATATCACGTGGATTGAATCAAATTGGTTGATGACTGGTAACTGAATTGCTGAGGACGACTGGAGGAGGCTGAAATGGATCATCCACTCAGCACTTCTGACTGAAGATTGTTGCGAATGCATCAGCCTTATCTTATGGACTGAAGTGCTGGGCTCTTCCATCATGGAGGAAGGGGTTATTTGTGGAATCTTCCTCCAGTCCCCAACATTTCTGGAAGGACTGCAGTGCTTAGATCTGAACCGTTGCTTGTGGGATCACTTAGCTCTATCTATCACTTACTGCGTATGCTGTTTGGCGCACAAGAAGTCCTTTTTGGTGGCTTCAGCATACTGACACCTCATTGTCAGGTACGCCTGGTGCTGCTCCTGCCATCCTGCACACTCCAATGAACCAATGTTGATCCTCTGGATTGATGGCAATTGTTGCGATGGGGATATGCCAGGCCATGAGGTTATGCGGGAGTACACTTCCACTGCTATTGATGACCCGCAACACCTTAAGGACATCCAGATTTGAACTGCTAGATGTGTTAGAAGTCTGCCCTATTAGTCACCGTGATAGTACCACCAAAATAGTGGAGGTTATTCTCAATATGCAGGTGTGACTTTGTCTCCACAATGACTATGCGGTGTTCACTCTTACCGATACTGTCATGGACAGATACTTCTGTAACTGGCAGATTAGTAAGGCTGTGGTCAAGAATGTATTTTCCTCTTATTGGTTCCTTCACCACCTGCCGCCAGTTATATCTTTTAGGACCCGGCCAGCTCGATCAGTAATGCTGTAGCTGAGATACTGTTGATGGTGAACATTGAAATCCCCCACCCAGAGTACATCTTGCGCACGTGCTCCCCTCAGTGCTTCCTCCAAGTGTTGGTCAGCATGGAGGAGTACTTCTTCATGAGTTGAGAGAGGCTGGTGCATGGTAATCAGCAGGAGGTTTCCTTTCCCATGTGCAAACTAATGCCATGAGACTTAATGGGATACGGAGTCACTGTTGAGGATTCCAAGAGCAATTCCCTTCCAACTGTATCCCACTGTACCGCCACTTCTGCTGTGTCGGTCCTGCTGATGAGACAGGAGATATTCGGGGTAGTTGATGGGGAATATGGGACATAGTCATACTCACAGAATCATACCTTTCAGAAAATATCAGGCTATTACTTGATGAGTCTGTTTATTTCTATTCACTGTTTCCTGCCAGCTTCCCTTTCTAGAAACATGTCCAAATATTAGCCCCAATCCACTCAGATTTGATTTTGCAAATTGGGCTTGGAGCTTAACTAACATTTTGCTAAAAATCAAAATGTTTTACATCAATTGCTTCTCTTTCATTTGTCTCCCAGTTTGTTTCTCAAACATAATTCCCACTTCATAAATCTATATTAGTGTTGCCTATGACCATTACTTTCAGCCACAATAATTTCTGCTAAACCATTTACTTACTAAGTTTATTGTTCCATGTACTCTACCATTTTCCCACACCAGACTCGGTTTTCCTTGTATTGTTAGAAAGTTTTGTGAAGACAGAACTGAAGTAGTGGCTTCATAGTTCTGCCATTTCCCTGTTCCCCATTCTCCATTCTCTGGATTCAAACTGTATGGAAACTGCACTTGTTTTCTCATATTTCACACATTGACATAATTTACCAAGCCAATACAGTTCACTCTTATAATCATTATGAATATAACTTCAGAAATCCATCAATTCCTGCCTTAAACTGCTCAATAAATGACCTTCCACACCATACACTCACAGGGGCGTAGACTCTGTGCCAACAGAAATACAGCACGATCTATACTAGTCCCACTTTCCTACACCAGGCAAATAGTCTGGAATGTTATGACACTTCCAATTGCTCGTCCAAGTACGTTTTAACGATTGTGAGGTGATCATTCCCCTCTCAGGAAGTAATCACAGAATCCCACACCTCGAGGTGAAAAAATGTTTAAATCATCTCTGAACCTCAAACTCTTCACTTTAAAAGTGTGTTCCTTTGTTCTTGACCCTCTGACTAAAAGGAACAGCTGCTGTCTATCCACTCTGTCCGTGTCGCTTATAATCTTATCCGTCTGAATCACTGACTCCTCAGCTTTCTCTGCTCCAAAGTAAACAACCCGAGCTTATGCAGCCTTTCTCCACAGCTGATATGCTCCATTCCAAAGAACATCCTGGTGAATCACCTCCACACCCTCTCCAGTACAATCACATCCTTCCTGGAATGTGGTTCCCGGAGCTACATACAGTACTCCATTTTTGCCGAGCCAAAGCCCTGTATTGCTCTTATAATCTACACCCTGATTAGAAAACGCTACACCCAAGGTCCAATTCTTAACTAGTCCATTAACCTGTCCAGGAGAAAGTGAGGAATGCAGATGCTAGAGATCAGAGCTTAAAAAATGTGTCGCTGAAAAAGCGCAGCAGGTCAGGCAGCATCAAAGGAGCAACAGAATCAACGTTTCGGGCATAAGTCTTCTTCAAGAATCTGCCAGAAACATCGATTCCCCTGCTCCTTTGATGCTGCCTGACCTGCTGCGCTTTTCCAGCAACAAATGTTTAAGCATTAACCTGTCCAGTCAAATTCAGGAATGTGTGGAGAAGCATAATCTGACCTTCCCAGTGTGCTGCCATTCATTGAGTCCTCCCCTGCCTGGTTCCATCGCCCAAAGTGCATCACCTCATATTTATCAGGGTTACATTCCATCTGCTATTGATGTGCCCATCTGACCATTCCATCGGCATCTTCCTGTAACTTAAGGCCTTCCTCCTCACTTCAAACACCCAGGCCTTCCTCCTCACTGTCAAACATACACTTACTTATCACAACTTCCCCACTGTCTATCTAGCCCCCTTTATATTCAGATCTATATTTTGTAATGAATAACACAAACAATAAGGGACACAACACTGATCCCTGTGGTACACCAGGGGACACTGGTCTCCAGTCACACAAACAGCCTTCTCTCACCACCTTCTGCCTCCTGCTACTAAGACAAGTTTCGTTGTAATTTGTCAAGTTATCCATCATATTGTGAGATTTTACTTTATTTTTTAGTTCCCCAGGTAGAAATTTGTCAAAGGCCTTCCTACAAAACTAAATAATCGGCCTCCTCAAACTAATTCAATCAAATCCATTGGATGTGACTTCCCCCTGATAACGTCATGTTGATTACCCCTGATCAAACCTTGCAACTCTGATTGTAGTTCAATTTTCTCCTTCCCTATTTTCTCCAGTAGTTTCCTTAACAGTGATCTCATACTCGCTCGTCTATCGTTCCCTGGTCTATCTCTCCCACCCTTACTGTGAAATGGAATAATATTATCAGTTCTCCAGTTCTCTGGCACCTCCCCTATGGTCAGATTCTAATTAAAATATTCAGTCAGGATCTTTCCTCCTTTGACCCCAACAGCCGCCTGTGATACAACTCATTCAGACATGGAGATTGGTCCAAGTTTTTACAGAACAAAACCTCAAATCCCTGCTCGTATTTTACATCAATCTGTTCAAGAGTTTTCCAGTCCATCTTCTTGAATTCTGCAACTGCCTCCTCCTTCTTCCACGTAAAATAGATGTGAAGGTCTCATGTAACAATCCATCAATGTTCTCCAGCTTGACACACAGATTGCCCCTTTGGAGTCTAATGAACACTAACTGTTTGCTGATTATTCTCTTCTACTTGTCCGTGTAGAATATCGTGGGATTCTTCCTGCTCTCGCCTACTTGTACTTCTCCATGTCCCTCTGTTATTCAGTCCCCTTATTTTTCTAAGTTTCACTGCAATCACCTCTCATGTTTTGAAACTCGAGATCACAGCCTGAGTTTCCACATCAGACAATCTTGCCATTTTAGAGATTAATCTGGATAATACATTTTGCAGTTCCTCTGTAGTCAGTATATTATATCTTAGATTGGGACTCCGAACGGTACACAATACTCTAAGTGTAGTCTCACCAACACTCGATGCAACAGGTGCACAACATCCTCTATCTTCCAATTACATTCACATGAATGTAGACCTAATAATTACTTTCCCAGTGGCATATGTTCTTCCCAATACCTCTCACTTTGACTTTTCTTATGAGCTTACTGTGTGAGTTCGTAAAAAAAAGCTCATTAATATCCAACTATACGTTATCCAATGGTTCATCATTGCCTATGTCCACAAGAATCATCTTCAAACCATTCCAAAAATATGTTTGCCACTTCTGGTTTTCCTTTCATCGGTACAGTCTCACACTCCCCAGTTATGTTATTACCTTCTATATATCTAGTAGCATGTTCTTTGTAATGGAGTCCAACAGATACCTGACTGTGGATGACAAGATAACTGGTCTGTAGTTCACCACTCTCCAAATTCATCCTTTCTTAAACTGGTGGATAATATTTATAACCTTTGCCTTATCCAGATTGGCTAAATGCTTTTCGGGAATGTGTCAGAAAATAAAGTGAAAATCATCGATGCAAACAATATGTCTATTGCTGCTTCCTCTGAAATTCGTGTATGATGTGCATCAAGTCTGTCAGATTTATAAATACTCAATCCAGCTTTCTTTTCAAAGATGACCCCAACACTGATAAGAATGATCTTAGATTTTACGATCACAAGTCCCATGGTCACTTGGTATTTCTGGAAGAATTTATGGACATTCTTCCTTGAAGATAGACGCAAATAAACTGTTTCTTTTCCCTGCGTTTTCTCTGTTTTCGGCAATAAATTATCCTGAGCGCGCACCAACTGTTCCACATTTGACCTTGCTTTTATTTTTTTTTCATACATTGATAGACGCTTTTTAGCAGTTTTTATGTTTTTTCTTTCGTTTGCATGCTTTTTCTCTTTTTGATTTTCTTCTCAATTTCTTGGTCATCCTTTGCTGGGCCCGACATTTCTCTGAATCCACTGGCTCACTGCAACATTTGGCATTTTTCTAAGCTGCCTCCTTTCATCTAATAGACAGATGAAGGTGGGGTTGAAAGTGACAGTCGGAGAGGAGGGTGGACCAGATTGATAGGAAGGAAGGTGGACAAATAGGAACGTTCAAAAGGGCTGTGCTGATTTGGAAGGTTGGAGTGGGATCAGATGGGATTAGGGGAAATTGGGAAATGGGGAAATCCACTATGATCCCCTGTGGTTGGAGGGTCCCAAGGCAGAAGAGGAGGCTTTCTTCCTCCAGGCTACTGGTGGCTCGGGTTTGCCCATGGAGCAGGCCGAGGACTCTCTTGTTCTTGGGAGAGTGGGAAGGGGATTTAAAGTGCTCAGCCACAAGGCGATGGTGTCGTTCAATGTGGCTGTCCCAGAGATGTTCCCTGAAATGATCTACAAGTTGACCTCCTGCCTCGCCAATGTAGAAAAGATTACATTGGGTTTAATGGATGCAGTAGATGAGGCGTTCTGTCTCCCTTCATCACCTATCACTTTCAACCCCAACTTCATCTACCTATCGCAATCCCAGCTACCTCCCCCCTGCCGCACCCCCTTCTCATTTAAGTCTCAGTCCCCTTGGCCCATAAGCTTCATTCCTGATGAAAGGCTTATGCCCAAAACATCGATTTATCTGCTCTTAGTATGCTGCCTGACTGTGCTTTTCCAGCACCGCATTCTTCGACTCTGATCTCCAGCATCTGTAGTCCCTACTTTCTCCTCACACCTTCATGGTCTGCATGACTCAGATTTCTAACGGTCACTTCAAATACAACAAAAACAGTCGTGTACTCAAACAGCATAAAAGAAAACCAATACATTGTGGTCACTGTTCGCAAAATGTCCTTTCCGGCTAAATTTTCAATTAGCTCTTCTGATCACTCAACACCAATTCCGAAATAACCTGATCTTGGGCTCAGTGCTCGACATAATGTTCATGTAAACCATCCCACACGTGGTCATGAAATCCATTTCCCCAGCATTAGCATTCAATTGGGTTAACACAGTTTAGATATAATTTAAACAGTACATTATTACAGCAGTACTCACAAATGTGTGTATCTCATTTCCTGTTTTATTAAATGTCCAGCATTTGTATTGCAGCTTTAACTTTGATATATAACTCCCATCAATGTTTGCTACACCTTACTAGATTCTGTGGAATCTGAGCGATGTGGGCTCTGGAGAGATGAATTGTAGAGATCATTTTCCCACATCATTTATGATCTTCTCAAACTTTAATTTCTCCAGATCTCCTGTTATGCTGATGGCGTAGAGAATGATCTTCCAACAATGTGCTGTATCCCCACAGAGAGCTGAGACAGCTCTAACCTGGGTGGGAACCTTACAGCAGGCTGGTAATGTGTTGCTGCTGCTTACAGGGTCTTAGTGAGATCACATCTGGAGTAGTGTGTACAGATTTAATCTCTTCAATGAAGAAAGGATGTTGTTATATTGGAAGCAGCTCAGAGATGGTTCCCTCAACTGATTCCTGCAATGAAGTTGCTAGCTTATAACGAAAGGATGATCAGGTTGACCCAGTAGCCATTGGAGTTTACAAAAATTAAGAATGATCTTATTTCAACATAGATGACAGCAGGAGTCAACAAGTGAAGCAAATTACATAGATAATGGAGGAATCCATTCCGTTCTCCAGCCTGTTACACAGGAACAACAGGAGGATATTCAGGTCGTCGGACCTGTTACACCAAAACAGGACGAGGCTATTCAGCCCCTGGAGCCTTATATACATTTACAGAAGGAGGCCAATCAGCCTATAACAGTAGGCCATGCTGCACCAGTATCCTGTTAAGCAGCAACAGGATCAGTCCATTCAGCCTCCTCAAGTCTGTAACATAGGAACTGGAAGAGGTCACACCGTGACTGGAGATAGTTACACTGGGATAACAGGAGGCCATTCAGACCCACCGAGCCAATTGCAAGGGAATTGGGGTAAGGATAAAAACTATCTGAGGCTTCTTTCATGAGAAAGGAAGAGGTAATTTAGACACGTGTTTTTTACATGGGAACAAGAGAAGACAAATAACCCCCTCGGTCCCATCTCCGGGATACATGAGGAGACCGTTCAGTATATCCACTTGTTATGGAGAAGTATGAGAAGACCCATCAGCCCCTCAAAATCAGCCCAGCAATAGGAAGATTCCATAATCTCCCAATTATCTAAAGTATCAACTTGAGGAGGTCATTCAGACCTTGGAGATGACCACATGGGAACACCAGAAAGACGTCAGCCCATCGAGTTTCTACACCAGCAGGATGATGAGTCCATTCAGCCACACATGACTCTTACACCGCAACTGGAGCAGATCGCTTAAAAACGTGTGCCCATTAAATAGGAATTCAAAGAAAACGTAAAGGCATTTGAAAGGGAAGAACAAATAATAATGGTATACATTAGGGACTAAAGGGTAACAATAAACTATTGTAATTTAAGGCTAATTGTTAGAGTCCATTGTTCAGGACATTTGCAAAGTTAAACCACAATCCGTCAAATTCAACATGGTTTTACGAACGCTAAATCGTGTTTGAAGTGTTTGCTTGAGTTATTTGAAGATGTCACAAACAAGGTGGATCATGGGAGATGAAACTGATCTGGTCTTCCTGAAGGCATTGGATATGTTGCTTCTCCAAAGAGTAAGTGGTAAGATCAGAAAACATGGATTTAGGAGTAATTTATTAGCTTGGATGGGGGATTGGTTAACCAACAAAATGGAGTCAGATGGAATAAATGTGTCATTTTATTGTGGCAAATGCAATTTGTGGGGTGCCATTGATCTCAGTACTCATGCCTCAACCATTTGCGATCGATGGTATTACTGCACTCGGTGATGGGATTGAAAATAAGATGCAACATTTTCAGATGACGCCCACATCGGTAGGAAATTACTTCGGAATGATGATGCAAGAGATTTTAAAACTATATGGATAGGTTGGGTGAATGGGCCAACATTTGGCAAGGAAAATTAAAGTGAATAAATATGGGGCTATTCAAGTTGGCCAGTATAATAGAAAGACAAATTATTATCTAAATGGAGAGAAAGATCAAAGTGTTTGAGGGCATAGGGATTTGGGTGCCAGCTTGCATATCACAGAAAATGTGCCTGCGCATACTGCAAATAATGAGAAATGCAAGCCTAATTTCAGTGTTTATTTATAAAAAGGATAGAGCAGAAAAGTAGGGAATGTTGGTGTATCTATGCGAGGCATTAGTGAGGCTGCAACAGGAGTACAGTTTGGGTGTCTTGCAGAATGAGGTATTTCCATTGGAGGCAATTCAGAAGAGCTTCATTAGATTGATTACATATTTGAAGTGTTTGTCTTATGAAGAGAAATTGAGCAGTTTAGGCCTATACTCTCGAGTTTATAAGAATGAAAGGAGATCTCATTGAAGTCTGTAAAATGCTAAAAGTAATTGAATGTGTAGATGTGGAGTGGATTTTGTTTCATGTGTCGCCATCTACAACAAGAGACTAGAGTTTTAGGATGGAGAGATGGCAGGAAAGTGGAACAGAGGCAGCGTTGACATCAGCCTCATCGAGGGGTTGGATTCTTCAAAGATGCTCCTTGTTCTTATTCAACTCTTCGACTGTGTTGCACAGGAATGGGTGAGGACTGGGTATCATACAAGAAGCAGGCACTCAGGATACATCAGTCTCAATCAGTTAGAGAGAACGTAACCAAGAAGGTCACACAGTGACCAGCGCTGGGTTCTCAACTATTTACAATCTATATTAATGATCAGGAGGATGGAACAGATATACAGATGCTGAGTTTGGTGATGTCGTTGTGGTAAGCAAGAGGTTAAATTATCAAGAGAAGGTGGAGAGTCTGAAAATAGATTCAGAGACGTAAAGGCAATAAATAATAGTTTGGCAGGTGGAATTTAATATGATATAACCCGTTGTTTTATTTACAGGAATAAGGGAAAGTAATATGTTACTGAAATGGAGAGGGATTACAGGATTAAATGATACTGTGTACTGGGGCGTTCACTCAGATCCGTTCAGATATAGGAGGTTTTGCTCCATCCCTGATCGTCTGCTCCCAGACACTCCAAGTGACCCTATTGCTCTCCGTACACATGGAATACTTTGATATATTCATTTCTTTCTACGTGGAGACCCGATGACAATGGGAATGGCTGACTGCTTCTGAATGAAGAGGCCGTGACTGCTGCCAGGACAGTCGGTATTCACCAACATAATGTAGTGTGCATGGGTATAGTGTAATATTAGTCGAGAGTGAGAGCTCCTTCAGTTACTCTACCTCTCCCCATTGACATGGGGACTCTGCAGATGCTATGTACACCATCGGGAATCCCACTACACTGGATACACCCAGCAGCTCCCTGCTGTGGGAGAAACAATCTACTTAGCTCATCCACCAAATATATCCTCCATCACCGTATGGTGACATTGATGTTGAGATACTGGGAAATGAGGGATATGTCACCTAGTCCTGCCTGGAAAGTTCTGGATCATAGAAGCTGAATGAAACAGTGATCCTAACAGCCACTGGCAACACCACCCTCGCCCTGGTGTGAAGCTGCAGGTCGTGTTGAAGGAGGTGACACTGCTCTATGATAAGCTCCTTGTTCAGTGAGGACCCCTCACACTCTGCTCCTGGGTCAAGTGGAGCTTGAGAAGCTGGTCCTGGAAAACCCGGCGTGGATACAGCAGATCCCTTTCCCCACACACACTCACTACCTGGTTTCAGAGCTTCCCCTCTCTGCAGCCTCTGCTCCATTTGTTGTTCACGTTGCAGGCTCAGATGTTGTAACTGCAGTCCCCATGCTCCATTCAGAGTTGGTTCACCAAATCCTCAGGTCTCCCTGAATGTCTGAGGCAACTTACAGCACAACCTCCAGCAAAACATCCCCTGCCCCTCGACTAAATTTTCAATTACAGGAGTCAGTCAGAAACCCCTCTGCTACAACTGTTGTGGACCAGACCAGATCCCCGCAAAATATTTCCAGAAGGCCGTTTAGATCCAAACCTTTCCTTATTTTGAATATAGATGTGTAGTGTGCCTTACAGATATGTTGTGACTGGTCAAACCACTCGACATTAAGCAAAATATAATCTGTTCAAATGCTTTAGTTTAAATACAATCAAAGAAAAGAACATTTTAGGATGGCTTATATGTTGGAACACTTCCACAAACAATAGATCCCGTACCTTCTTGGTTTACACCGCTTGGCACAAAGATATATTCAAATACAGATCCTTACAGCAGTTTTCCAATCCAGGGGGAAACAACATGAGCAGAGTTCTCAGAGAGAAAAACAGCTAGGGATCATGTATTGAAACTTCCAACCCTTCTGGGATCCCCAGCAGCTTCTGAATGCTGCAGCTAAAAACAAAATGAAGAAACCTGGTCTGGGAGAGCTGGCTACTGCCCTTCCATTGTTGCCACCGTTTTAATGAAACCTAAAATCTCAGTTATTTACTTAAACTGTTTTCAGACAGAAGTTCTGCACCTCTGCCTTTAAAACCTCTCTTCAAAAAAAACCCAAGAGAAAATAACCTTTTTACAGTGATAGTATCCTTACAACTCCATCTTTAATACAATAATCCATCAATATACAATGGTGGATTCATTTTAGACCTCCTAATCTTCCTCTATTAGTAGACTGAAATGCATATACATTACATTGACTGTGAGCATATAAATGTTCACACCTAGTTTCGATTTCAGGCATTTTCTTCCTGCCAAGTCTCCACAACGTGTCAAAACGCCCTTTGACCTGTATAATTTCAAACTGAATGGCAGCAATAATAATCTCAATCGAAACAGACGGGCATTTTTCTCCCTAGACTTCTACAAAAACTTTACCGGGTCACGATCAGTGATAAAGGTTTGTCTCATGTTTGTTATTCGCAATTTAAATGCTGAAATGTTGTTAACGCCAACACCAAGCTCAAAGCCTCCTTCCCCATTGTGGAATAGATCTGTTGATGTTTCCACTGTACACTCCAACCGCACGTTACATAATGGAGCACTTCTCATCTCTCCATTACTCCCTCTGAATGACAGCTCCTCATGTCTCAGCATAAAAGAATTACATCCTTCTGTACCTCTTAATGCTGTAACCCCTTTACCTGCTACTCCTGGCCTATGCCAGTAAACCTTACTCTCACAAGTATATGTTTTAAGAAGATCTCACAAATTCTTCTCAACCTCTCAAAGAAACCAAACTTTGATTTCTGAACCCAATCATCATCATCAGCCATTCCGAAGCTTGCCATTTTAACGATCTGCTCTTCCACACGAGTTGTCACGACTGTAGGAAGTGAATTGTTGAACTTCACCAAAATAAGAATCTCTCTAAGTGTGTCATAGGTTTGCTCTGTTTTTAATACCCTTACCCACCTTTTAAAATTATTTTGTTTGATCCTTTCAAACTCAATGTGCGTTTAACCAGGGGCCCTTTTTTAGATTCCTGAAATGCTCTCTGTCGGCTTCTGGCCCAAGCTCATATGCACTTCAGATGGCTTTCTTCATCACCCCATACTAGCCAGATACCTCCTCCGATAGGGATGCAAATACCTACCAGCTTTGTTTGGATAAACTAAATCCACATGGTCACTGGTCACTACATTTGTTTAGCCACTTTCTCAAATGAAATTGAAAAGGCTTCCCCATCCTTCTCATCAAATTTAGATAATGCCTGGATGCATTTAAACAGAACCCCATTAGACCATTGGTTACAATAGAGTTGTTCAACCTCACTATCCTCCTCATCCGGCCGACCGTCTGCCTTCATCTCCGCCTTCTATGTTAACTTTCCTCTCTAACTGTTAACTTTTTAAGTTGAAACTCTCTGCTTTTCTTCTGTCCTTTTCTCTCTTTCTTCTTCATTTCCTTTTTCATTTCTACTTTTCATCATAATTCAAACTGTTTCAATTCCTTCTCATGTTCAAAGTTCCTCATTTGAAATTGAATTCCAGCCGGTTCCAAAGAGTCTGATGGCAGTTCTACCAAATGTAATTGCCGAGCTGTAGCTTTAATTATCTCTCATTTTATCACAGACAAACGCAACCCCAACTCCAGCTTGTCTGTCAATTCCTACAGCTTTGCCTTCATTACCTTTTGTAAAACCCCCAACTTCACTTCCGCCACACCCAGTTAATGACTGAAAGAATCTTTATGCACAAATCACTGTTTAAACCAACTGAATTCACACCCACAACAAAAGACACTAACAGCTACCATACACGACCTTTGAACGCAATAGTCTCCTGGTGTATAATCTCCAGTGTTTGCATGACCTTATTCTGGATTCTCTGGTTTCCTCCCACAATCCAAAGGTGTGCATGTCAGGTAAATTGGCCATGCTAAATTGTTCATAGTTTTCAGGGATGTGTGGGCTAGGAGCCTTAGTCGGAGAAAATGTGTAATAATAGGGTAAAGGAATGGGTCTGTGTCGGTTACTTCTCGGAGGGTCGGTGTGGACTTGTTGGGTCGAATGGTCTGTTTGCACACTGTAGGGATTGTAATTCTCAACCCAATTTGGTATTACCGATTTAGAACCAGACAAGAGACCCCAGTTTGCAATAGACCAACCAGACTGCCTCAAACTATTTTAAGAGGATAGGTTGGATGCCAAAGCTTTCTTATTTTAAAGTTAGATGTGAACTAGGTGTTCCAGATGTGATGCTACTAGTCAAACTACTCACCATTAAGAAAAACACAATATATTTAAACACTCTAATGAAAATCCATTCAAAATGACGAGGAATTTAGAATAATTTAACTATTGGAAAACTTAGAGGAGAAAGTGAGGACTGCAGATGCTGGAGATCAGAGCTGAAAATGTGTTGCTGGAAAAGTGCAGCAGGTCAGACAGCATCCAGGGAACAGGAGAATCGACGTTTCAGGAGAAGAAGGGCTTATGCCCGAAACGTCGATTCTCCTGTTCCCTGGATGCTGCCTGACCTGCTGCGCTTTTCCAGCAACACATTTTCAGTATTGGAAATCTTAACCGAATAATGGATACAGTACCTTCTACAGACGAACTGTTCCAATATACTAATATCCCATAAACACACCCCTTGGCAAAAAGGTACATTCAGACATACATTCTTGCATACAGTTCTCCCATCCCGGAGGAATCAGCATCAAGTCAGGTGTGAGAGAGAGTAGCAGCTGGAGACACGTTTCTCGGCCGTTGTTACTCCTATTTATTAAAAACCCTAAAAGCGTCGTAAGTTATTTACTTGAGCCGTTTTCAGTAGGCTTTTTGGCCTTTAAGATTTATTATTTAAAAAAAGGAGAAAATAACTTTTTTAAAAATGACAGCATTGTCACACAATTTAGATGCCTGGCCCTTTACTCTAGGGGCTTTCTCGTGCTTCTTATCGCAAGGTCGCCCCGAGAGAGTCAAATACAGGTACAGACCAAGTTACAAGGATGTATCTCATAACTTCTGAAACACCCCTGTCCATGGACCATCACATGGGACATACCGGGAAGTGAACAACAGCCTGGCGCACACCATTTCACTGTTTTTCAGCTTCATAATGATTGCACTCGATACAGTAGGGAGCCAAAAACAAAGGCCAGGGAAAGATACAGATGAACAGAAAGATTCACATTAAACAGACAGTTAATTAACTAAAAAGATGTTATGGAAATATGAGGAGAAAGACAGGGCAGTGGGACTAACTGTAGAATTGAGATCTTCGACAGAAAACTTACAAGAATGAGAACATTGAATAAAGGCATTGTCAAATGTGAAACTCATTGTTTGAGAAGGAACACATATGGAGGAAATTAATTTAAATAAGAACAATTGGCAGGCTTTTTGTTAATCGACAGAGAGAGAACGAGAGAAGTTTCATGGACAGATGAGATAAAGTGTTTGAGAATGTCAAAATAAAGGCATTGCCAGAGACAATAGCAATATACATCGGCATACACATGAATGACAGATGGATGGGACTTTGGTGTGAATTCGAATCAGATTTGCTTCGGCAGGTTTGAATCCGGAGCCGCAGCGGCAGATTTTGGCTTACTTAAGCCTGTATTTCATAGTTCAAGGTTCAAACAGGGGTTGGAATAAACCAGTGAGATATATTCTGGAGTGGTGAGTATTTCAAGTTAGAAATGGTCAGGATATGGTGTCATGAATCAGCTCATGGTCAAAGGGATCACCCACAGGTGTGACTTGTCTGCTTCAGCCGCAGATATTGGCCAGGGATGGGAGGGAAACAGTGGCAGGAAGTGGAGTTTGTAACCAGAACAATAGAGAATGATCTCCATGCTGGTAATACTTCAATAACAAGGGCAATGAATCAATAAATTGTAGTTCTCCGCTGAAACTGAGTAGGTCAACATAGAGAACCATGAGTAACAATGTCAGAGCAGAGAGGGAGACAGTACTTGAAAACATTAATTGATGTAGTTAGCAGTAGTCTGTAGAGTGAATCTATACATTGAGAGTTTCAACAGGAAGATAATAAGGACAAGAAGTGTAGACTATATGAAAGAACCGTAATACAGTCATAACTGGTTTATCGAAAGAAAAATCTGGACAGTGACACTTACCAGGAACACTGACGATAGCCAGGAAAGGATAATAAAAATATTGAATAATGAGAAGAACGTAATAGATTCGCAATGATAATGGCCACCAATTAAATGCAGGAAGATACCAAACATAAATAGATAAACTCCTGTGTATTCTTGGAACATTCCAGTCTAATATTCCCAGATTATAATCCATTTTTGGAACATTCCAGTCTAATGTTCTCAGATTCTGATCTCTCCTCCCCCTCTCTCCAAATGTGCTGATCCCTGTCAGTGCTGTCGGTGATGTTCCCGCCCATGTTATGGAATAACACATTGAACGGCGCCTATTTATCATTTAAAGATGGAAACCCTCCATTGGAATAATTAGAATCCATGGAGATTCGCATTAATCACAGTCACTGAACAAAGACTGGGAAACAGAGCAAAGGCTACGACAACAGATGAATTTGCACCGCACAACAATCAACAGACAGGAGTATTCCCTCCCAGTTGGGGAACACTTCAGTGGTCCAGGATATTCAACCTCGGACATTCTGGTGACCATCCTCCAAGGCGGACTTCAGGACAGGCAGCAGCGAAAAGTGGCCGAGGAGAGGCTGATAGCTAATTTCGATACACACAGGGAGGGCCTCAACCGGGACCTTGGGTTCATGTCACATTACAGGTGACCACCATTGCAATATACACACACACACAGACACTCCTATACACACACATACATACGGGCACACATGTATGCGGACACACACACAGACACTCACACACACCCTTAGAGAGACACACACTCCCACACTCACACGGCACTCTCTCAGAGATTTAGACCACTCTACATTCATGCACACACAAATACACTCTCTCTCACTGATAGTCAAAATCCCCCACCCCAGTCACGCATACACACTCCCACACTCACACATGCATCCCGTCACAGACTTAAGACACTCTACATCATTATACAAATAAATACATTTTCTCTCACACTCACAACACCCCAACCCAGACAGACACAGACACACATATACAAACCGACAAAGACCCACATGCACACATATATTTTGTGGGGTGAACTTGTACTTGCAGAGTTACATTGTAGTTTGCTCAAAAACTGCATGAAGTCATGTAAAACTCTGAGCTCAAAAACTATATGGCTTCATGTAAAACTCTTTTATCTCACTTTTCAGATTAGAATCAATCTAAACATCATGGCATAGACAGAGAACACAGGGAGATAACACCTTCAATATATTGTCTAGCTAAAACTCACTGTTACAGCTAACCTGAGAATGCAACATTAAAAAAAACGTTTTGTGATTTACACATGAAAGAAGTGATACTATCATGGTATTCGAGCAGATGAAAGACCCAACAGACAATCAAGGTATTTTTCAATGTATAATTTCAATTACATCACACTGTAAATCTTTGTTATAAAATGTGTGCCTTAGAAGTGTGTCCTGCACTATCATCTGATGAAGGACCGACGCTCCGAAAGCTAGTGTGCTTCCAATTAAACCTGTTGGACTATAACCTGGTGTTGTGTGACTTTTAACTTTGTACATCCAAGCCCAACACCGGCATCTACAAATCATGACTGAGCTAACAGGCTCAATTAATCAGTTCCACACATCACTTTTCATATAACGACAAAAGAGAACATTTACTGGGTTTGGATGTAATGGATAATAAAAAATGGAATGGACCATAAATCTTTAAATCTTTTTTTAAACTTGGATATGAGAGTATTAACAGAACACTGCAGGGGTCTATATATCTTCCACTCTGTTTATGAAAGAAGCAGTTATAAAATATCAGATCTTTTGCATAAAGAAAACTCAGGTGGGCAAGTTTCTAGATTCCTTATTGACCATTGTGAGGCTACTCCTGGTTTTAAGTGCCCTGCTACCAAATCCTTTCATAATCTTGAGACAGACCATTGAGACTGCTGCTCAGCAACAGGCCGAAGCAATTCTGTCCCTATGGGCGTCTTACAGATAACAGCCCATATTAGCCTGTTGCTACTTGAAAAGGTGGAAATCTAGAATATTGGCACATTTTGCCAACAAGGAGAAAGTGAGGACTGCAGATGCTGGAAATCAGAGCTGAAAAATGTGTTGCTGGAAAAGGGCAGCAGGTCAGGCAGCATCCAAGGAGCAGGCGAATCGATGTTTCGTGCTTTTTCAGCAACACATATTTCAGCACATTTTGCCAACAGAATCATTCAAAACAAAGAGATGTGCCACTGCAGCTGTATGAGGTGTTACTGAGTGGGCACCGGGAATACATTGTGTTGGTTATGTTTCTGTAACTGAGAAGGGATGGACCTCCATCAGATACTGTTTAACGGCTGTTCGTCGTCCACGGGTTGCTGTCTCATTTAATGTCTCGGGTCTGTTACACAAAGACAGGAGGAGGCCATTCAACCTTTCCAGTATATTACAGAGGGCCACGAAGAGCCCATTCAGCCTCTAGAGCCAGTTACAGAGGGGTGGGAAGTGTTTGTTTAACTTTCTATTACGCATAAATATTAGTTTTAAATTAGTTGTGGAATAGGAAAGACCAGATGTAAACATTAAAGTTCTAACTTTGAACAAGGCCAATTTTGAAAGTGTTAGGCGAGCCCTGTGAAAGGCCAATTGGAATACCCTATTCACAGGTAAAGGGATGGTTGGAAAATGCAAGGCCATCAAAACTTGGTTTCAGAGAGTCCAGAGCCAATGTGTTCCTATTAGTTCGAGGGGCAAGGCTGGTGGGTGCAGGGAGTGCTGGATGGCTAGATATATTAATGCTCTGGTCAAGGTAAGGAAGGAGGCATATGTCAGGTAAATAGAGCTGAGATCAAGCAAATCCCGAGAGGTGTCTAAGGGCAGAAAGCGCATAGTCAATGCGGAAATCTGGCCAGAAAAATGTGGACATGAGATGGCTTTAGAAATAGGGTTAACGAGGCATTGAAGAAATTCTACAAACTATTTAATGGTAAAAGATTAACTAGGGGGAGAACATGGCCCCTTAAAGATCAGTAAGACTACCTATGTGTGGAACCACCCGAGATTGGAGGGATACGAAACAAAAAATTCTCCTCAGTATTTAATGAGGAGGAGGTTACAAGAGCGAGAGAATGAATAAATATATAATAATACATTGAAAGCTGTCTAAATTACAAGGAGATGTTTGACATTTTAAACACATAAAGCTGAACAAATCCCTGGGACCTGATCAGTTGTATCCCAAATGTTTGTGGGAAGCTAGGAAAGAGATTGGTCAGAATTTTGCTGATATATTTGTATCATTGATTTCCACAGGTGAGGTGTCAAAAGACTGGAGGGCTGCTAACATCGTGTCATTATTTATAAAGTAAGGAAAAAAACAGGTAGCTATAGATCAATGAGCCTGACGTCAGTGGTGACTAAATTGTTGGAGGGGATTTTGTTGGAAAGGATGTACGTGCATTTGAAAAGACAAGGACTGAAGAGGGCTTTGTACATTGAAGATCACGTCTCACTGACTCGGTGAAATCTTTTGAGGAAGTGATGAAGATGTTTGATGAAGGCAGGCCAGTGGATGTTGTCTTTATGGAATTCAGTAAGATTACCAAAATGTTCTATGTGGTAGGCTGGTTAGCAAGGTTAGACCTCGGATCCAGGGAGAACTCGCCATTTAGATCCAAACTTTTCTTTAATATTGGAGACAGGGCGTGACAGTGGACATTTGTTCATTAAACGTGGAGACCTGTGACCAGTGGAGTGCCGCAAAGATCAATAATGGGTCCAACGCATTTTGTCACTTGTACAAATCATTTGCATTTGAGTATATGAAGTATGGTCAGTAAGTGTGTAGATAATTCCAAATTTGGTGGTGTAGTCGACAGGGAAGAATGATCTCTCAGACTATAATGGGACCTTGTTTAGGTGAACTGAGGAGTGACAGATAGAGTATATTTTAGTTACATGTGAGGTGTTGCATTTTTGCAGACAAATCAAGGCAAGACATATAGGTAGTGTCCTGTCGAAAGCTGCCAATGAAGGAGAACTCCATAGAAATTATCAAATCCCTACAGTGAGGAAACAGTCTTTTCGGCCCATCGAGGCCACACCGAACCTCTAAACAGTATCCTACTGGACAAACACCTGCCCTATCCATCTGAGCCTGCATTTCCCATGGCTAATCCACCTCCCCTACACATCCCTGGGTACGGTGCGCAATTTAGCATGGGCAATCTACCCTTACCTGTATATCCTTACACAGTCTGAGTAAAACATTGCACACGGAGGCAACTCACGCAGACACGAGGAGAATGTTCAAGCTCCACACAGCCAGTCATTCAAGGATGGAATTAAACCCAGGTCGCTGCCCTGTGAGGCAGCAAAGCTAGACTAGTAGTGCAGGTTCTCCGTTCCTTAAAAGTGCAGTCACAGGAAGATAGCGCAGTGATGAATGCACTTGGTGATCTTCCCTTTAATGGTGCGTGCTTTGAGTCGAAGCATTTGCATGACATGTTAAATCTGTACAGGACATTGGTTTGGCCATTTTAGTAATACTGTCTTTAATTCTGGTCACCCTGCTGTCGGAAAGGCGTTGTCAAACTTGACAGAGTGCAGAAGAAATTTCAAAGAATGTTGCAGGTGTTGGAGGGTCAGAGTTGCAGTGAGAGTTTGAATAGGTTGGGACTATTTTCAAGTGTTGAGGCTGAGGGGGGACCTTAAAGGGGTTTATAAAATCATGAATGGCATAGATAAGGTAAACAGTCAATGTCTTTTCCCAGGATAGACGAGTTAAAAATTAGAAGACAAAGGTTTAAGGTGAGAGGAGAAAGATTTAAAAAGGGACATGAGGGACAACATTTTCACACAGAGACTGCTGTGTGTACGGAATGAACAGCCAAAAGAGGTGTTGGAGGCAGGTACAGTTACACCATTTTAAAAGCATTTGGATGGATATATGCTTGGGAAGTGTGTAGGGGGAGATGGGCCACCTGCTGGCAAGGGGGACGACATTGATTTAGGATATTTGGCGGTATGGATGACCAGACCGAACGATCTTTTTCCTTGCTGTACATCTCTGAGAGTCTATTCAGTGTATAACAGGCGAACAGGAGGAGGCTATTCAGCATCTGAATTCTGCCAATTGTTTGCTCAATTACTGAGAGTGAAATACAAAAATACATCATTCAGAATTTGATGGTGTTTAACAGAAAGGAGAAAGGCCTTTAGTCAAGAAAAGCTGTAAAGAATGTGAAGAGGCCATTCAGTCCCTCGCCTCAAATCCACAGGAGCAGCAGGTGAGCATGAGCTATTGGAACCTGTTCCTCAGGAGCAGGAGGAGGACATGTATTTTCACAAACTTGTGATCAGGAGGGAATCATTCAACTGCTTCAAACTGGGACACAGGGACAGGAGACTCAACTGTTCGAGACTGGACACAGGGACAGGAGGCAGTCACTCAACTGCTCAAAACTGGAACACAGGGAAATCTGGAGGGTACTGAGGCCCGAGGATCCTGTTACGCAGGAACAGGAGGAGGTGACTCACTCCCCACCAGAATAGGACACTTGGAGAGAAGGAGAGTTTGATTGGAACAAACAGAAATATATGAATAAACTGCCCCAACATTCAGTAAGACTACGGCTGATCTGATGGTGATTCCCACATTCCATTTTACGGAGACTGTCCTCTCTGTAGCCTCTGCTCCATTTTTTGGTCATGTTGCCAACACAGATGCTGTAACAACAGTTACCATGACTCACCCAGAGAGATGGGTCTAACCGGATGAGTCAGGATTTGAAGAGTCCAATCACAAAAATTAAATCACAAAATAAAGGCATTGCCGGATGTTTAGTTCTCTCACTTTCGCAATCCAACTCACATAACAAGACCATCCATTACATATTCAGGATGGAGAACTGTGTAGATCCGGCTAGTGTCTGCTAAATGCAACCCAGCTATGTCCAGAGTGAAACTACGTGCAGCCCACACCAATGCTGGATCTATAATCCTGGGTAAATGTCCAGCGTGGGGAACTGTGCAGTCCGCACTGGTTCATTCATATATAAACCCAGGCTGTTGCATTGTTCGGTAACACTGTATTAGATCGCAGCTCTGTGTGCGGAACTTGCAGCCAATGTTGGAACTGACAGGATGTGCAGCTCCCAACCATTTACAGTTCCATATCTCCACTGTGCCTTGACAAGGGGTGCTGTGAATGTGAAAGTCACTGCGAGGAAGAGATGTAAATGGAAACAATTGAAATACAAATAGATCTGATTAAGGCGCATATCACTCTAGCATTTAAAGATGAAAAAACCGAGATAATATCTAATGAAATTTTGTAAATGATGCGAACAAGTAAGATGGGGATGGTAATGTTATAGCGGTTGTACTATACGCCTTGAATTAATCAATGGGAATTAGAAGAACAAATATGCAGGGAGACTGGCAAGACTTGCAGGAGCAATAGGGTTGTCATAATACGTGATTTTAATTATCCTAACATAGACGGGGACTTCCAGAGGGTTAAGAACTTAGATGGAACGTGATTTGTTAAGTGTGTTCAGGAAAGTTTCCACAAGCAATATATAGAGTGTCCTATTCGGGAAGGGACAAACTCGACCTACTGTTGGGAAATAGGGATCGATCGGTTACGAAGGTAAAGAGAGGGAGCATTTTGGGAAAAGTGACCAGAGCACTATTAATGTTAAAATAGGTATGGTAGGGACAAAATTGGTCCACAGATTCAAGTTTTAAATTGGGGCAAGGCGTATTTTGTTGGAATTCGGCAGGGGATTGCAGGGCTTGATTGGAGTAGTGTGTTTCCAGGTAAAAGGATCCCGGGAAAGTGGGAGAGCTTCAAAAGTAAGATAGCTCGAGTTCAAGGTCGATATGATCCTGTGAGGGTGAAGGGAAAGTGAGGCTGGAAGAGAGAACCCTGGATGACAAGAGATATTGAGGCTCTGACCAGAAAAAAAAATGAGGCATCGCTCAGGCACAGGCAGCTGGGACCAAGGGAATCCCTGGAGGTACACAGTGGTTACAGGAGTTTACTGAAGAAGAAAAGCAGCAAGGCAATAAGGGGGTATGAGATAGCCTTGGCTGAGCAGATTAGGGTGAATCCAAATTCAGTATAATAAAGAAAAAGAACAACTAGAGAGCGATAGGACGCTTCAAAATCCAAAATGGGCATGCATGTGTAAAACCTCGAGAGATGAGTGGGGTCCTGAATTCCCCCTCTGCCTTTATCATGAAGAAAGACGTGAAGACCTGTGACCTTTGGGAAGTTAGTTGCGATATCTTGGTACAGTCTATATCACAGTAGAGGTGCTGTTTGACATATTAGAATGCACAAAGTCAGATAAATCTCTTGATCCTGACCAAATGCAACAAAGAGCACTGCATGGGGCGAGAGAAGATAGCTCGGGGGCAAGGTCCCGGAAGACTGGGCAGTAGCAAATGTTGTGCCCTTTTTCAGAAGGGCTGCAAAGAAAAGCAAAGGAAATATAGACCAGTAAGCTTCACATCTGTTTCCGAAACCACTTGAGAAGGTGCGGAGATATAAAATATGCATGCATTTGGAAAGACGGAGTTTGACTTGCAGCAGTTAGCATAGCTTTGTGCGTGGCAGATTATGCCTTACAAATTTTGATAGAGTTTTTATGAGAAGGTGACCAGAAAGGTTGACGAGGGCAGAGTGGTGGACATTGTCTATATGGATTTCAGTAAGGCCTTTGATAAGTTTCCACATGGTCGGACGCTCAAGAAGGTTAGATCGCATGGACTCCAAGGTAAACTGGCAAATTGGCGGTACAATTGGCTTGACATTATGAAGCAATTGGCTATGGTGGAGGTATGCTTGTCGGACTGGAGGCCTGTTACCAGTGGAGTGCCTAAGGGGTCGGTGCTGGGCCCCTTGCTGTTTGTTATCTACATCAATGATTTGGACCAGAGTGCACAACGCAAGGTTAGTGAGTTTGCAGGTGATATTAAATTAGGAGACATCATTTACAGTGAGGAACGTTATCACAAGTTGCAGCAGTACCTTAACCAGCTGGGGAAGTGGGCTGAGAAATAGCAAATGGAGTTTAATATAGATAAGTGTGACGTCTTACATTTTGGAAAGTCAAATCCATGTCGGAGTTTAATGACGAATGATATTTTTTATCTTTCCAAACATTAATGGGTGTCCTCTAGTCCTCGATTCCCCAATCTTGGGAATAAAATTTTGAAGTATTCACCACATTCACGTTTAAGGTGTGTAAGTGGAACAAAAGGACATTGGCGACCAGGTGCACGGTTGTCTGAAATTTGAGTCACAGATACACAGGACAGTGAAGAAGGCTGTTGGCACACTGGCCTTCATCAGGGCATTGAGTATACAAGTTGGGACGTTATGTTGCAGTTGTACAGGATGTTGGTAAGGCTGCAGTTGGAGTATTGAGTTCAATTTTGTTCACCTTGCCCTAGAAAGGATACTATTGAACAAGAAAGAATGTAGAAGAAATTTACAAAGATGTTTCCTGGGCTAAAGGCTCTAAGTTATAGACAGAGGTTGAACAGTTTAGAACTTATTTCTTTACAGCGTAGGAAAGTGAGAGGGTTCTTATAGAAGTGTAACACTTATAAAATCATAAGAAGCGTGAATGTGGTGAATACTTCAAAATTTTATTCCCAAGATTGGGGAATCGAGGACTAGAGGACACCCATTAATGTTTGGAAAAGATAAAAAATATTAAAGGGAAACTGAGGGGCAACCTTTTTTACGCAGAGTGTGGTATGCATATGGACTGAGCTGTCAATGGAAGTGGATGTGGTGGATACAATAACAACATTGAAAAGGGATTTGGGCAAATACACAGATAGGAAAGGTTTAGAGAGATACAGAACAAGGGCAGGGAAATGGGGTGAGTCTGGATGGACATTTTGATTAGCATGGACCAGCTGGGCCAAAATATCAGTCATACTTGCAGTCTTGTGCAATATGACTGTAAATTAGTGTGTTTTGAGTGGAGACAGGGTGTGTGTGTGGGGGGGGGGGGGGGGGGTGCACTGAAAAAATATCATGGAAGGATATGTTCACAGATTTCGGAATGCTGAAATGAAGACATTTCGATGGTATTATGCAACACGGGTCAGTATTTCGAAGAATTATGAGTGAAAGAGATATTGCTGTGAGTTCAGGCGAAGAAGAGTTTTGGATGAGCATTTGTTCTCCAGCTTTGTAACTGGGAGCGAGGACCGCATAATCTTCACCTCACTGTGCTGAATCACACAACTAAAAACTGTTTCAGTGCCATTCTCATTGAGTGTGACAGAGGGGTTGTCTGCACAAGGCCGAGCTAGTTTCCTGGTGCTACCAAACCCATCTCACTAACTATACATTGCACTCCATAGTTTCCCTCTGATACCATACCAGCCCGATCTCCCACCCATCATGACTGGAGGCACTCACAGTCGCCCGGATGCCCCTGGATATTCCGTGATCCCTGACACTGGAGCCAGCTTTAAAAGGCCAATGGGCAGACGGTTGCGCTTTCTCAGTTTGGAGCTGCCCTGCATAGTTTCCCCAAGCATGGCAAGCTAAGGGGAAATTACACCACGGTTTGTCGACAGCAGCACGGATGACCTGCTGGATGGGCTAGTACAAAAGGGGACTATTCTCTTCCCAGAGGGGGCCACACTACCAGACCTCCCGAGCATGGTCTGAGCTCACCACCCAGCTCAGAGCAGTTTCTGGGGTATGAAGAAATGTCCAGCAAAACAGGACAAGCATCAATAACATTCCCCACTCTGTCAGGATAAGGGTCACCTTATTCTTTCTGCTCCCTCACACTCACTGTATATCTGTTATAGCAGCGACCCCCGAACAAGGCTCTTGCTCCACCACTCTCACTACTGCATGCAGCACTTTCCCTGTCTTTCTCTCTTGCCTTTCTAATGCCCCCCCCCCCCCCCCCCCACACCACATAGTTATAGAATATTCTGGGGAATGCCAATAATGGAATATTCCAGATATTGTTCCAACTAATTCCCAGTTTCAGGAAAACGGCTGTGCCCCAGTGTGTAACACGTAAGAGGATGGAGTAGAGTTGTACGTTTTTAAAATCACACACAATTAAAATCCATCATGAGGCCATTCAGTACTTCAAATATGCTCCAACGTTCAATACATTCGGGGGTGATCTGATGGTTTTCTCAGCTCCATGTTAGAGGAACTTTCAGTCATTCAACCCCCAGCTTCCTGTTTCCGAGCAGACGATTCTCAGACACTTCATACCCCGGGTTTCTCCGAGCATGTGTTCAGAAAGCATTTCCCATGGGGAAGAACTCTCCTTACAATATATTTCATCTGCTTTATAAATTCATGCAACAGTCAGCAGGCTTTCCACAGACCAATCAAAAACATGCACTTATTTTATGGTTATCGATATCCAATCACAATTAGTCATTCTGGTTATTTCACTTGTCTCACCTTACGGTATTCAGACAAAGACAGCTTCCAAACACTTGTCTCATTATAAAATACAATCGCTAGCAGAGAACATTTTTGTTTATCTCAAATATGCCTTTTACCTTGTCATGAAAGATTCTCATGCCCTTTATCTGTGACTGATTCTGTGTGCAACAGTTATACAGTCTCCCACTCAGTTGGCTGGATGGTTGGTTTGTGATGCAGAAGCAGGACACCGGCGCAGGTTCAATTCCCCACACTGACAAAGGTTACCATGAAGGGGACGCTCTCTCAACCTCACCCCATCACCCGTGTGGTGACCTTCAAAGTAAACCACCATGAGTGATCTCTCTAATGAGAGTTATTTGGGACTCTAATCTATCAATGTTAGCTTTTTTATTGAAAAAGTTAGTTTTATTATTATATTAAAACGTTAACAAAACAACTCAAATAATTGAACAAAATTACACCCATGTGCATGTATATACGAAATAAGTTAAAGTCTCGAAACGGACACAAGCAAAACAAAAATAAAGAATAAATAATAAATAAGTAATATGGCTCAGCATAACCTAATGATAGCTCTCGTTCTTCGAGATCATTAACTGATACACATTCATACGTTCATAATTCTTCACATGTAATTCATTAGACAATATCGGCATGGCTATATAAAAGCCATTTTTAGAGTGGCAGTAATCCAAAAAGGGTTGCCATATCTTATATCGGCTTTTCGGTGCAACATACTGGTGAGAAAGTCCAAAGGTATATTCTCCATGACGAGCTTACAACAACCCAACAGACCCGGTTTTTTTCACACATCCAACATCACAGAATATTTTTTCCTACCACAGGAAGTATGGGGAGAAATACTAAACGAGTATTGTGCATCAGTTTTACTGTGGAAAACGATATGTAGGGAAACAGATGGTGACACCTTGCAAAATGTTCATATTACAGAGGCGGAAGTGCTGGTGATCTTGAAACGGATAAAGGTGGATAAATCCACAGGACCTGATCAGGTGTACCCTAGAACTATGTGGGAAGTTACAGAAGTGATTGCTGGGCCTCTTGATGAGATATCTGTAATATGGATAGTCACAGGTGAAGTGCTGGAAGACAGGTGGTTGGCAAATGTGGTGCCACTCGTTAAGAAGAGTGGTAAGGTTAAGCCAGGGAACTATAGACCAGTGAGCCTGACGTTGGTGGTGGGCAGGTTATTGGAGGGAATCCTGAGGGACAGAATGTGCATGTATTTGGAAAGGCAAGGACTGATTATGGATAGTCAACATAGCTTTGTGCGTGAGCAATCATGTCTCACAAACTTGATTGAGTTTTTTGAGGAAGTAAAATAGAGGATTGATGAGGGCAGAGGGATGGATGTGATCTATGTGGACTTCAGTAAGGGTTTTGATAAGGTTCCCCATGGGAGACTGAATGGCATGGTTAGATCTCATGGAATACAGGGAGAAGTCGCCATTTGGATACAGAACTGGCTGAAAGATAGAAGACAGAGGGTGGTGGTGGAGGGTTGTTTTTCAGACTGGAGGCTTGTGACTAGTGCAGTGCAACAAGGATCAGTGCTGGATTCACTTCTTTTTGTCATTGACATAAATTATTTGGATGTGAGCATAGTGGTACAGTTAGTAAGTTTGCCGATGACACCAAAATTGGAGCTGTAGTGGAGAGCGAAGAGGGTCACCTCAGATTTAACAAAAGGCCAATGGGATGAGAAGTGGCAGATGGAGTTTAATTAATATAAATGCGAGGTGCTGCATTTTGAGAAAGAAACTCTTAGCAGGAATTATACACTTAATGGTAAGGTCGCAGGGAGTGTTGCAGAACAAAGAGACCTTGGAGTGCAGGTTCATAGCTCTTTGAAAGTGGAGTCGGAGGTAGATAGAATAGTGAAGAAGGGTTTGGTATGCTTTCCTTTATTGGTCAGAGAATTGAGTACGGGAGTTGAAAGATCATGTTGCGGCTGTACAGGACACTGGTTAGGTCACTGTTGGACTATTTTGTGCAATTCTGGTCTCCTTCCTATCGGAAAGATGTTGTGAAACTTGAAAGGGTTCAGAAAATATTTCAAGAATGTTGCCAGGGTTGGAGGATTTGAGCTATAGAGAGAAGCTAAACAGACTGGGACTGTTTTCGTGGAGCGTCGGAGGCTGAGGGCTGACAGTATAGAGGTTTACAAAATTATGAGGGGCATGTATCAGGTAAATAGGTAAAGTCGTTTCTCTGGGGTCGAGGAGTCCAGAATGAGAGGGTATAGGTTTAGGGTGAGAGGGGAAAGATAGAGAACTACAGGGCAACTATTTCACACAGAGAGTGGTACATGTATGGAATGAACTGCCAGGTGATGTCGGCGAGTCTGGTACAAGTGCAACATTTAAGAGACATTTGGATGGGTATATGAATAGGAAGGGTTTGGGGGGATATGGCCCGGGTGCTGGCAGGTGGGACTAGATTGGGTTGGGATATCTGGTCGGCTTGGACGGGTAGGACCGAAGGGTCTGTTTCCATGCCGTACATCTCTATGACTCCATGACTATGACTTATATTAATCTCTGTTTTTTAGTGCACCATGCTGGTGAGAAAGTCCAAAGGGATATTCTCCATGATGAGTTCACAAAGACCCAACAGACCTGGGGATTTTTCCTAGCAAAGTGAGGATATTTTTTTTCCCATATGCATCTGCGTAAGATACTCTGGGCAGGCCCAGGAAAAGAGAAACCGGGTGCATCTCCAGTTCGGTCCCAACACCCAATCTACAACACCCAATACAGTGCTCCAATATATAAAGCCTGCAGCAGGACCACATACAACGAGTAAGAGTGCCTGTCGTCATTATTCACTAAGGACATGCTGAAGATATTCCCACTTTGAATTTTGAGAGAAAAACTGGGTTCAGATAGAACTTATGAACAAGTTTCAACTGCATGGAATGGGTCCCATTAGAGATCAAAATCCTTCGAGCATTTTCACAAATATGTCCCATGTCTCCGAAAAGATTTAAAACCCCAACACTGTTGCACAGACGTCACGAAGATGCACAGTCTTGTCTGAGGGGACACTCTCCAAAAATGATAAATGGTACTGACAGAAAGTGCATTCTTTACAATAATCACCTGCTTCTCTGTATCGGATCGATAAGTGTCTGTTAAAATTGTTTTTTAAATCAAATCTTTAATCTTGAAAAAAACAGAAGAAGTCTCTCCTCGGTAGTCCATACTTACGAGTTATTTGATAAAATGATATCATTGTTTCTCCCTCAAGTAACGTATCGTAGCTCAGTGGTTTGAACTGCTGACTCACAGCACCAGGTTCACGGGTTTGGTTCCACCTTGGGAGACTGGCTGTGAGGCGTTAGTTTATTCTCAACTGTGTCTGCGCAGGTTTACTCCCACAGTCACAAACATGTGCAGGTTAGATGACTTGGCCATTGCTTAATCGCTCATAGTGTTCCACGATCAGTAAGTTGGGGCAGTAGTCAGGGTAAGAGGGGATGGTAGGGCAATGGGTCTGAGTGGGTTACTCATCAGAGGGTCGAAGTAGACTTGCTGGGCCCAAGGACCTGTTTCCACACTGTAGGGATTCTACTAATTCTAAATCACGCAAGCACGGTAACCCCCTCGCTGCCCACAGTTTAAACCTGGAATCCATTAGCCCCGGTTGTCAACCAGGTATACCAATTATAGGGGTAAGAAACATGGTTTTGGCTGTATTGCCCTCGATCTGACGCAATGTCCTTCAAGTTTTACCTGTATTAATAATGATTAGTTTATGACAGCATTCCATACATGTTGTCATTTTATCGATGAACAACAGTCGAATAAGGGTTCACTTTGTCTGAGAGGGCTCAATGTCTAGCCATATTGATGCCCAGTACTCAGCCACCCAGGCACTAACACAGGATGAAAAAAAACTTAACTGATTGTTTTTAATCGGGGAGATCTACTCCCCACAATCTGTGGGGCAGTTGCAATTTTCTTAGCTTGATAAAGAATCGCTTATGGTGTCAAATAAAAGAGCTAAACCAGCCATTATGTTTCCGAAATATCTGTCGGGAAACATAAAAAAAACATTCGAAAGGGGTGTCAGAAATTAGGAAGGACATTCATTCTAATAACAGCTATCCGACCGAGCCAGGATATCGGAAATGCCTCCCATCTTTGAAGTTCTTGTTTAATTTTGTCAAACAAATGAAGATAGTTCACCTTAAATAAATGATCAAAGACAAATGTAATGAATATCCTGAAATAGGGAAACCACCGCCGTTACTCCTTAAAAGGAAACCAAGATTTGCCCTCAGTATCAGGTATTTCCCTAAGACGTCCCATAGGCATGGCCTCCAACTTTGTAAAATTATTCTTATTGTCCGGAAAGGCAATAAGCGAATTAATGCATCGCATCACATGAACTACCGAAATTGCGGGATATGACAAAAACATAAAACCCTTATCTGCATACAATATAATCTTACGTGACTTCTATCCCACCTCTGGGGCAGATATGTTGGCATCCCTACGGATGGCCTCCGCCAGTAGCTCAATCCCCAACGTAAACAATAACGGTAAAAGGTGTCAACCTTGTCGGCTGCCTGGAGAAATATTAATATTACTGGTTGGCGCACCATTAGTGAGGACCACATGGTAAAGGACCCTCACCCACTTGATAAAAACTTTGCGTAAACCAAACCGTTCTAATGTACAGAAGACATCCGGCCACTCAACCCAAACAAATGCCTTCCCTCATCTAAAGAGATCAATAATCCATGGACAGATTGTTGTTGACACTCTTGGATCATATTGAGTAAATTCTTAACATTGTAGGAAGATCTGTGGCCCTTTATAAAGCATGTTTGGTCCTCTTTGGCAATGGAAGGCAGCAAAGTTTCCACCTTAATGTACAGGTCACAGATGGGATTTTGAGACCAACATTTAAAAGTGAGATTGGCGTGAAAGAAGCACAATCCTCCGGGTCTTCCTTTCTTCAGCATCAGAGAGATATGAGCCTCTTTTCAGGATGGAGGGAGGGGTTCGTGACTGTATGAGTGACAGAACATGTTAAACATCAGCCCTGACAATACGTTTATAAATTATTTATAAAATTCACTCGGAAATCCGTCAGGAACGTGCACCTTTACATTCTGAAGCTGCTTCACACCCTCCTGCGCTGACAATATTGCATTAAGGCACTACACTTATTCAGGGGTTACTCCTGGGAATACCCAGGTTCTTGAAAAATGACTCCATCTTAATACATCTATCCTCAAAATGTTCTGTCTGAAATAATTCGGAGAAAGATCTCGGACAGGAGACATTAATCTTTTTGGAATTGAAAGCAAGGATCCAAATACCTTCCCTAATTGAGGTAATGGCTTAAGAGGTGCGATCGTTTTTCTGGCAAGATAGAATAAATACCTGGCTGGCTTCTCACCATGTTCAAACAGCCTTTGTTTTGCAAATGTCAGTTCCTTCTTGGCGGTCTGTGTGAGCGTGGAATTCACTGTTGACCGAAGCGTTGTAATCCTCTGCAGCTTAGCCACTGAGGGACAATCACAGTATGCACTCTCGGCTGCCCTCAGCTTTGCCTCAAACCGGCGTTCCTGCTCCCCCTTATGCTACATCATAAGGAATAATTATTCCCTTGGCATAAGCCTTAGCTATTTCCCATAGAATGGATGAGTTAGTGATTGAATCTGAATTAATGGCTAAGAAAGAGCTGAATTCATTGCATTGGCCAGCATATTGGCGCAATGGTTAGCACTGCTGCCTCGCAGCGCCAGAGATCTGTGTTCAGTTCCTACCTCCGGTGACTTTCTCTGTGGAGTTTGCACATTTTCCCTGTGTCTGCGTGGGTTTCCTCCCACAGTCCAAAAATGTGCAGGTTAGGTAAATTGGCCATGCTAAATTGCCTGTAGTGTTAGGTGAAGGGGTAATCGTCAGGGGGTGGGTCGGTGTGGACGTTTTGGGCCGAAGGGCCTGTTTCTACACTGTAAGTAATCTAATCTAACTACTCAATTAACCAACTAGTCTTAAGAATAATTCGCTAGTGTCTCGAATCTATTATATTGCCCTTAATCTTAATCAATGAGTATACTGCTTCATGGTCAGAAATGGTAATATTCCCAATTGTGCAGGATTCCACCGAATCTAAGATTGTTGCAGAAATAGGGAAGATATCAACCCTCTTGTGGCATTTATGCCGGTTAAAGCAGAAAATAAAATCCCCACTTGTGATGTGGATCTGCCACCAGACATCCACCAGCTCTCGTTCTGCACAAAAATCCACTAATTGCTTATAACGAGGGTATTGGGTATTGGGCCACCTTTGGACATTCTGTCCACCGTGGGGTCCATAAGACTTTTGAAAATTTCTACAATAATGTGCCACCATGCAAGATAACTGAATTTGGAAAATTTCAACAAGGAATTTAAGAGGGCACGCTGGGAGTTGAGGGGGAGGGGGCGCAATAAACATTCAAAATACTATATTCTTAACTATAGTTCAAGGCTTTGGATAGTATGAGCCTCCTGTGAGTGTCAAATACAATCTAGTAGGTTAAATGGAAGATTATTTTTTTATCCATTATGGCTTCTCCCCTCCTCGTAATATTAAAAGACGAGAAATACACCCGATCAAGCCCGACCTACTGTAATGTCAGATGTTCCATGTCATCAAGGTGCATCTCCTGCAATAGGACAACATCCACCCTCTCTTTTTAAGACTAGAAAGTACATTTTTCCTCTTTTCTGGCCAATGGCTCATCTTAATGCTCCAGGTAGACCATTTAAGCACATCATTACCCAGAACACACTGTAGCAACATTTGAACTCGAGGGAGGAAGAACTCGATCATTAATAAACAAAGTCTCATAGAGCTTAAAAACTACACAAGCGAAGGCTACCAGAACTGCCAACTCTCAAAACTTTCCAAAACTAAGCATTTTAAGTAAATGGCTGGGATGGGGTGGGTTAGGGAACCACTTTGCCCGTGCTGTGATGCAGAGCCCAACAAAGCAGACCTTCTAGATCGCCACCATCTTGGATTTCCCCTTAACATTTTATCGATATTATCATTTCATTTTGCATTATATTCCTGGATGTGCTGAAGCAGTATGATTTTGTACCACTGTCAGCATTTCCCCAACACTGCACATTCCTGTCATTCCCGATAATCCTTGACTCCGTTATTCTTTATGAACCTTCTGTCTGTGCCTCAAACATATTCAATATCTCTGCCTCCAATGCTCTGCAGGGAAGAGAGTTCAAATTACTCTCACCACTGAGAAAACAAAAAAAAAACTTCGCTATGTGAGAGATTATTTTTGTCTCCTTACCTGAGAAAGGATATTATTAAATTGGAAGCATTTCGGAGATGTTTCACTTCATGTATTCCATGGATGATGGTCTTATATTATGACGGTTTTAACAGGTTACTCTTGGAATGAGAGGTGATCTTATTGAAACACACAAAACCTAGAGGAGGGTGGATCAGATAGATACCCACTGGGTGTTTGTATCATCCAAACTTCTTGTTGTTTTTATAGAATCTCTACAGTGTGGAAGCAGGACATTCCGTCAATCAAGTCCACATTGACCCTCGGAACAGTATACCCCCCGGACCTGCCCCCCTACTCTGTCCATGTAACCCTACATTTCCCATGACTAACCTTTCTAACCTACACATCCCTGGGCACTTTGGGCAATTTAGCATGGCCAATCCGCTCTAAGCTGCATATCTATGGACGATGGGAGGAAACTAGAACACTGGGAGAATGTTCAAAATCCACATAGAGGGTTGCCCGAGGTTGGAACTGAACGCAGCTACTTGGTGATTGGAGGTATAAGTGCTAACCACAGATCCACCATGCGCATCCGTTAGTTCTATTAGTTACTTGTGGCTAACTAAAGAAATCTGCCTGACCTGTTCCTGTCACTGAACCTGACTCAGTCTGAGAACTTTATTATCGCCCATATCACCAACCTGGTTACATTTAAAAATTTGGAGTCAACAGTGGAGGAATGGGACAAGAAAAGGAAACGGTGACACTCTCCAACATCCGTTAGAGCAGGAATTAGGATAAATCCACAAAGTTTGATTTCAGTCAAGTGAGAATTGTCTGTCCCAGAAGTTTGGGGTGGCTGGACCTTTACATTACATCGAAGCTGGCTTTGTCTGATTTTCCAGGTGAATCAGGGATAATGGTGTATGGAACGAAACGTGCAGCTGGGATCACAATGAGATGAGCCATGAACTTATTTACTGGTGGAGTCGTGTGAAAGGGCCGAATGGCCCACTTTGTCCCTCAGCCCTGTGTTCTGATGTTCCATTCAGCCCTCAGACATGCTAAACAGGGGCAGATCGAGGCCACTCCGATGGTTAGGTGTAGTTTTGGAAATATACTTGTAAAATCCAGGCTGGATCAGGAAGTGACCACCATCCCCACCACCCTCCCCTCCCAGTCCGTGTTTCCAGGCTTCCCCTCTCTGTATCTTCTGTTCCAGATGTGAGTCATATTGCAGACCCAGATACGCTGGCAATACAGCCACATACCCCACCCAGGGTTAAAACAACAAATCCTCTGCTCTCCCTGAATGCAACATTGTACAACACGATTTCCAGCAAAATAATCCGTTACTTTCCAAAAGCATAAAATGTGAAATTAATAAATAGGAACAGGAGTAGGTCAATCGGCCCCTCAAGGTAACCCTGCCATTTCATAAGAACATGGCTAATCTACTCCAGGGCTCAACACCACTCTCTTCCCGACTCCTTGTATCCCTCCAAACCTCTCTGGGTTGGGGAATGCCAGACATTCACTACCTTCGGAGAGAAGCCATGACTCTGCATCTCAGATTGAAATTGATGTTCTTTATTCGGTATCTATATCCTCGGATTCGACACTTTGCTCAAGAATGGAAACAACTTAACATCTACCTTCTCCAACCCCTTCTGTGTCTTGTAGGTTTCAGCAGGATCACTCCTCATTCATTTAAACCCCAATGAATTATCGCCTCACCATCTTAGAGATTCTCAATAACACAACCCTTTCTTCCCAGGAAACCGCCTAATGTACCAACCTAGTTACTTGCTGCATCAGCATGCTGACTTTATGTTTCATACACAGGAAGACTCCAATGCCTTTACTGTTCCTTTTCTGGAAGTCCTCCCCATTAAGTAACATCCTGCCTTTTGATTCTCAGTGTCATCCTCAAACTCGGATGTACATTGCACTCAGCTCCCTCCTTCAGGCTGTCAGCATAGATTGTAAATAACTAATGCCATCAGACTGATATTTGTGGTACTCCAGCAGATACACCTTTACCATAAAGATCCATTAATCCCGACTTTCCGATTTCTGTGTTAACCATTCATCATCCCGTGTTAATACAGTATCCGACATCCTGGAGCTTCTGTTTTGTGTAAAACCCTTTGTTTTGTTATACCTTGTTGAAAATCTCTGGAAAGCATCGTGTCCACCAGATACCTTTTATCAAGTCCGCTGTTACATTTTCTGGCATCTCCAGAAATACTTTGCATTATTTTACAGGGCAAAATATCCTTTCCCTTTCACAAAACCACCCTGACTCTGCGTGAAGCTTTTCTAAATGTCCATGCTTGCCAGGTTTTCCAAACTATACTAGTCCCATCTGTTTTCATTAGGTCCATGTGCCTCGAAATGCTTCCCATTCATATGTTTGTCCAAATGAGTTTTAAATGTTGTAGCTGTCCTTGCATCTCCCACTCTTCCTCTGGAAGCTCATTCCATACCCACACCGCCCTCTGTGCAAAAAAGCTGCCCCTTAGTCCCTTTTAAATGTACCCACTTTCACCTTAAACCTGTTCCCTCTATGTTTAGATTCCCCTACCCTTTGGAAAAAATCTTGGCTATTCACCTTATCCATACCTCTCATGATTTTATAAGTTTCTATAATGTCACTCCTCAACATCCTACACTCCATCTGATGCTAACTTCAAGAACAAGCGTTTAAAGATAAGCACGGCAAAACTGAAGCAATATTAAAAATGACAGGTAACCAACACTCAGCCCAAACGTCATACTGTGATTTGTTTTTCTCCATATTGCAATACTAAGGCAGCATGAGACGCTTACTAGTGCCAATAAGAAGTCAAGCACCTGAATTCCTTTATCTAAAGGGGGTAATGATGACGACAGTGAAAACGTATCTGTGGCCATATCTATATAATACCACATCGTCAACATTCTCCCTCTTGGCTTCCGTATAACTTTGTGTGGTTGTGTCTTTTTTATCTTGCATTCAATAGAGAGAAACCCTTTCCCCCATTCACACCTTAAAGTCGACCGGTAATACAGAATCTTTTCGTTCACCTCTGTTAAAAGCCCGTTTTTCTTTTGTCACACCCTCTTTTCCCTGCCACCCAGCCTCCACATCTGGCAAGGGATTAAAAGACCATTTTGCAATTGTATTCAGATTTGAAGAATTGTCACACTGAACTGGAAACGCTAACTCTGTTTCTCTTTCTCTGCAGATGTTGACAGACCTGCTGAGTTTCTCCAGAAATGAATAGGTGCAGAACAATTTTTCAATTAAACTAATAATTTTGGATACTGGAAATAAAAAAAAAATCTTCATAGAAGGTTCACTGGGACCTGAAAGTTTAATTTTGCATTCACCCCAGGAAATTCTGCAACATCTTTAGCAATTTCTTCAGCAATTTCTGTTTATGAACGATTTCCAATGACATATTGTCAAAGATGCTCAAACATCCTGTCCAACATGGAGCACCGTATTCTGGGAACTGAACAGTAACGCATGGTGACAAGTTCCTTGACTCTGAAACTGCATAAAGTTGGCATCACTGACACTGCAGAGCTCTGAATCATGGTCAGGGAGAAAAACAGAGGGAAACACATTCACTTCAAATACAGAAGATGGCATTACTGAAAGGAAAATATTCAGATTAGTTCCTTAAATGGATATTTTTATGTAACAAATTGGAGGCGTGACATCACGGAAAGAATTCCAGCAGAATGAGAACATAAAAATGGAAGTATGTCCGCATCAGAAACCAGAGTAGATCCCTGAGTACAGGGCTGTTGGGTGAATGGGTCTCAGTGACGGGGGTGGGGGGGGGGGGGGGCAGTCAGTAGAATTGAATTGTAGATATTGCAGCTAAAACTGGTTATTATCTGACGCGGTAGATTTCAATGACAATTCTGTAACTTTTCCCCCAGGATAGTCCATCCGTCTACCATTTCCATCAAGCCGATCCATGGGTCAGTGACGAGTGTGGGTGAATATGGTCGGGTCGGAATCACGTGCACCTGCACCTGATGACAATCCATTAAAGCTACCGCACTTGACTGGTTAAACTACGAACAGCAGGACTAACATCTGATGCAGAGAGAGAGATGACCCCAAGACTAACAAATCAGATATAAGCTCTGTCGTCCTGTCACATCCAGGCATACAAGTCGATGGACCATTAAACAGCTTTCTGGAGGAGAGGACACCACAACCATCCCCATCCTAAATAATGGAACAGCCCTGTGCATCCATGTAAAATATGCAGTATCTGCACCATCCTCAGCCAGAAGTGTTGAATCGATTACCCACCTCATCCTCACTATGATACCCTCAGAATCACAGATACCCGTCTTCAATCAATTCAATTCACTGCACGTGACATGAAGCAACAGCTGGACACTGTAGATACGACAAAGGCATTTGGCCCTGACACCATTCCTGCAATAGGACTGAAGGCTTGTGCTACACAACAAGCCGCGTACCTGAGGAAGCTGTTTCATTCCAGCTCCAACTCTGACAACTCCCTGGCAATGTGGGTAATTAGCATCTGCAGTCCTCACTTTCGCCTAATGGGGGCAATTACTCAACTATGTCACATCCCCTAAGAATAGAATAATTACAATCTGACCAATCACCACGCCCTCAGTCCCATCACGATAGTCGAATTGGTTGGGGTTATTTTTGATAGAGTTGTCATACAGCACAGAAATAATCGGTCAGTGTGGTTTCTGATAGGACCCATGTGGAGATGGTGCTGTTGTGGAATTGTCATTGGATTGCTAATCCAGACCAGGATAATTGTCCGGCAACTGGTGCAAGTTAAAAACAATTAATAAAATATCGAGATCGAATAACTGGTGTCAGTAATAGTAATCTTGTGTTCAATGTCCATTGTAGACGTCGATCTCTTTCCCCAGTGTACTTTCAGGAAGTGAATCTCCCGTGCTTTCCTGGTCTGACCTAAAAGTGACTCCAGACACACAGACATGTGATACACTCTTCAATGGTCTCTGAAGCGGGCAAGCAAGGCACTCAATTGTATCAAACTGCTCCGAGGTCTGAAAGGATAAACCCGCCTCGTTATCAGAAAAGAGAACGGGAAACATAATCCTGTCGACCCTGCAGAGACTTCCTTCCTAACAGCTGAGAGCTGGTGACAACATTTACAGAGTTTTCCCGCACACTGCACAGTAGCATCGGGAAAGGAATACGTCATACAACTCATTGAGCTTTCCTCATTCTAGTTAATGGCCGAACATCTCCTCAACGCAGTTTTCCCCATACAATATTCATATCCCTTAATATGTTTAAACATTGTGAAACATAACATGAGAACTGCTGTAGTCCATTCAGCCCATGAGTTTTGCGCCTCCATTCTATGTACAGGCAGTTCACCGATAATGCGTGTTGATTATACAATTCGGCTGCCATGCGATTCGTGATCCTTTTTCTATAAAGTGATGTCGCATTCACTGTGATGCGATTCCTTGGTGGGCACCAGCTGAACAGCAATTCCTGCCTCAGAAACCCTCTGTCTACAAAAGGTACAATCAATGTGTTCAGCAAAAACAGGAATGCATGTGGCTCTGCAGGCCTTGAATCTGAGCCTGAAACTGGCAATTGTATACTATATTTAGAAAGAAGGTTATTTCAAACTGTGGGGAGAATCTTGGGGAGAACTGGAATTCGGCATCGGCATCAGATGATCAGTCATTCCCCACGCGGTTTCTGGTGAAAGGTACAGTGCTCCACTGTAGTGTGAAAGCGTTACATTTACAGCACTGTTCCATTACAACATGTGACTTAAAGATTTATTTAGACTATCCTATTGTGTGTTATACTAAATTTTATATTTAGTTTGTACTGATAATTTTGGGGGTTCGCCACTTACGCTCTTTTTATCACAGACCCATTATTGATATTGCACGATTTTCTATAACAGTGTTGCACAGGAACATAGTTATTGCGTTTTTTGGAGAACAACCTGGAATGATAGATGATCTTCTGTCTTCACACCATACTCCTGCTCTCTCCCTATTCCTTTAGTTTCCAGAAATCCTTATTTATGTTCAGCTCCTTGACTTCCACAGTCTGATCTGGGAGAGCGTACCCCTGGTTCGCCAGTCTCCGAGTGCAGGCATTTATTCTCATCTCAATGCAAAGTGGCCTGTCTGTACCTAATATTGTGGTTCCTTGTTTTAGACGTCCTAGTCAGGAGAATTACCATTCCTGCTTCTAATCTGTCTCGTCCTGTCAGAGTGTTATATATTTCACTGAGATTTCCACTCATTTTCATGAACTCCATTTAATACAGGTCAAGTTGCCCCAAACTCTGCCCCCACTACAAGTCTGTCATCCCAGAGATCAGTCTGGTCATCCTTTGCTGCTCTCCCTCAATGTCAGCTTTGTCGTCTGTTAGGAAAAGAAACCAAAACTACAGACAATACTGCACAATGTTCGGAGATGTACAGCTGCAGTAAGATACATTTACTCCTGTACTCATATCCCCCTGAAATGAAGGTGAATACAGCATTTACCTTCCTTCCTGCTTTCTGCTTTGCAATATTGCTTTCAGTGATTGGTGTACAGGGAGATCCAGATTCCTTTCAAAGTTATAGTTCCCCACCTGCTGGGCCTAATACAATGGTCAGCGTGCCAATGCCATTCCCAGTATTGACTTCTGGCCTCATAAGTCACTGCCATGCATGAACTCGGAGGGCTTCGCAGAAATAAACAAAAATGCAGCTTAAGTTCATTTATAGTGCAACATTTTTCAACGATTCGTTTTTCAAATAAGAAGCTGCCATTCAATTGTTCCCATCAAAGTACACAACATGTCATCTTCCCCATTACTCCCCACCTGCCACGTATTTGCCCAGTCACTCCACTTGTCTCAATCAACTTGGAACTTTTTTACATCCTCCTCACCCACTCACAAGCTGACATCATTTAGTGCTGTCAGGAGACTTGGGAATATTGCATTTGCGCTCCTCACCCAAAGATATGATGTGTATTGGGAATAGCTTAACCCCAAGACACGATCCTTACAATATCTTCCAAGCTTTCCATTTAAAAATAAAACATTGTTTTATTCCTCCTCACCGTTTCCTGCCAGCTCTCCCATTCTAAATCTATGACCATATATTAGCCCGAGTCCCATAGGATTCGAATTTGCAATATTGGGCTTGGGGCTTTATCAAAACTCTTTCTGAGATTCCACTGGTATGGCATTGATACCTCCTACATAATTTACCTAAAATCCACTTTCTCAAATATGATTCCCATTTCATAAATCTCTGTTGACTTTGTATATGGCCATTAATTTCAGTCCAATACTTTCTCTCAACTGTTTAGTTGCTATTTTCATTCTATTTCCTTTTTCTCACAAGACTAAAGTTCCCTAGTATTGCTAGGAAGTTTTATGTTTTGTTTTGTTTTCTTCTGTGAAGGCATAGCTAAAGTATTTGCTCCATAGTTCTGATAATTCCCTGTCCTCATTTATCTGGTATCAGACTGTAATAAATCTACAACATTTCTTTCTTAATTTTGCCATTGACATATTTCCAGAAAATATTCCAAGTTCTCTCTTATCAAATTTGTTAAGATATTCTTCAGAAATCCATCAATTCCTACCTTAAGCTACTCAATGATTGACCTTCCACAGCCATACAATCACAGAAGCACAGACTCTGTACTACCAGAAATACAGCACGGTCGACATTAGGCCCACTTTCCGACACAAGACCTTAGCCGTGAATCTTAAAGCATTTGAAGTGCACAGCCGTGTCGTTTCTAATGGTTTGAGGTTACCATGACAACTCCACTCTCACGAAGTGCATTCCAGACCCCAACACCCTCTGGTTGAAAAACAATTCTCAAATCTTCACTAAACCACAAATCCTTCACTTTAAAAGTGTGGCCCTTTGAGTAAAAGTAACAGCTGCTGTCTATCCAACCTGTCCATGTACCTCGTAATCCTATCCCTCTGAATCACAGCCCTCTCAGCCTTCTCTCCTCCAAACTAAACAACCTGAGGTTTTCCAGCCTCTCTCCATGGCTGATATGCTCCATCGCAGGGAACATCCTGGTGAATCTGCTCTGCACCGCCTCCACTACAATCACATCCTTCCTGCAATGTTGTTCCCAGACCTACACACAGTATTCCATCTTCCACATAGTCTTATAATCTATGCCTCGATGAATAAAGGCTATGTTTACATTCCCCTCCCCTTTCCCAGATTGTGTATTAACCTGTGCAGTCACATTCAACGATGCGTGGAGAAGCACCCTCTGAAATTTCTCGTATGCTGCCATTCATTGAGTACTCCCTTGTCTGGTTCCTTCTTCCAAAGTGCATCACTTCATAGTTATCAGGGTTATATTCCATCTGCCATTGATCCACCCATCTGACCATTCCATCAGTATCTACCTGTAACATAAGGCCTTCCTCCTCACTGCCAACCACCCGGCCGATCTTTGTATCAAATGCAAACTTATTTATTACACACCCCACTCCTCGCCCATATTCACAGCTGCATCATTTATGAATACCACAAATAATAAGGTTAAAAATCTCACAACATCAGTTACATCACGTGGTTGTGCACTTTGATGAAGAAGCAGCGTTTCGAAAGCTAGAGCTGCCGAATAAACCTGTTAGATTATAGCCTGGTGTTATGCTATTTTTAGATTTGTCCACCCCAGCCCAACACTAGCACCTCCGAATGACAAATAATAAGGAACCCAGCACTGATGCTCGTGGTACACCATTGGACACTAGCCTCCAGTCACACAAACAGCCTTCTACCACTCCACTCTTTCTCCTTCTACTAAAGTTGATTTAGATGCAACTTGGCAAGTCACTGATGAGTCCTACCTGTTCACTGGTTATTCTGTTCCGCTTGACACACTTGTAGGTTATCTGGGGATTCTCCGTAATCCTGCCCTGCCTTGACCCTGTGTTAGTCAGTCCCCTCCCCCAGAATTTCCTCCTTATTTCAGTCTTAAATGGTCTGCCCCTTATCCTGCCATTATTTGCCTTGAATGTGGATTAGACAGCCTGATAAATTTCCTGTTAATTTCCAACTTGTAGAATGTTTTGTGAGTTTTATAAAGTTCACAGTGACCCATCGATGGATTCTTTGAAACTCGAGAGAACATAGGCCTAGTTTCCTCATCACGCAAACTCGCCATCTGAGGGATTTACCCGGATAATGTCCATTACACTTCCTCTCTGGTCAGTGTATTCTTTCTTAGATTTGGTCACCAAAACTGTTCTCAATTCTCCAGGTACAGTCTCATCAATACTCTGTGAAACTACTTCAACATGTCTTTACATCTATATTCTGACTCCCTTAAAGGAAGGCAAACCAAACTTTAAGTTTCCACTTACATATATTCCTCCAAATACCCTTCACAGCATTGCATTTTCGAACTCACTGCATGAGTTCTTATAGAAAGCCTTCTGATGATCAAAAATATGCCAATTCTACTGGATCCCCATTATCTATGCTGTAAAAATCAACTGCAAACAATTCAAAAGTTTTTCAAGTATGATTTCCCTTTCAGAAATGAATACTGAGTCTCTCAAAATTTGCTGTTAATGTTTAAATATCCAATGTCACATCCTATATAATATATTCCAACAATTTCCAGACAAATGTCAAGTTAATTTGTCAGCAGTTCTTCACACTATCTCTTCTTCTCTTTGTAGATGCTTGGATCCCTACCATTCATCTATAGTGCTTGGATCACGTTTACTAATGTGCATTTATCAACAGCAACTTCCAGACTCTGCAGAATGCACAGGAAAATAGACGCAGTCATCAACAATTCAATTAATCCTTTTATTTGTGATTTATTTCTGAAAGTTTTGGTATGAAGTACATCTGGTTTGTCAAGCTTATCAATGTTCAATCCAGCTGCATGTTCAAAATTGCCTTGTTACTGATATGAATTGACTATATGTCTTTACTTCCACAGGTCCTATACGATCACTTCGTATTTCTGGGTGATTTTCTGGATCTGACTCCATTAAGACAGATGAAAAGTAACTGGTCATTTGCTTTGCCATTTCCCTGTTATCCACCATAAACTCGTCTCTCCCGATTGCAAATTTCCACATTTGACAATTGTTTTTTCTTTTTAAATATAGGTCATATATTTTTGCAGTCTTTGTGTTCCTGTTTGTTTGCATGCATGTTCGCTTTTTGATTTCCTGATCAGTTTCATGGCCCTCCTTTTCTGGATTGCAATTTTCTGAGAATTCGTAGGATTCCACAATGTCTGGAATTCTTCGGAAGTCACTTCCTGTGATTAATATCTTCTTTAATTTGTTATGTTAATCATCATTAAGTCACTTACTCTTTGGTGTTTTCACCTGAAATAAGTAGACATATCTTTCAGACTATGCAGTATTTCTATAAATCTCCTGGTCCTGACCAGATATATTCAGGAGGACAGAGAAGTAATAGTGGGGGCCCTGGTTGGTACTTTTGTATCATCAGTAGCCAACGTGTGAAGTCCCGGAGGGCTGGAGAGTAGCGAACGTTGTGCGCTTATTCAAGAAGAGCTACAAAGAAAAACCTGGGAATTATAGACCAGTAAATCTGACATCTCTAGTTGGTAAGTTTCTTGAGAAGACTCTGAGAGAGACGATATACATGCATTTGGCAAGGCAGGGTGTAATTATGAGCAGTCAGCACGGCTTTGTGCATGGGGAATTATGGCTGAAAAATTTGTGAGTGCTTTGGTGAAATGACCAGTAACTTTGACAAGGATATGGTGGTGTACGTAGTGTATATGGATTTCAGTAAGGCCTTCAGTAAGGTTCCACATGGTAGTCTACTCTGGAAGTTTAGATCATATGGAATTGTGGGGGAGCTGGCAAATTAGATCCAAAATTTGCTTGATGGTAGGATACATAGAGTAATAGTGGAAGCAGGCTTGTCGAACTGAAGGCCTGTGATGAGTGGAATGCCTCAGGGATCGGTTCTGGGACTATTGCTGTTTGTTTTATGCATGTATATTGTATATATATTTACAGATAGGTGTCTGTTCTTGCATTTTAGAAAGTCAAATCAAGGTAGGAATTTCATGGTGAACGACAGGGTCTTAAGGAGTGTATTAAGTCAAAGGGACCTTGGAATTCAGGTTCAAGGCTCTCTGAAAGTGGAGTCGCAGGTAGATAGAGCCGTGAAAAAGGCATTTGGCACACTGGCCTTCATCAGTCAGAGCAATGAGTATCGAAATTAGGGAGCTATGTTGCAGTTATACAGGATTCTGGTGAGGCAATACTGGTAGTGTTATGTTCAGTATTGTTCACTTTGCTGCGGGAAGGATGTTATTAAACTGGAAATAGTGCAGAAGAAATTTATAAGGATGATGCCCAGACTCAATGGTCTGAGATATAGTGAGAGGTTGGGCAAGCTAGGAGTTTTTACTTTAGAGTATATGAGACTGAGGGGGATCTGATAGAAGTATATAGGATCATGGGAAGCATGGATAGAGTGAATGCACTCAGTCTTTTTTTTACACAGGATTGAGCAACCCATGGACTGGAGGGCATCAATTTAAGATCCAAGGGGAAAGAGTAAAAGGGAACCTGAGGGGCAATTTCTTTTACACACAGGATGGTATACACATGGAATGAGCTGCCAGCAGAAGTGGTTGACGGAGGTACATTAACAAAATTTAAAATGCATTTGGACAAATACACGGATAGTAAAGAATAAGAAGGATATGGGGCAAGGGCAGGTAAATGGGCTTAATGTGAATCGACATTTTGTTTGGAATGGACCAGTTTGGGCTGAAGGGCCTTTCTCCGTGCTGTCGGACTCTATGACTCACACAATCATTGCTTCTCCCATTGAATGTTATCCATACTTCCCCAATTCATTGGAGTGTACTTGACCCTCTAGCGTCCGGGCTTCCATGACGTTTGACCAGAATGTTCAAACATTCGATATTATGTTCAGACGCCGTGTAAAAATGCAACATATTGATGTCCCTATTCCTCCAAAGCTGCTTCAGAGCAAGGTTATTAATTAGTCCTCCTGACAACTCAACACCAAATCTGAAATAACCTGCTCTCTAGTTTGGTTCACAGCACACTGTTCAACCTACCTAATACACACCTACGGAAGTTTTTCTTCACAGTATTAGTAGTCACTGCAGTTTCGGTGCAACTTGAGACCATCCATTATTACTGCAGAACCCACGATTATTTGTTACTCATTCACAGGATGAGGGCGTCGCTGGATAACCATTATTTATTGCCCATGCCAGAGTGCAAATAAGAGTCAGCAGCGTTATCTTGAGTCTGGAGTCACATGCAGGCCACACCAGGTAAGGACAGCAATATACTTCCCTCAAGGACATCAGCGAACCAGGTGAATTTTTCCAACAATCGACAATGGATTCCTGGTCATCATAAATCCTTGATTCCAAATATATATTGAATTCAAATTCCACCATGGCAGGATTTGAATTCATGTCCCCAGAATATTACCTGGGTCTCTGGGTTAAGAGCACAGCGATAATATCACTTTGTATTTGTCCCCCGCTCCCCCCTCCCCCTGCATATACTTGCATACCTAATATCCAGAACATATGTTGTGAAGTATTTACGTGACAAATTTGGTTTTGATATATAACACAATAATGTTTGCTTCACCTTGCTATTTGTAAGATCCACACAAACTGATTCTGTGGGAAGTGATGGAAAGGGTCTGTGGCGTAATTACCAATAAACTTGGACAAGCCGTTCAGGGAGACTCACCGCTGAGATAATTTGAAGAATTGGTCAGCAATGCAGGACAAGCATCAATATCCTTTTCCCCCACATTGCCAGGATAAGTGTCACCATTTTCTTCTGCTCCCTCGCACTCACTGTATATCTGTTATAACACTTACCCCAGAACAAGGCTCACACTCTATCTCCAAATAAGGCTCAAGCACGACCACACTCACTGTTGAATTCAGCAACTTCCCTCCCCCAATTTTTCTGTCACTGACGCAATAGCGCTGCACTCTAATACCACTGCATGGATACAACACTGTGGTCAGAATCCCTCCGGACATCTCACCATTCCCCTTCCCATATACCAGCATTAACAGCAGGGACACCCACTCCCACCCTCACTCCATCCCTCCTCTTCTCCCATTCCAGGAGAAACATCCTGGAATAGGACATAAAAGGCCATGCCGTGTGTTAGAGTGCCCGATATCTGTTCCCTCACCCTCTAATTCGACATGTGGGGAGGATCCTGGAAAGAGCCAGAGAGGACCAGGACACCTTGTGTGGAGTTTCTGAAACATTCATGTCCCACCAAACAATTAAGCAGCAATGTTCAGTAAAGAGCAATTCTCAATTTAAACTCGCTGGCAGTTCCAATCTCATCTCTCTCACTTTTCAGGCTTAGTTAAAAGCATTAATGAAAGATTAAAATTAAAAATAATGCTTATTCTCTTCAGTAAAAATGTTAAAAAAAAGTAAACCATATAAGTTCATTACGAAAAATCTAAAACATGACATTCATTCAAAATTATGGGCAATCCTCGGAAATACTCGACATCATTTCTCTCACTAAATCTTCTTACCAGTGTTTGTATTCGAGCAAATACTTCTTTAATTTCAATGGAATATCGTGCCCTGCTATCAGATGCTCATAGTAAATGTCCCTTCCTCTTTTCGTAAACTGTCAATATATTTCCAAATAACTGGATGTTCCACATCAAGTTCGCATTGTCATCTCCTGTGGGCAGCTTCTGCATTATTGTTTGCCATGTCCTCATTGGTCAAAATTCTTTCATATAAATTCTACATTCCAACTGCAAAAAGCATTGGACATCGACCATTTCCTCTGCGTAATCTTCTCCCTCCATAGTTATCCTCGAACCAGTCCAGCAGCGGCTGCAGTTCATCTGGAAGCGCATCAGACAAATGTTCAATAGCTTCAGGAATGTTTTCAATGTGAATAAATGCAAGACCAATTATCATTATAGATCTGAAAGAAAACTCTGAGTCAATGTTATACTTACTCAAGTGTCTTTTTAACATTTTTACTGAAGGGAATAAACATTATTTTTATTTTTATTGATTTGATTAATGCTTTTATCTAAGCCTGAAAAGGAATAAATATGAGCTGCGCTGAAATGGTTCTGCGCCTAAATGGGTCTGCGGCAAAATAGGCTGCACCAAACAGGCCGCACCAAACAGAATGAAGTATTCAGTAAATTACACAGCACAGGGGGACGCCATATAACCATCCCAGGCTGTTATGCAGAAGCAGGGACGCCCTGGGTAGCTGTCAGGAAATGCAGAGTAGAGATCACTACTCATTTTGTGTTTGGAAAGCTGTAACGAATGGAATTCTTCAGGGATCTGTATGAGGTCATCAACATATTACAATCTATTCTAATGAACCGGATGAAGGAGATGGAGCTCAGTTTGCTCATGCACCAGGATAGTCATGCAATAAGATGTCAAATGGAGACAGAGTGTCTGCAATGTGATACAGACAGGGGGAGGGAAAAGCGCCTGCAATGAGATACAATCAGCGGAGGGCAGAGCGTCTACAATGTGATACAGACAGGGGAAGGGCAGTCTGTCTGCAATGGGAGACAGACTGGGGGAGGGATGCACCTCTGCAATGGGATACTGACAGATTAGATTACTTTACATCAGTGCGGAAACAGGCCCTTAGGCCCAACAAGTCCACACCGACCCGCCAAAGCGCAAACCATCTATACCCCTACATTTACCCCTTACTTAATACTACGGACAATTTAGCATAGCCAATTCACCTGACCCTGCACATCTTTGGACTGTGGGAGGAAACCGGAGCACCCGGAGAAAACCGACACAGACACGGGGAGAATGTGCAAACTCCACACAGTCAGTCGCCTGAGGTGGAGAATTGAACCCGGGTCTCTGGCGCTGCGAGGCAGCAGTGCAAACCACTGTGCCACCATGCCGCCCATAGGGGAAGGGCAGAGCGTCTGCAATGGGATACAGTCAGGTGAAGGGCAGAGCGTCTGCAATGGGATACAGACAGGGGGAGGGAAGAGTGTCTGCAATGTGATACAGACAAGGGAGGCAGAGCGTCTGAAATGGGATACAGACGGGGGAGGGCAGAGTATCTGCAATGGGATACAGACAGGGGGAGGGTAGAACCTCTGCAATGGGATACTGATGGGTGAGAGCAGAGCGTCTGCAATGACATACAGACAGGGGAGGGGAGAGCATCTACAATGCGATATAGACAGCTGAAGGCAGTGCGTCTGTAATGGGATACAGACGGGAGAGGGCAGAGTATCTGCAATGGGATACAGACGGGGGAGGGCAGAGTATCTGCAATGGGATACAGACGGGGGAGGGCAGAGTGTCTGCAATGGGATACAGACGGGGAAGGGTAGATCGTCTGCAATGGGATACAGACAGGGGGAGGGCAGAGCGTCTGCAATGGGATACAGACTGGGGGATGGCAGAACGTCTGCAATGGGATACAGACAGCGGAGGGCAGAGCGAGGGCAGTGCGTCTGCAAGGTGGTACAGACAGCGGAAGGGCAGAGCGTCTGCAATGGGATACTGATGGGTGAGGGCAGAGAGTCTGCTATTGGATCCAGACGGGGAGGCAGAGCATCAGCAATGGGATACAGACGGAGGAGGGCAGTGCTTCTGCAATGGGATACATACAGTGGGAGTGCAGAACGTCTGCAATGGGACACAGACCGGGGAGGGCACAGCAACAATCAATGGCATACAGACAGAGGATGGCTGTTAGCAAAGCTTCAGCAGGAAAAAAAACAGTACAATATATATGTTATAGAAATTTTCTGTTTTGTGGAAAAGTCGAAACAGCAGAAATTTATTTAAATGCAAGGAGAATGCAGAACTCAGTGTTACAGAGGGATTTGTGTGTCTTAGTACATGAATCACATCAAATTAACCTGAAGATGTAGTAAGTGATTTGGAAGGTAAATTTCGTGATCCTGTTTCGTGCAAGGGGTGTTGGGTATGATCTTAGCGATGTTTTCTGCATCAGTACAGGGCATTGCTGAGATTACATCTGTTGTATTATGTATAGTTATAATTGCCTAAACTGAAAATGAAAAAAAAAAATTGGTTTTGAAACGTCTCAAAGATGTTTCTCTTTACTCATTCTTAGGATGTAGGCATTACGTTATGAAGAATTAACAGTTCGGCCTGAAAATGAAGGATGTTTTATTGACCATACAAGATCTTGAGAAGAGTGTAGTTGGTGAATACCGGATGGATATGTCTTCTTGTGTGGAAGAATAAAACTGGGGAAATACTTTAAGAATAAGTCAGTTTCAAAGGAAAGGTCATTGGACAGAAAGATTGAACTCTGAATTCTCTTCCTACATGCTGACAGACAAGCAGAGCTTTTCCAGCAATTACTGTATATGTTTAAGAATATTCATTTTAACACAGATATTATGAAGATATGAAACGCTTATTTTTACATTATGCAAGCACATATTAACACATCTTCCAAACAATTATGACCATTTATTGTTAATGAATTGATTCTGCAATAACGCACTGACCTGGAGTCAAGAATGTCATGGTGTCATATAGTTCGGACAATGTTCAAGAAGAGCTCACGGAGTCCAGTGTGGGACTGATAACGTTACTGATTTAACTTACAGATGGAAAATGTAGCCTATCTGTGGAGAAACATTCTATTGCTCCCTTTCTGTTACCCTATCGCTCATCACAGCAATGTGTGGAGTGAAAAAAAGCCCAGTCGTCTTTCCCACTAATGGAGGATTCCTGATGAGGATTCATTGGAATCTCCCCATTGCCTGAAGCAAAACAATTCAGCCAAATTCAACTGTTTCATGAAGGAATCCCATTGTCAGAAGGCTGTGAAAGCAGAATAACTACAGAAGTAATTATCCGACTCGATAGTGAGAGGAACAGACAGGAGATTCTGTGGCTGCAAATGGGAATCCGGAATAGTGTGTGGCCTCCCACATGCCAGGGTCCAGGATGTCTCAGAGCGGCTGCAGAACGTTCTTACTGGGGGTGGGGGTGGGGGGGGGGGGGGGGGGGGGGGGTCGGTGGTGGGGAAGCAGCCAGAAGTCATTGTGCACATTGGTACAAAGGACAGAGTGACACAGGTAGAAATAGTGATGACATCCTGCAGATTGATTGTAGAGAGCTACGGAAAAGGATAAAAGATAGGACCATGACAGTGGTAATATCCAGTTTACTTCCAGTTCTCCGTGCTAGAAGGTAAGAACAGGAGGATATGGCAGATGAAGGGGAGGCTAAAGAATTGGTGCAGGGGGCAGAGATTTTTGGATTACTGGGATCTTTTGTGGGGCAAAGTGACGTGTTCAGGAAGGACGGGTTGTACGTGAGCTGGAAGGGGACCAATATCCTGGCAGGCAGGTTTGCAACTGCTTCAAGGATTCAACTAGATTGGCTGGGGTTGTGGAGGGGTGGGATCCTCAACGGCAGGGAGGCAAGTGCGAGGCCAGAAGGAGATATAGTAAGCAGAAACAGTAAAATGAAGAGACAGGTCAGGCTAGACAACGACAGAGAGCAAGGAATGCCTGTTGGATTAAATTGCAACTGTTTCAAAGCAAGATGGTTGACAGGTACGTCCGATGAACTCAGGGCATGGATCGGTGCATGGGACTGGAATATTATAGCCATTACTGAAACATGGCTAAGGGAGGGACATCACTGACAGCTTAATGTACCAGGGTACAGGTGTTTTATGCGGGACAGAGATGGTGGAAGGAGGGTATGGGGAGTTTCATTTTTGATTAAGGCGAGTAACACAGCAGTAATCAGAGGTAAAATAACTGATGGATCATCCTGTGAGGATTTGTCTGGGGAGCTAATAAATAAGAAGGGAATAGTGATAGGATTTGGATTGTACTATAAGCCCCCAAATAATAAACGAGGATTTAGGGGAACAAAAATATGTAGACAGACTGGGGAGATTTGCAGGTCCAATAGGATTGCCTTAGTAGTAGATTTTAATTTTCCTAACATCGACTGGGAATGACAGAGAATTAAGGACTGAGATGGCGTGTATTTATTAAGTGTGTTCAGAATATGTTTCTCAAGCAGTAGGTAGAGGGTGCAACTCGGGAAGGGACGAGACATGACCTATTCTAAGATCTAGGGCAGGACAGGTGACTGAGGTGAGAGAGAGGGAGCACTCTGGGACCAGTGACCATAGTTCTATTAATTTTTAAATAGTTACGGAGAAGGACAAAACTGCTCCACATGTTCAAGTTCAAACTTGGGGCAAGGTGAATTTTGATGGAATGAGAAAGGAGCTTGTAGGGGTTGGTTGGAGGAGTTTGTTTGCAGGCAAAGCGACCTCCTGCAAGTGGGAAGCTTTGAAAAGTGAAATGTCTACAGTTCAAGGTCTATATCTTCCTGTGAGGGTAAAAGGCAAGGTTGGCAGGAAGAGGGAACGTCGGATGTCAGGAGATATTGAGGCTTTGACCAGCAAAAAGGAGGCGTGGCTCAGGTCCAGGCAGGTGGGACCGAGGGAATTCCTGGAGGTGTACAGGGGATGCAGTAGTTTACTGAAGAAGGAAATCAGGAGGGTGAAAAGGGGGCACAAGATAGGTTTGGCTGAGAAGATTAGGGTGAATCCAAAGAGGTTCATTAAGTATATTAAAGTAAAAAGAATAACTAAATGAGAATATGACCCCTCAAATTCCAGGGTGGACATGCATGTCTAGAACGGTAGGAGATTTGTGAGATTCTCAATTTCTCCTCTGCCTTTACCGTGGAGAAAATCATGAAGACTTGGGAGGTGAACAAAGGTCGTAGTGTTATCTTGGGGTGAGTCAATATCATAGGAGAAGACATGTTGGATGCATTAGAATGTATGATAGTGGCTAAATCTCCTCGTCCTAAACAGATGCATCCAAGAACACTGCAAGAGGCTACAGACAAAACTACGGGGACCCTGGTTGATATTTTTGCATCATCGTTAGCTACAGTTGAGCTTCCAGAATATTGGAGATTAGCAAATGTTGTGCCATTATTCAAGAAGGGAAGTAAAGAAAAATCTGGGATCGACAGACCAGGAAATCTAATATCTGTGGTACGGAGGTTACTTGATAAGGCTCTGAAGGATGAGATATACATGTATTTGGAAAGATAAGGTTTGATTAGAGATAGTCTTTTTGACAGATTCCCTACAGTAGGGGAACAGGCCATTTGGTCCAACAAGACCACACCGCCCCTCCAAACTAACCCACCCAATCCGATTCTCCTACCCTATAGTTAACCCTGACGAATGCACATAACACTATGGGTAACTTAGCATGGCCAGTTCACCTGACCTATATATCTTTGGATTATGGAAGGAAAGTGAAGCACCCAGAGGAAAGCCACACAAACACAGTGACAATGTGCAAACTCCACACAGAGTCACCCGAAGCTGGAACCAAACCTGGATCCATGGCACTAAGAGGCAGCAGTGCTTACTGCTGAGCCACCATGCCAACCTTGCTTTTATCAAAACAGTTCAATGACACAGGGACAAAATCTATTCTGAATTTCACCCATGATGCATGTTCCAATATCACATACCATGGATAATTTATTCTCCACTGAAAATGTCATCTTATTATTATTTATTAATTAGTTTGTTATTATTAATTTTAATAATTATTATTAATAGTTGTTTTTAGGCTGGAAAGATTGCATGGCTTTGTGAGTGGGAGATCATGCCGCTCAAATTTATTTGAGTTCATTGATGAAGTGACCAGGAATGTTGATGAGGGTAGGGTGGTAGACGTAGTCTGTATGATTTTCACGGAGGCCTTTGACCAGGTTACCATTGATAAGATGGTCTGGAAGGTTAGAATCGCATGGAATCCAGAGGGAGCTGGCAAACTGGACACACAATTGGCTTCATGGTAGGAAGCAGTGAGCAATAGTGGAAGGATGCTCTCGGACCGGAGGCCTGTGACACATGAAATGCCTCAGGGGTCGCGGCCGGGCCCATTGCTGTTTGTTATCTGTATCAATGATATTCTTGCGAATGAACAAGGCATGATTGTGAAACTTGAAGATGACACTAAAATAGGTGGTATCGGAGACAGTGAGGAAGTATATCAGAACTTGCAGCAGGACCTTGATCAAACTGGAGAAGTGGGCCGAGGAATATTTTGGCAACGTTAGATCAAGGTAGGAGTTTGATGGTGATTAGTAGGACCTTAAGGAGTATAGTTGAGCAGAGGGACCATGGAGTTTATGTCCACCGTTCTCTGAAAGTGCGGTCATAGTTAGACATGGTAGTGAAGAAGGCTTTTGCCACACGTCAGGACACGGAGGAGAGCAGTTGGGAAGTTATGTTGCAATTATACAGGATGTTGGTGGGGCTGCACTTGTAGTGCTGTGTTCAGTTTTAGTCACATTGCAATCGGAAGGATGTTTTTAATTTGGAATGTGTGCAGACGGAATTTACAAAAATGTTGCCAGGACTCAACAATATGAATTATAGGGAGAGGTTGGACAAGCGAGGACTTTTTTCTTTCGAGAATAGGAGACTGAATAGGAAACTCTTATAAAAGTTTACATGGATAGGGTGAATGGATCTAGCCTTTTTTTCCTCGAGTTGAGGAATCGAGGAGGAAAGGACATCAGTTTAAGGTGTGAGGGGAAAGAATAAAAGGGAAACTGGTGGAAACTGTTTTACACAGAGAGTTTTACACAAAGGGAATGAGCTGCCAACGGAAGTGGTGGAAGCATTTGTATTAACGATAATTAAACGACATTTGGGCAAGTACATGGACAGGAAAGGACGAGAATGCTATGGGCTAATGTGCTGGGAAATGAGGTTGGTGTGGTTGGATATTTGGGTCAGCATGGACGAGTTTGGGCCAAAGGGCCTCTCTGTCTCTCTCCATGCTGTAGGACTTGATGACTCTACAAAAGGAACAGCATTTGGGTCAAACTCTCATTTTTCCTTTGGTCATAAGTTTGAATTATATTTGGACAATGTTCTTTCAAGTTAACTTTGCAGATATTTTGCTTTCCAGTTCGGTATCGACAATACGTGTGTGTGTCCGTGCGTGTGTCCGTGTGTGTGTGTGCGTGTGTCCGTGTGTGTGTCTGTGTGTGTGTGTGTGTGTGTGTGTGTGTGTATGTGTGTGTGTGTGTGTCTATTTCTCAGTATTTTTCAAAGAAAAATATCAATGTACATATTTGCAATATCCTCTCGTTATTCCTCTTTCCATCATAGTTTGAGCCACTTTGTTTTGGTCATAAACATGTTGTTTTAGCAGATTAAAGAAATCTTCCTGACCTGTTCCTAACACTGACCCTGACACACTCTGAGAACTATATCATTGGCCATATCACCAACATAGTTATAATTATTTTTTTGGTCAGTATTAGCCAACGTTAGTGTCGAGGAGTTCATTGGAGGGGAGTCTGAGGGATAGGATTTACATCTATTTCGAAAGACAAGGACTGATTAGGGATAATCAATATGGATTTGTGTGATGGGAATCATGTCTAATTAATGTGATTGAGTATTATGAAGAGGTCTCAAAGAAGATTGAAGAAGACACTGTGGTATATATTGTTTAGACAGACTTCAGCAAGGCATTTAATACGGTACCTCATCGTAGACAGATTACTAAAATTAGGTCATGTGTAATCGAGGAATAACTAACCAATTGGATACAAAATTGGATTGAAGGTATTGGATTGTTTTCAGACTGAAGACCTGTTGCCAGCGGCGTGCTGAAAGAATCAGTGCTGAGCTCACTGCTTTTCATCACGGCTATAAAAAGCTTTTAAGTGCTTTTCGGAGGCTTGGTCAGTAAGTTTACAGATAACATCACCAAAGTGGTGCAGTGGACAGTAAAAGAAGATTATCTCAGAATATAACGGGATTCTTGACCATCAATGAGCCAAGGACTGGCAGATGGAGTTTAATTTAGATATTTGTGAGGTTTTGCATTTTGGTAAGTTAAAGCAGGGTAGTGCCCTGGGGAATGTTGCTTAACAAAGAGAACTACGGGTGAAGATTCATAGTTCCTTGTAAGTGGAGTTTAGGTCGGTAGAGTGGTGAGGAACGTGGTTGACATGCTTTCCTTAATCGGTCAGAGCATTGAGTTTTGGAGTACGGGTAGTGTGTTGCGCTTGTACAGGACGTAGATTAGGCCACTTTAAGAATACTGCGTACATGCCAGTTGAATCTGCTAAAGGATGGATATTGTTAAGTTTGAAAGGGTGCACAAAAAAATTGCAAGGATTTTCTGGAACCTGAGGGATTGCGCTACAGGGAGTTGATGAACAGGTTGAGGCTTTTTCCCCTGGACTGCCAGAGTTTTAATGGTGTCATGACAGAGGTTTAATACAGTCCTGAGGGGCATGGATAGTCTGATTGGGCAAGATCTTTTTCCCAGTGTAGGGACGTGCAGAACTAGACGGCATAGTGTGAAGGTGACAGGTCAAAGACTTAGAAGGGACCTGAGGGGAAACTTTTTCACACAGAGGCTCGTCGGTGTACTGTCAGAGGAAGTGGTGAAAGCGGGTACAATTACACATTTAAAATGTAACTGGATAGGTGCATAAATAGGAAAGGATCATGTGATGTGGGCCAAATGCTGGCAAGTGGGACGAGATCTGATTAAGATGCCTGATTGGCAAGGACAATTTGGACAAAAGTATCTGTTTCCACGCAATATGACTCTCTTATTCTCACAATAGGATGAGGGAAAATTCAAAAAGGGCCATTCGAATGGGAATTCTCTTCCCCAGAAGTTTGTGGTGCCTCTTTGATTACAAGTATTCACAGCTGAGTTAGTTAAAGATTTGACAGAGAGGTGTGTCACTGATAATGGGACACAGACAGGAAGATGAGGCTGAGACCACAATCTGATCAGCCACAACCATAATGCCTGGTGGAGAAGGCTCAAATTCTCTACTGACACACTCCTGCTCCTCAGTCCCATGTTTCTGCATTCCATTCAACCCCTCCAACCTGCTAGCAATGGCTTCCCCTCTTTGTAACTTGTGCTTCATTTGTTGATCATGTTGTAAAACCAGATTCACTGTGAATAAAGCCCCCAAATCTCACCCAGCGACGGCTCACAAAATCCGCTGGTCTCACTGATTGCAACATTCCATAAAAGACCTTCCAGGAAATAACACCAACGAACATTCCTGGAACAGAATGGGAGAACATCAGAAACAGGGGCAGTTCATTCACATCCTAAGCCTGCCTTGCCTTTCACTAAGATCGATCTGACCTGCTCCATGTCTCAAATCGTCCTCATTGTCCAAGTCTTCTTGAGCACTTCGATAGAACACAGAACAAAGAACAGTACTAATTTGAACACCCCAGGTGTTGGACTGGGGTGTACAAAGTTAAAAATCACACAACACCAGGTAATAGACCAACAGATTTCATTGGAAGCACACTAGCTTTCGGAGCGACGCTCCTTCATCAGGTGATAGTGGAGGGCTCAATCCTAACACAGAATTTATAGCACAAATTTGCAGTGTGATGTAACTGAAATTATACATTGAAAATTTGATTATTAAGCCTTTCATTTGTTAGAATACCATGATAGTTTCACTTCTTGCATATATAAATCACAAAACCTTTTTTTAAAAGTTGCATTCTCAGGTTAACTGTTAACAATGGTGATAGCTAGACAATATGGTGAAGTTGTTGCCCCCTGTGTTCTCTGTCTATGCCATAATGCTTAGATTGATTCCAATCCAAAAAGTGATAACGGAGTTTTACATGAATTCATGCAGTTTTTGATCTCAGCGTTCTACATGAATGCATGTAGTTAGGAACTTCAGCCCTCGACGTTGTGCTGTTTATTCTACTCTAAGATCAGACTAACCTTCATGCTTCCATTCACTTTGTTCCATGTGCCTATCCAAGAGTCTCTTAAGTTTCCCTCACGTATTTGACTGTACTACCACTGCTGGCAGTGCATTCGACTCACCCACCACTCTCTGTGTAAAGACTCTACCGCTGATATCTCCTGTAAACCTTCCTCCAATTGCCTTAAAATTACGCCACCTAGTCATAGATATTTCTGCCCTGGGAAAATGATCTGGCTATTCACTTTCTCTCTGCCTCTCATCATCTTGTACACCTCCAGTGAGAAAAGCCCTCGCTCCCTCATGGTTTCATCATAAGACCTGCCCTCCAGTTCAGGCAACATCCTGGTATTCTCCTCCTGGTAAATCGCACTTAATGAGAATTAATTATGACCTCTGCACTTTTTGGATTCATTCACGGCACAAGGGAAGATGATTATCATTGGTGGCCATCAATAATCTCAGCCGTGGGACACATCTGCAGGAGAACCTCAGCGTAGCTTCCTCAACCCAGGCATCTCCAGTTTGTCATCACATAATCCCTACAGTGTGGAAGGAGGCTATTCAACCCATTGAATCTAAACTGAGCAGATTAGATTCCCTACAGTGTGGAAACAGGTACTTCGGCCCAACCAGTCCACACCGACCTTCCGAAGAATAACCCACTCAGACACATTTCGCTCTGACTAATGCACCTAACATAATGGACAATTTAGCATGGCCAATTCACCTGGCCTGAACATCTTCGGACTGTGGGAGGAAACTGGAGCACCCGGAAGAAACTCATGCAGACAAATGGGGAATGTGCAAACTCCACACAGACAGTTGCCCAAGGCTGGAGTCGAACCTGGGACCCTGGTGCCGTGAGGTAGCACTGTTAGCTACTGAGCCACCGTGCCAGCAGAAGAAAATTTCCAGGACAAGTTGTCCCTCTTCAGCTCTTGAAACTGCCTGTGACCATGTACAGCAAGACCTGGACAACATTCAAGATCGTGCTGTTAAAGTCCGGGTAACGTTTATTTAACAGCACAGCACACTTCCACAGTAAAAGGAGGAGTTCATTCAGCACCTCAACCTGGTTTCACAAGAATGTGAGGAAGCCATTCATCCCACCAAAACTACTGGGCAAAAGAAGGATAGACCATTCAGTCCCTCCTGCCTGTTGCTCAGGAAGACAGGGAGACTGCGCTCTCCCACATGTCACGTGGGAGTTACTTACAAAGGAACAGCAAGTGGTTATTCAGCTTGTCAAGCCACTAACACAGGAACAGGAAAGTGTCAGAGATGCTCCAACATCACAAACAAATGGAGCAGGGGCTGCACAAACAGACTACTCCAAATTGATCCGCATGGCTTAATTACTCATGGTACATATGTGTTACTTTAACATGGTTTTCTGGCAGTCGGAATGAAGCCAACATTTTTTAGCCATTCTCCAAGTTATATTCCATTCCAAGAAGGCAGTCCCATGGTGTCCGTGGAGGTCAGAAACCGGCGTGGAATAACTAACTGTTTCAGAATGACAGTATTTTGGCTTCTGACAGGATTGTGTACAAAGTGATATTCAATGCAGTGTCACACAGTAACTGTGCATTAAACTGTTCAGAGTTTATTCAGAGTCTGTACCTCTCTGTCAATCCACATGGGGGCTCTGCAGATGCATATAAACTGTCGCGAATCAAACATCCAAAGAAAAGTATGAAATTTTCACCCTATTCAGCTGTTTGGGGCATAATGAGTTTCTGTCCATACCCATCAAGCTTCAACTTCTTATTCTCTCACAGCGCTACAGAGTAAACACATAGTTACTGCACTCTCTCCTCATGGTAACATCATGCCAGTGTTTAGTCTGGTCAAAATACTTTCCACTTTCTCAGTGACAAAGGGATCATTGTTTATAAAGCAGACCAAACCTTTACATAAAGCACTAAAGACTCTCTCAACAAAACACGATCAGTGGGAAAGATATTCTAACTTTTGTACATCAATCATTTTGCCTGAAGAGCCACATATCTTTTACTTCCTGCCCCTGTATGAATTCTGTCAATGACTTATGACCAAGGACATCCAGGTCCTTTTCAACAAAAGCACTCGCCAACCTCTCTACCATTTAATAAATATAAATGTACATGATGATATTTGTTGTTCACATCTGAATCATTTTTATACCTTGTGAACAGCTATTGCCCAAACACTGATCCTGCTGCCACCCATCAATCCTTCAGTCCAGAGAAAAACAGTATTCTTCTCGTTTACTCAATCCCCATTACTCAATTTTTAATCCATGTGGTATATATTCCACTCCTACCTACCCATGGACTCTAACATTCCCCAATCACCGGAATTCAAACATGTCAACGTCTTCTAAAAATACAAATACTCTACTCCCATTGATTCTCAACTGTCGATGTCACAACAGACAATCTCCATAAACAGGTTTATCAAAGATCATTTCCCTTTCCTGAATCTAGGCCGAATGTACCAAATTATATAATTTTCTAGTTGTCACATTCCTTATCAAAGGTTCCAATACGTTTTTCTAACAGCTGACATCAAGCTGTTTAGTTTTCTGTTTTCCCTCTCCATCCTGTTTTAAACAATGAAGTTTTCAATAGTTGTTTTCCAGTCTGCAGCATCCTTTCCAGAATCTAACTAGCTTTGAAGAATAAGCAATAATTCTTTCATTAGCTCTGTTTTCATCTCAATCACTCTGGGATGTAACTCATCAGATGCGGCATCTTATGAAACTTCAATTCAACTAGATTTTCAATAACATACTCTTCATTAATTCTGGTTTCCTGCAGTTTCCCATTTTTACCAGTCACTCTGTTCCCTAATATTTTTGGAAATTAGTTTCTGTACCTTCCTCTGTGGAGATGGAACCAATGCATTCCTCTCAGCAGGTAGATGGCTTCAGTTAGCTCGTGAATACATCGGAGGACTGTACTTCAGAGATGGTGGATGTATTACCCACTGCTGCCTGCAAAGTTCCAGAATCAATCCAGTTTATTTCATCACAGTTACAGCAATGAAGATTGTTGAGGAAGGTTAGTCTATTGAGTCAGTATGGGTGGAAGTTAGGAACAACAAGGGAACAGTCACCGCATTTGGGGATTTTATACAGACCACCTAATAGCAGTAGAGAGACTGAAGATCTCATAGGCGGGCAGATTCTGGAAAAATGCAAAAGTACCAGGATTATAGTTATGGGTGATTTCAACTTTTCCAATATCGACTGGAACCTCCTAAGTGTAGATGGTGTAGATGTAGCCGGTTTTGTCAGGTGTGTTCAAGAGGGATTCCTTGCTCAGTATGTGGACGGACCGTCGAGGGGAGAGGCTACTTTGGATTTGGTGCTCAGCAACGAGCCGGGACAGGTGTCAGAACTCACGGTGGGAGACCACTTTTGTGAAAGTGATCGCAACTGCCTCACATGCAGTATGGTCTGGGAGAGTGAAAGGAGCAGTTTCTGAGGGAAGATGTTTAATTGTGGAAAAGGAAATTATAATGCTATCAGTCAGGAGTTGGGAACTACAGACTGGGAGCAATTGTTCCACAGAAAGGGCACAGCAGACATGTGAGGACTGTTTAAGGAGCAGTTGTTGCGAGTGATACACAAATTTGTTTCTCTGAGAAAGGGAAGAAGGGGTAAGATTAAGGAACCTTGGATGACGAGAACAGAGGAACGTCTCGTAAAAAGGAAGCAGGTAGCTTACGTAAGATGGATGAAGCAAGGATCTAGCACAGCTTTAGAGGATTACAGGCTTGCTAGAAAGGAGTTCAGAAAAGGACTGAGGCGAGCCATGATGAGGAACGAAAAAGGCTTGGCAGGAAGGATTTGGAAGAATCCAAAGGCATTTTTCTCATACGTGAGGAATAAGAGAATAATCAGAGAGAAGGTAGGGCCGACCAGGATTAGCTGAGGGAACTTATGCGTGGAGTCTGAGCAGACAGGGAAATCCCTCAATGAGTTTCTTTGCTTCGATTTTCACCAATGAAAGTGAACTTGTTGTAAATGAAACTTAGAGGAGCTGGCCCAGCTCAATCTTGACCATGTCAAGATTGATGAAGTTGATGTGCTCGCAATTTTGGAAAATATTAAGCTGGATACGTCCCCAGGGCCAGACCAGATTTATCCGAGACTGCTCCAGGAAGCAAGAAAGGAGGTTGCTAAGCCGCTGGTGAGGATATTTGCCTTCTCACTCTTCACAGGAGTCGTACCAGAGGATTGGAAGGAGGCAAAAGTTGTTCCTTATTTCAAGAAAGGTAATAGGGAACTCCCTGGCAATTAGAGACCTGTCAGTCTTACGTCTGCGGTCAGCAAAGTATGGAAAAAATTCTGAGGGATAGGATTTATGACTATTTGGCAAAGCATTGGGTGATTAAAGGCAGTCAGCATGGCTTCATGAGGGCAGGTAATGCCTCACAAATCTTATTGATTTATTTGAGGAGGTGTCAAGACAAGTCAACGACGGTCGAGCAGTGGATGTGATGCTTGTGGACTTCAGCAAGGTATTTGATAGGGTTCCCCATGGATGGCTCATTCATAAAGTCAGGAAGTATGGGATACAGGGTGATTTGGTTATCTGGATTTAGAATTGGCTGGTTGGCAGAAGGCAGACAGTGGTTGTAGATGGAAAGTAATCTGCTTGCAGGACAGTATTGAGAGAGATCACACAGGGCTGTGTTCTTGGACCTCTGCTCTTTGGAGTTTTTATAAATGACTTGGATGAGGAGGCTATGGTGTGGGTTCGTAACTTTGCTGATGACACAAAGGTTGGAGGTGACGTCGATAGTATAGAGGGCTACTGTAGGCTGCAGCGCGACACAGACAGGATGCAGAGCTGGGCTAATAAATGGCAGATGGAGTTTATCCTGGATAAATGCAAAGTGATGCATTTTGGAAGGTCAAACTCGAATCCTGAATATAGCATTAAAGACAGGATTCTTGGCAGTGTGGAGTAACAGAGGGATCTGGGTGCGCAGGTGCATAGATCCCTCAAAGTTGCCACCCAGGTGGATAGGGTGTCAAGAAAGCATATGGTGTTTTGGCTTTCATTAATAGGGGGATCGAGTTTAAGAGCCGTGAGGTTTTGCTGCAGCTCTACAAGCCCTGGTGAGACTACACTTGGAATATTGTGTCCAGTTGTGGACGCCCTACTATTGGAAAGCTCAGAGGCTTTGGAGATGGTGCAAAGAATGTTTACCAGGATGCTGCCTGGATTGCTTTATGAAGAAAGGTTGAACGAGCTTGGATCTTTCTCTCTGGAGACAAGGAGGAGAGAGGAGAGCTGATCGAGGTGTACAAAATAATGAGAAGAATAGATAGTGTCAATACCCAGGGCAGGATTGACTAGTATGAGAAGTCATAGTTTGAAGATATTAGGAGGAAGATAAAATGGAGACGTCAGAGGGAGGTTCTTTATGCAGAGATTCGTGAATGCATGGAATACATTGTCAGCTCTGATGGTGGAAGCAAAATCATTGGGGACATTTAAGCGACTGTTGATCATGCACATGGATAGCAGTGAGTTGAAGGGTGCGGAGGTTAAATTATTACATTTTACATTGGGTTTAAATCTCGGGACAACATCGTGGCCCAAAGGGCCTGTCCTGTGCTGTACTGCTCTATGATCTATTTAGGATATTTAAAACAGACTCAGATAAGTTTTGATTGACAAGGGGATCAAAGATTATTGAGAGGAAGCAGGAAAATGGGGTTGACAATCTGTCAATCGTGATCGAATGGCGGAGCAGACTTGATGGTCCGAATGGCTTCATTTCTGCTCGTATAGAAATGTGACCTTATAATATTTCGGTCCTGGATGGCACGGTGGCTTCAGTGGTTTGCACTGCTGCCTCACAGCATCAGGGAACTGGGTTCGATTTCCTCTGGGTGTTCTAGTTTCCTTTCACAGTTCAAAGTTGTGCAAGTTAGGTGAACTGGTCATGCTGAATTGTCAATGTTGATGTTAGGTGCAATAGTCAAGGGTCTATGTAAAGTATTAGGGTAGAGAATGGGATAGGTTCACATACTCTTTGGAGGGTCAGTATAAACCTGTTGGGCTGAAGGGCCTGTTTCCACACTGTAGAGATTCTAAGAAAATGCAGGTTGCTGCAATGTTCCAATGAAGAACAACTCAAGCTCGAGTAAAACCTCACTTTACACTTTGGTACGTTACAGTCCGTAGGAGTTAATATTCAATTCCATAAATTCACATCCTGAACCCATTATGGCTGTTCTCCATTTTCCGTACACTCTCCCTCCTGGGCTCCCTAAGTTCGTGTCTTGTTTATGTTGCATTCAACAGAGAAAATCAATTTCTAACATTTACACATTAATTTACACCCATTTGTCTTTCAATCTGGTCCGCTGAAATTTGTCTTTCACACTGGGCCGCCAAACACACTTTCCCACCTCTGCCAAGATACTAAAACGCTCACTTTCCAATCCTTTAACACGTCTGAAGAAGATTTGCACTGGACTTGAAACATTAACATTGTTTCTCTTTCTCTGCAGATGTCGCCAGACACATGAGTTCATTCAAAAATGAAAAGTTATAGAATACATTTTCAATAAAGCAAAGATCATTGGATACAGGAAATCTGAAGCAAAAACAAAAATTGTTGGACTTACTGGGTGCTTTGAGGAACAGTCACAGAACCCGAAAGATTAATTCTGCTTTCACTCCGCAGATGCTGTCAGACCTGTCAGTGTCTTCAGCAATTTCTGTTTTTGAACAAGTTTCAAACATGTGTGTCAAAGCTGCTCACACGCCCTGTCCAACATGGAGCGTCATACACCAGGAAGTGAATGATAACGCAAGGTATACAAATTCATTTGTTCTGAAATTACATAAGGCTGCCATCACCGACACTACAGAGCTCTTAATCATGGTCAGGGAGAGAAACAGGGAAACACATTCGCTTTAAACAGAAGATGGCATTACCGGAGGGGAAGAGATTCAGGTGAAAACGTTAAATGCTTTTGAGGAATGCGACAAATTGGAGGCATGGCATCATGAAGATACTCAAACAGGATGAGAATTTTTATAAAAAGGAAGCGTTCCTACATCAGAAACTGGGATAGGGCACTGCGTACAGGGGAGAAGGGTGACCAGTTCCCGTGCGAATTGAGGACAGGCAGCAGAATTGTATTGTAGATATTGCAGCTCAAACTGGGCATTCATGTGATGCTGCAAATCATAGCAGCTGTAGTAGCAGCAGCAGCAGCAGCAGAATAATATTCAACCACAATATAATCTCTCAGTCTACCATTACCATGAAGCCAATCTCCGGTTAAGTGATGAGTGTGGATGGACATGCCACAGTCAGAACCGTGTGTATCTAAACCTGATGACAACCCATTCAGGCTACCGCACTTACTGCTTACATTAATAAACAGCAGAACAGACATCTAATAGAGAGGGCGCCATGATCCCTAGACTGTGACCATTTCTTTTAAAACCAGCTATGAATTACTGCTGGCCTGTCTATTCTTAGCCTTATCTGTTAGAAAAATCCTTGTTCCTTTTGTTCGAGGCGTTTCAAGAACTTCCCTCCTATTACCATTTTGTTTACATCATTGAAATACTTACTGTGTCTTCCCCTGCGAGGAAAGATGTAAAACATGGGTGCAAATTATCTGTCTGCTCCCTGTAGCCAATTCTTCAGTCACACCCTCCAATTATCCTCAGAAAACTTTTCTACTTAATTTCACCTAAGGTTGCACACTCTTCTTGAACTTTTATTATATGCGCTGAATAGCTCATGCTGCTTGTTTTCGTATTTCTTGCCAATTTACTGCATCATGTCTTTTCTCCCCTTTTCCTCGGTTTCTAGATTCATACAGTCATATCGTGCACAAACAGACCCTTTGGTCCAGCTTGTCCATGCTGATCAGGTTTTCCAAACTAAACTAGTCCCACCTGATTGCATTTTGTCCATATGCCTCTAAGCTTTTCCCATTCATATGTTTGTCCTAATGAGTTTTAAATGTTGTAGCTGTACTTGCACATCCCACTTTTCCTCTGACAGCTCATTCCATATACACACATCATCATCTGTGTGAAAACATTGACCCTTCGTCCATTTCAAATCTTCTCTCTTTCACCTTAAACCTATGCCTCTATGGTTGAACTCCCCCATCCCGTGGAAAAGACCTTGGCTGGTCACTCAATTCAAACCTCATGATTTTATAAACTTCTGCAATATCATCCCTCAACCTCCCACACGCTATCTGACACTAACTTCACGAACAAACATTTAAAGATAAGCACTGCAAATTTGATACAGTATTCAAATGACAGGTAAATAACACTCAGCCCAAGCTTCCTACTGTGATTTGTTTTTCTTCATGTTACAATACTAAGGGAGCAGGAAGCTCTTACGAGTACCAGTAAGAGGTCAAACACTTGAATTGCTTTGTCCAAATCGTGTGATGATCTCTACAGTGAAACCGCATCTCTGGTCTGAACCATTCTTGTATCACAGTCAGCGTTGGCCTTTAGCAGAGTGAGGTGAAGGCTGAGTTTTGAAATTTGGATCACAGTGTGAATTCAGTGCAAAGGGGGAGGGGTGTTTTCAATAAGGTTTACTCCAAGAAGGAAACTTTCCAGAATGAGATGTGAGTGGGAGGTGTAAAACAGCATGAATGGAGAGGCCGAACCATATTGAGAACAGAGGCAAAGTGGCAGCACAAAACGCAGCTTGATGCTACAGCAGAGTAGGTGGACTTGAATAAAGAGTTTCAGGTGAAGTGGGTAGGGACCATAATGTGAGAGAATGTACTCTGTAATTTGAGAGAAAGAACCTGGAATCAGGAAGGGGAGACGAGCAGGGAAGAGGATGGAGCAGCAATGGCAGTGTTTTGTGCGGGGTAAATCAGGAAGCACAGCTGAAATTCATGCATAACATCAGCTTATGGTCCCTGAAATAAACATTATAAATCTGGCCCTCCACTAAGCTCATCAATAGTATCCTTGAGAGCTTTTGTCCACCATGGGTGGTTCACCTGCTTATCGAGTTCTTCTTTTTGAATAGAAACAATAATTACTGAGCGGTTTGGGATATCTGCTTGAATGTCTGCTCATGTATACTCACTGACCCTCCTCTGGGTCTATTTTCACATTCTGTTTCAGACCAGATTTGAGGCAGAAATCCTCAATTTGGATGCCTGGTGCTTTTCAATTATTCAGGGGGAACTTCTGCATGTGGCTGAACACATGATCAGCGGAGGCTGACTCCATTCTCCAAGTTTCTCCATATCTGTTATTTCTGTTTGATGATGCCACATTCCTGTGAGCTGCGTCTAACGTGACATCATTTTCCTTCAAGCCAGAAATCCCCTAACTCTGGTGGACAGGTCCTTCAGCTGTCACTGTCCCATCCCCCACGGTGTTGCCCTCAATCTATCCCCTCTATCCCAGAAAAATGATAGATTCCTCCTTGTCCACACTTCTTCCTGCACGAGAATCCACATTCCCATAATCAACTTATGCCATTTCCACCATCTCCAACAGGACAGAACCATCAAACACATCTTCCCCTCCCGCCCACTGTCTGTATTTCGCAGGAACCGTTTCCTCTCTGTCCCCTCCATCACCCAGAACACTTCCCCACTCCCCCATGGCACCTTCCCATACAATTGCAGAAGCTGTAACACTTGTTCATTCACCTCTTCCCTCCTCACTGCCCAAGGAACCAAACATACCTTCCAGGTGAAGCAGCATTTCACTTGTAAACTTTCAGTCTGGTCTCCTATCATTGCTGCTCACAATGCAGTCTCTCTATATTGGCGAGACCAAACAGAGATTGCTTTGAGGAACACTCCCACTCTGTCTGTGGAAATAATCCTGACTTTCTCATTGCTTCCCATTTCAGTAACCTACCTTGCTCTCATGCTAACATTTCAGCCCTGGGCTGCTGCAATGTTCCAGGGAAGCACAACCCAAGCTCGAGTAACAACTCACTTTACACTTTCGTACGCTATATCCTGTAGGATTTAATGTACAATTTCACAACTTCACAGTCTGACCCCATTATAACTGTTCGGCAGTTTCCGTACATTCTCCCTCCTGGCCTTCCTATGACCTTGTGTAGTTGTATCTTCTTTATCGTTCACTCAATAGATAGAACCCCTTTTCCCCATTCACATTTTAATTATTAGGCTACTTCACATGTTCTTCTCGTTCACCACTACTAAAAGCATGTTTATCTTTTGCCACACCCTCTTTTACCCGTCAACCCACTCCCCACATCTGTCAAGGGATTATAAAGCTCATTTTCCAATCCTTTTCAGTTCTGCAGAACTGTCATACCGGACTTGAAATGCTAACTCTGTTTCTCTGTCTCTGCAGATGATACCAGGCCTGTTGAGTTTCTCGAGAAATGAATAGGCTCAGCAGAAATTTTCAATTAAACAAACAACTATGGATACTGGAAATGAAAATGCAAAAAGTGCTAGAAAAAATGGGAGCTTTGTAGAAGGGTCACTGGCCTTGAAAGATTAACTCTGCTTTCACTGCACGAGATGCTGCCAGACCTGCTGAGTTTCGTCAGCAATTTCTGTTTTTGAACAAGTTCCACAGATGTGTGTTAAAGCTGCTCAAACGCCCTGTCGAACACGGAACGCCGTGCACTGGGAAGTGACCGATAATGCAAGGAGCACAAATTTCTTGATCTGAAACCGCATAAGGCTAGCATCACTGACACTGCAGAGCTCTTAATCATGGTCAGGGAGAGGAACAGAGGGGAACACATTCACATCAAACACAGAAGATGGCATTAGGTGAATGGAAAAGGTTCAGATGCGTCTATGAAGGGGTTTGAGTAAAGTAACAAATTGGAGGCGTGACACCAGTGAGAGCAGAATGAGAATAGGAAAATGGAAGTGTTACCACATCAGAAACCAGTTTATGAGACTGAGTACATGGCTGATGAATGAATGGGTCATGGTGTGAACTGGGGGATAGTCAGTAGAATTGAATTGAACATATTGGAGCTCAAAGTGGGCATTCATGTGGTGCGGTAGAATCACAGCAGCAGCAGAATTGTATTCAACTACAATCCGTAACATTTTCCCCAGGATAATCCCTCAGCCTACCATTACCATCAAGCTGATCTATGGGTCAACGGCGAGTGCGGGTGAACATGATAGGGTCGGAACCATATGTACCGAAACCTGATGACAATCCATTAAAGCTACCGCACTTGACTGGTTATATTCGAAACAGCAGTACTAACATCTGGTACAGAGGGCAAAATGTTCCCAAGATTAACAGATCAGATCGAAGTTCTGCAGTGCTGCCACATCCAGACATAAATGTCGATGGACTATTAAACAACTCACTGGAGGAGAAGACTCCATAAATATCGCCATCCTAAATAACAGGACAGCCCTGTACATCAGTGTAAAAGACATGGTTGTATTATCTGCACCGTCCTCAGCCAGAAGTGTTGAGCTGATTATCCACCTCACCCTCGCCAAGCTGCCCGCAGAATCACAGATCTCAGTCTTTAAGCGATCTGATTTGCTGTATGTGACATGAAGAAACACCTGAACACAGTAAATACGACAAAGGCAATGGGCCCTGACAGCATTCCTGCAATGGGACTGAACACTTGTGCTGCACAACAAGCAGTGTCCCTGGGGGAGCTGTTTTATTCCAGCTCCAACTCTGACATCTCCCAGGCAATGTGGAAATTTACTCGGCTATGTCCAATCCCATAACAAGGGAATAACTACAGTCTAACCATTTATGACGCCCTGAGTCCCGTCGCGATAATCACATTGGTGACAGTTCTTTTTGACAGAGCTGTCAACCAACACAGAAATAACCAGCTCAGCGTGGTTTCCAATAGGTCCCCATGTGGAGATGGTGTTGTTGTGGAAAAGTCACTGGATTACTAATCCAGTCCAGGCTAATGCTGTGGCAGCTGGTGGACGTTATAATTAATAAAATATCTAGATGTAAAACCTGGAGTCATTAACAGTGACTTTGAAGCCAATGTCGATTGTAAACACCAATTTCCTTCCTCAATGTACTTTCGTTAAGTGAATCTCCCGTACTTTTCTGGTATGGCCGAAACGTGATTTCAGACGCACAGCCATGTGAAACACTATTCAATGTTCTCGGAAACGGGCAAGCAAGACACTCTATTGTATCAAACTGTTCCGGGGTCTTAAAGGATAAAATCATACAGATCATCCGGCACCAGCCTCAGTATTGGAACGGGAAATATTACCGTGTTGGCCCTGCAGAGATCTCCTTCCTAACATCTGAGAGCAGGTGGCAGGATTTACAGAGCTTTCCCACCGACTGCACAGAAACATCGGGAAAGGAGTAGGTCATTCAACACACTGAGCATCCTCCATTCTAGTTCATGGTGAAAATCTTCTCGATTCAGTTTTCCCCACACAGTGTTCTTATCATGGAATGGAATGCCCTGCCAGCAGCAGTGGTGGACTCTCCCTCTTTATGGGCATTTAAGCGGGCATTGGATAGGTATATGGAGGATAGTGGGTTAGTATAGGTTAGGTGGGCTTGGATCGGCGCAACATCGAGGGCCAAATGGCCTGTACTGCGCTGTATTCTTCTATGTTCTATGTTCTATGTTCTATTATCCTTTAGTATGTTTAAACATCGGAACATGTAAAATAGGAACTACTGTATTCGCTTTGGTCCATCAATTTTGATCCTCTCTTTCACTCCTGCTCCAACATTCATCAAAACCATAACTGAATCAGTAACAGTTGGGGGGAGTCCTCATGTTACTGAGCACGTGAGCAGCAGAGAATGATTAATACAGGTGTTCAATGGATCGGCACAGAGCAAGTTACAAAGATGTGCCTCAAAACTGCTAAAACCCCACTCTCCAACATGGAGTACAGGGCAATACACTGGGACACACACAGAGACAACACATGCACACAGACCCACACGGACACACAGACACATTAGCATCTTTAGGATATAACTAGATAAGTTACACTTAATGATGGGATCAAGGCTTGTTGTGAGAAGGCAGGAGAATTGGCTTGAAAAGCATGTCGGCCATGATCAATAGCTCCGTAGACTGGATGGGCCAAATGGGCTTTTATTCTGCTCTAATTATTTACGGTCTACGGTACATGCATTTGTCTGTGTTTGTGCGCGTACTTGTATGTGCATGTGTCTGTGTTTTTGTGTGTTTGAGTGTGCGTGTGTGTATATCTCTGTGCGTGTGTGTTTGAGTGTGTCTGTGTGTACATGGCTGTGTGTGTGTGTCTGAGTGTGCTTGTCTGTGTATGTATATGTGTGTGTGTGTCAGTATATGTTTGTGCTCCTCAGTATTTTCAGAAATGGAAATATCAATGTACTTTTTAAAAAATTTCTATTCTGTTTTACATTCACCTTTCCATCATAGTTTGAGGAACTTTGTTTCCTTCATGAATTTGTTCTTTTTACAAATGAAGGAAATCAACCTGACCTCTTCCGAGGATGACCCTGACCCAGTGTGAGACCTATACCGTTGGCCATATCATCAACCTGGTTACACCGATAACTTGCTGTGACCAATGGAAGAGTGGCAGTAGAAAATAAAACAGTTACCCAACAACCCAAGGAACTCTGGACCAGTGAGCCTGACATCAGTGGTGGGTGAGTTGGAGGGGATTCTGAGGGATAGCCAATTGCATGCATTTTCAAAGGCAAGAATTGATTGGGGATAGTCAACATGGTTTTTTGCATGAGAAATCGCGTTGTACGAATTTGACTGAGTTTGTGAAAGAGGTGACAAAGCAGATTGCTGAAGGCAGTGTTGTAGATGTTTTCCATACAGACTGGAACAAGTTGTTCGACAATATTCTGCATATTAGGTAAGTTAGTAAGGTTAGGTCATATTGGAACAAGCGCACCCAAGCCAATTGAATACAAAATTAGATTGAAGGGAGGAGACAGAGGTTGGTGGAGGGTTGCTTTTCAGACTGGAGGCCTGTTTTAAGGTTCGAGGGGAAATATTTTAGAGGGAACTTAGACGCAATGTTTTCATACAGAGGGAGTGTCCATATGGAATTATCTCCCAGAGGAAGTGGTGGAGTCTGGCATCTTGATGGGTATTTGAATAAGGAGGTTTAGAGGAATATGAGACATATGCTCTCAAATCAGACTCGATCATAATGGGATATCTGGTCAGCACTTACACATTTGAATGCTTTATGACTCTATAAGAGGGATGAGTAGAAATTCTAAACAGGCATTTCAAGTGGGAATTCTCTTCCCCATAAGTTTGAGATGTCTCTTTGTTTATATTTTTTCAACGCTGAGTTAGTTAAATATTGGACAGAGAAGTGATTCTTGGATAATAGCACACAGACAGGAAAGTGGAGCTGAGACCACAACTTGATCAGATACAATCTTAGTCCCTGGTAGAGAAGGCTCAAAGTGTCCAATGACCCACTCCAACTCCTCAGTCCCATGTCTCTGTGTTCCATTCAGCCCATCAAACATGCTAAACAGTACAAATAGAGGCTACTTACTCATATCACAGAAACAGAGGAGACCATTCAGCCCCTAAAAACTGTCAAATCCAGTTTGGGATGATTTGGAAAGTGTAATTGGAAAACCCGGGCAGTGGTAAGAAAGAGGGCCCTCACCACTCCTAACTGAGCTTCCCCTTTCTGCAACCTGTGCTTCGTTTGTTGGTCAAGCTGTAGACCCAGTTTCACTAGGGAAGCCCCCATTCCTCACCCAGAGATGGTCCAGTCAATCTGGTAATATTCAATAACAGAGCTTCCAGGAAAATAACAGCCTCTACTTTCCAATAATAGAACGTAAGAAGTCCACAAGCAGGGATATGTCATTTATCCACACGCCACCCACTCCCTCCCCCGCCCCACCCACAAGCAGGTCTTCTCCCACAATAAGATCATAAGGTTTAATATCCTCTTTCGTGTCCAATTTGTGTCAGAGCCCTCAACTCTGATTGGTCAAAAAGCACTCCCTGCCCCCACACTGTGGCCTATTGATATGAGCAAAAGACGTGAACACAAGGGCTCAGGGAAGAGTGCGTGGCCCTGACATCAAGGCATCATTTAACTAAGGACGGTCTCAAGGAGCATGAGCAGGATTTCACTTAATGCGAATGAGTTGTAAGCTTCCCTGGTTAGAGTGATTTAAAGCATAAAGCACAATGATTGTGGTTTGTGTACAAAAATCCATGCAGTCCAGGACATGTCTGCAAAAGATTCTCAAGGTATCTTCCTCAGCACAAACATCTTCAGCTGCTTCATAAATGTCTTGCTCACACCATAAGATTAGAAGTGGGGGTGTTCTCTGTGGGTCACACAATATTCAGGAAAAAAGTCACCCTTCAGCTCCTGAACTAGTCTGTGTCCATGTGCAGCAAGACCTGGACAACATTCAGGCTTGTGCTGTTGGAAGTATCAGTAACACTCATGCAACAGTGCCGCTGGACACTGCACATTTCCACAGTTAAAAGGAGGAGATTATTCAGCTCCTCGCGGTAGATTCACAGGAATATGAGGAAGTCATTCAGCTCAATGAAATTATTGGAGAAGTGTAGAAATAGCCCATTTAGGGCCAACAATCAATTATACAGGAAGAGAAGGAGTCACGTGTTATGTACGACAGCAGAGATCCTCAAAAATATTTGAAGGCGTTCGAGTAAACTCTATTAATAATTAAGTGTTGTGATACATGTACTTGGCAAAAAGGAAAGATCAGACAGATTCTCAGATGCAGTTCTCCAATCGAGGAGGGAAAACAAATCAAGTGAAAATTTAGAGAGAGCTGCAGCCAGGAGACTTCCACTGAAGCTTCCAACTCTGTGGAGACCCCAATAGTTTCTGATGTTACTGAGAAACCAAAACACTTCCTGTAATGTGGCTGCCAGAACCGCACAGAGTGTTCTATCTATGGCCTAACCAATGGCATGTTTAACTCATATTATGGTGCCTCGATGAATAAACTCTGTGCCTACAGTCCCGTGTGATTTCTTAACTGGCTATTACACTGTCCAGTCACATTCAGGGATGTGTGGAGAAACACCCTCCGACCTCCCTAGTGTTCTGCTATTCATTTAATTCTCCCCTGTCTGGTTCCTTCTTACAAAGTGCATCACATCATATTTATCAGGGTTCCATTCCATCTGCCATTGATCTGACCATCTGACCATTCCACTTGTATCTTCCCGTAACATAAGGCCTTCCTCTTCACTGTCAACTACCTGGCCAATCTTTGTGTCAAACGCAAAATTCCTTATTATGCTCAGCCGCCCCACCCCCTCCACATTCACATTTACATCATTTATGAATACCACAAATAACTTGATACACTGCACTGCTCGCTGTGGAACACCAGAAGACACTGGTCTATATCTACTAACTTTCCAGTAACTTGGGGCCACATAGCTGTTCACCAGTCCTCTAGCACCTCCCTTGTGTGGCCAGATTCGACTAAAACATTTAGGCCGGGACATTTCCTCTCTTGTCTCCAACAGTATCGTGCGATACAACTCATCTGAACTTTACATTATCCAAAATCATCAATCCCAACTTGCAACTTATATCAATTTGTTCGAGAGCTTCCCAGTCCATCTTCTTGAATTCTGTAGCTGCATCTTCCTTATCCCAACTAAAACAGATGTGAAGCTCTCGTGTTACAGTCTATCAATGTTCCCCAGTTTCACATTCTGATTACCCCCTTGGTTTCGAAATGGATCCTAATTTTACCCTGGTTATTCAGCAATGGAGGAGACCTGAACCATGCTGGAACTGATCTCATCCAAGCTGCAGAAGCATGACCAGGAGATCCAGCGTCTCGGGCCACATGTCGTGGAGGTGGAAGAGTGGACTGCAGCTTTGGAAACCTTGGCAGAATCCTCAGCGGGTCGGGTCCAAGCCCTAGAATGGTAGGTACAGACCTTAGTAGAGCAGGTCGAGGACCTCGAAAATTGGAGCCATTAGAAGAACATCAGCTTGGTCGTGCTACCGGAACGGGAACAAGAAAGCCAGCTCGTCAGCTTCGGAACAATGGCTCACGCAATTTTTGAAACTGTAAGTCAGGGCAGACTGGGTGCGGGTCGAGTGGGCCCACCGGGTCGCAGTGTGCAGGCAGGGATCGGACCAGATTCCTACATGGTCCTTGTGCAATTCCAGTACGACAGAGAAAAACAGGTGCTGGAAGCATCTTGAGCCTTGGGGCACGTCTTACGATTAAGGGGAGACTTTAACTGACATTTGGTCCCTAGGTGGATAGAATTTCGAGGGGTATCAGAGGTATTTCCTCGCCACCCAGGCAGCTGGTTGACCTGAACAGGTAGCTGGGTTGGTGGATATGTGAGATGTCTTCACCTGAAGGAAGGGACTTCACCTTTTTTTCTCACCCACATAAATGATTTACTAGGATTGGCATGTTGTTTGCCCCATTGGTCTTTTTAAATTCGATGCTCTCCTTCAGAATTGGGAACCATTTATTACCGTGTGGCAGTGTACATGGAGGTCAAGGATGGTAGCGATGGGACAGGCTCACGGCACTGGCACGTGGATCCTTTCCTCCTGAGGGATAGCAAAGTCATTGAGTATATTTCGGGGGAATTTAATTTTTTTTGGAACAAGAACTTGTGCACGACCAGTAATCCGACGGTGCTATGGGAGACTGCCAAAGCCTATACAAGGGCTTTGATTATTTCTTACTCGGTGACTCAGAAGCGGCAGAAGGGAGAACAGCAGCGTATGCTTGAGTCTCAGCTGAAGAGAGCTGAGACACCATATTTTGTCAGACCATCTATAATTTATTTGCAGCAGATTACAGCCCTCCGGACTGCTCTGAATGCTGCACACACCCAGAGAGCAAAGAAAGAGATTTCCTTTGCGAAACAGAAGTTATTCGAGCATGGTGATAACCAGATAGATATTAGGCGCACTTGGCCAGAAAGAGGATTGCTGCTATTATCACCTGCGATCCCAAAAAGATTAATGCAGCGTTCAGGAAGTTCTACTCTGGGTTTTTCCAGTCAGCGGGCTGGGAGGACTGATTGGTGACGATGGAGTCCTTTATTAAGAATTTGGACCTCTCAGGTGTAAGTTCAGAGCAGGCGTCTCTTTAGACTGCCGCTCTGATAATCAGAGAGGTACAGGAGACACTGAGGCAGCTCCAGAGTGGTAAAGCCCCCGACCCAGATGGACTTTCAGAGTCAGATTTAGAAGGAGTTCATAGACATGCCGGCTGGGCCAGTGTTGGATATGTACAATTATTCGTACAGTCAGGACTGCCTCCCATCCTCTCTGAGAGAAGGAAATATTCATCTTATTCTCAAGAGAGGGAAAGTCCCAGAGGATTGCACTTTGTATGTGCCTATTTCATTATTAAAGGTGGACTTTAAAATTTTGTCGAAAACGCAGGCTTTGAAGCTCCATTGTGAAAGAGGACCACTTTTATTAGGGCCCGTAGGTCCTCTGATAATATTGGAAGAGTGCTAAATATGGTTCCAGTGTGCCAGCAATGTTCGATTCCAGGCTCGGTAGTCTCCCTGGATGCAGAGAAAGCACTTGACCGGATGGAGTGGACGTGCGCCTTTTATGTCCTTGAATGGTTTGGTCTTGGAGGGGTCTTCGCCTGGTGGGTGGCAGTGTTATATAGTGACCCAAAAGCAGCGAATTTCACCAATGGTATAAGATCTGACAATTTTAGTATTGACAGTGGCAGCCAACAAAGTTGCCCTCTTTCATTGTTACCATTTACATTAATGTTTGAGCCGTTGGCATCTGGAGGGACCCCAATATCACTGGCAAAGAGGTAGGACCAGGAAGGCATAAGATCGCCCTTTAAGCAGATGGCGTTCCTCTCTTTCTAACTAACCCAATGATGTCTGTGTCCTGTTTAATACGAATGGTTAATTCATTTGGATCTTTCTCAGGGTATAAAATCAATTTTATGAAATCAGAGGCCATCCCTGTTAGGGGTCTTATTAGGGTACCCGACCTTGGGGTGGAATCTGATTCCCTTCCAGATGGTCACAATGAGGTTTAGGTATTTTTAACATCCAAGCCTTCGATTAATTATATAAAGCTAACTTCGTGCAGTTGCTAGAGAAGATAAGACAGAATCTTTCAATATCCAGTTTGGGTTAGCTCTGGTTCAAATTAATTTCCTTCCTTGTTTATGATACTGCATGACAATGCTCCCTTTGACGCTGCCCAGGCAGGCAGTACGGAGGCTTAACAGTTGGCTTTGATCTTTCATCTTGCGTCACAGATGGCCTCCTATTAAGCTGGACAAATTGCAGCTTCCACAGTGAATGGGAGCGTGCTGGTTTTCCATACTTTAAGAAATACCGCTAGGTTCCTTGCTATCCGATGTGGCTGTTTGGGCTTGCCAGGGTCCATGGTCAATTTGGCTGGAAATCGAGGCCTTCCAGCAAAATTGTCCCCTTATTAATCTGTTGTTCATGGACAAGATGAGGACTGTTATAGAGAGTTGCAGAAACCGATTGTCCTTAACACAGTGAAAGCATGGAGAATGATGGGACAAGTTGACGGCACTTTACAAAACAAAAACATCGGCTTTCACTCTCATTGTAGGATTGGTAGGATTCCAGCCTGGATTGATGACTTAGGCTCTGGAAGTCCAGATGAGTTTCCTGTTTGGGAGAATTTTTTGACAGGAAGGTCATGATGAATTTTGAGGAACTCAGCCAGGAATATGAGGTATCTGGAAGGGACCTCTTTTGTTACTTTTAGCTTCAGGACTTTATCCAGAAAAAATACTATATTAATGGTTCATCTCTGTAAGTCAGATATGGAGATGAGAGTGTTTCAGAGTATGGGCACTCTCTCGTTCAGCACCTTCTGTCATTTATTCGGAGGTAGTCTCGAAGGACATTGACCCTGTTACACCAGAACAGGAAGAGACTATTCAGTCCCTGGAGCCTTATATACAGTTACGGGAGGAGGCCAGTCAGCTCCTCGAGTCGATAATACTGGGCCCAGAGTAGGCCATGCAGCACAGTACCCTGTTATGCAGCAATAGGATCAGTCTGTTCAGCCTCCTCAAGTCTGTAACATAGAAACTGGAAGACCTCACATAGAGACTGGAGATTGGTGCAATGAGATACCAGGAGGATATTCAGTCCTTTCGAGCCTGTTGCACGAGAATTGGAGAAGGATGCAAACGATTAGATTTCTTATGGGAAAGGAGGAAGAAGCTTACCTCACATGTGTCGTATGTGGGAACAGAAGAAGGCCAATCATTCCCTCAGTCCTTTTTCAGGGATTCTGGAGAGACCGTTCAGTATCTCCAGTCTGTGATGGTGGAATATGAGAAGGTTTTTTCAGCCCCTCAAACTGTTACACAGCAACAGGAAGATTGCATAAGCCCTCACGACTCTTACGCATCAACAGGAGGAGGACAGGCAGACCATCGAGATGGTGATGTGGAACACCAGAAAGACATCAGCCCATCGATTTTGTGTACAAGGAAGAGAATGATGCCATTCAGCAACTCAGACCTCTTCCAGAGCAAACAGAGCAGGTCATTTCACGCCATGTGCCAATTATACAGGATTGGAGTGAACAAAGATTTTAGAATTATCACCTTCACGATGGAATATATAGTAGTGAGAAAACTGTTCAAATTTAAGAAATATTGTTAAAGTTGATTATTCAGGAATTAATTACAAGAAATTTGAAAAGTCAAATCACAATCCATCAGAATCAACATGATTTCGATCATGGGGATCCGAGAGATGAAATACTTGGACTTCCAGAAGGCATTGAATAGCTCTGCACAAATGATTAATCTGCAGAATAAGATCGTTTACGATTAACTATAATTTATCAACTTGGTACAGGCTTGGTGAGGCAACGAAATGCAGTGAGATGGAAAAAATATCAGTCATTTTCTGTTTGGCAAAATTCAACTTTTAGGAAACCATATGTCTTGGTCTCCAGGCCCCAACTATTTACAATCTATAGTCTTACATACTTGAGAGGACAGAACATGTTATAACCAAATTAATAGATGACTCTAACTCAGGTGAGAAATTGCAATGAAGATGGAAGAAATTGGAAAATATATATGGATAGGTTGGGGCAACATATGACAGAAGAAACTGAACAACGAAAAGTATGAGTGTATCCGTTTGGATCAGTGTAGCAGAAAGGCAAATTATTATCCAAATGGAGAGAGATTTCAGAATGATTGGGTGCAGAGGGATCTGGTTGCCCGCGTCCATACTACGGAATACTCCAATGTAGGTACAGCAGATAATGAGAAAGGCAAGTGCAACTTTGGCATTTATTTCTTAAACAATGGATTATAAAGGGAGGGAGGTGTGAGATCGCAACTGAGTACTGTGTGCAGTCTTGGTGTCCTGACTGTAGGAGGGATGTATTTGCCATGGAGGCAGTTCAGAAGTGGTTTACTCGATTGACTTCAGACATGAGGAGTTTGTCCTCTGAAGAGAGATTGAGCAGTTCAGGCCAACTCTGCCTGGAGTATAGAAAAATGAGAGGAGATGTCAGAGGTCAGGACGATGTTAAAGGTGATTGACAATGTCGATGTGAAGTGGATATTTCCTCATGTGGGACAATCTCGAACGATCCTAAAACCATAGCTTTAGGATGAGGTGAGGGAGAATTTAAACAGGGGTGAGGAGAACCTACTTCTTTCAAAGGGTTGGGAATCTGTGTAATTCACTGCCCCAGAGTGCAGTAGGTGCTGGGACATTGAGTAACTGAAGGAATATGGAGAGCGGACAGGAACGTGGAGCCGAGGCAGCAATGACATCAGCCATGATTGTATTCAATGGTAGAACAGGCCTGAGTGGCTGCGTTATTCCTCGTTCTTATTCAGGTCTTTGAATGTGTTACATATAAATGGGGAAGGAGTGGTTATTAGACTGGAAACAGGCATTCAGGAAGAATCAGCCTTAGTCCGTTTGACAGAACGTCACCAGTGGAGTCACACAGTGACCAGTGCTGGGTCCACAGCTCTTTACAATCTGTATCAATGATCAGGAGGTGTGGAACAAATGTACTGTAACAAAGTTTGCCGATTAAACTAAGATAAACAGGAAACTAAATTATCAAGGGAAGGTGAAGAATCTGTAATTTGATATGGATAGGTGAAAGTGAGGACTGCAGGTGCTGGAGATTAGAGCTGAAAAATGTGTTGCTGGAAAAGCTCAGCAGGTCAGGCAGCATTCAAAGATCAGGAGAATCTACGTTTCGGCCATGAAGAAGGGCTGATGCCCGAAACGTCGATTCTCCTGATCTTTGGATACTGCCTGACCTGCTGCGCTTTTCCAGCAACACATTTTTCAGCTATGGACAGGTGAGGTCAATGGATAAAAGTTTAGCAAATGGGATTTAAGGTAATATATAGTCTGTCTTTTTTTTTTAGGAAGAATGGTAGGTAGTATGTTACTGAAATGGAGAAAGACTACAGGACTTAGTGATGCAGTGTGTACTGGAGGGTTCATTCTGACCCGATCAGACACGGGAAGTGTTGCTCCATCTCCCTGATGTTCCCAGGGACCCCATTGCTCTCAACCACGATATATATCCTCCGACTCCAAATGGTGACGTTGACGTCGACATACTGGGAGATGATGGAGCTGTCACCCACTCCTGCCTGGAAAGTTCCAGATCATAGTAGCTGAATGAAACAGTGACCCTAACAACCACTGGCAGCACCGTCCTCCCCCTGGTGTGAAGCTGCAGGTCGTGTTTAAGGAAATGATATCGCTCTGTGACCAGCTCCTTGTTCAATCAGGGTCCCCTCACTCTCTGCTCCTGAGTTAAAGGTAACTTGGGAAGCTGTTCCTGGAATCCCAGAGTTGATACAGCAGATCCCTTTCCTCACACACACTCACTCCGTGGTTTTAGATCTTTCACTCTGTGCAGCCTCTGCTCCATTTGGTGTTCATCTTACAGACACAGATGCAGTAACTACAGTCCCTATGCTCCATCCCGAGTTGGGTCACCAAATCCTCAGGTCTCCCTGAATGTCTGAGGCAGCTCACAGCAGAACCTCCACCAAACCATCCAGAGCACTCCATTAACTTTTCAATAACAGAAGTCAGTCAGAAGCCCCTCAGCGACAAGTTAGATGGGCGGCACGGAGGCACAGTGGTTCGCACTGGTGCCTCACAGCACCACTGACCGGGGTTCAATTCCCGCCTCAGGCGACTGACTGTGTGGAGTTTGCACATTCTCCCCGTGCCTGTGTGGGTTTCCTCCGGTTTCCTCCCACAATCCAAAAATGTGAGGGGAATGGGTCTGAGTGGGTTGCGCTTCAGCAGGTCGGTGTGGACTTGTTGGGCTGAAGGGCCTGTTTCCACACTGTAATCTAATATAATCTAGATGCCTGCTCTTTTACAATTATACTCGAGAGGTTTCCTCGTGTTACTAACTACACAATCATCTGAGAGGGACAAGCACAGGGGCTCAGTGGACACGCACAGACCAAGGTTCAAAGACATGTCTAAAGCTGCTGGAACCCCGGTCCAACATGGAGTACTACATGGGACACACCAGGAAGTGGACAGCAGCCCAGCACACACTGCTACATCCTGCACAGATATATCATCTGGATGATGGTGCCTGATTCTGTGACGTGGATTTCAGCTGGTTTGTCAGCACATTTACTTTATATTCTTACTTTTGTTATTGGACCTACGAAAGTACTATTCATCCAGTTAATCCCATTTGTCTGATAAGAACCATGTTTACTGAACTTGTCGATCAAGTAATCATCCAATTATAATATGAATATCCGTCCTTCTGTACCTTAACCTGGCCGTTGGTGCTCATATCTCGGGGAAATCATTATGAAGCTCAGAAACAATGTGAAAAATGTATGCCTCGTGCTTTCATGTACATCCCGTCTGTGGGTCCCATTTGGCTCTCTTGTGTATTGGAGCTGGCATTGTGAAGATCAGAAACAATGAAATGGTGTGTGTCAGGCTTCTGTTCACTTCCCGGTGTGTCTCATGTGGCGAATATAAAGTAAATGTGCTGACAAACCAGCTGAAATCCACGCCACAGAATCAGGCACCATAATCCAGATGATATATCTGTGCAGCATGTAGCAGTGTTCAGACCAGGCTAGTGTACTGCTCAATACAACCCAGCAATCTGTGCAGACCACAGCAGTCCATAAACTACCTCTCAGCACTGGGAGCTTCGCAGTGAACAGCAGGAAATTGCTGAGTAAACCAGGAGCAGGTAACCTCCCAGCATGTAGAGCAGTGTAGTCCACCCCAGCGCATTGATCTTTAACCCAGGAGCTTTTATCCTCCCAGCATGTAGAGCAGTGTACGCCACCCCAGAGCATGGATCTGTAAACCAGGAGCAGTTACCCTCCTAGCATGTAGAGCTGTGTACACTGGCCCAGTGCATTGTTCTGTTACACTGTGTTAGATCCCTGCCCAGCGTGGGGAAACTTGCAACCCATGCATGAAGTGACGGGATGTGCAGCTCTTATCGTTTACAGCTCTATATCTCTAATTTGTCAATAGATGTAGGATATCTCAAGAGGAAGATGACTGAAGGTTAAGTATGCAAGGATCAGACAGGGCTCTAGAGGGTTAAAAGGTAGTCAGGAAGGAAGTGAAGAATAATCTCAGGAGAGCAAGAAGCGGGCATGAAAAAGACTTGGTGAGTAGGATTAAGGTAAAACTTAAGACGTTCTACACTTGTGTGAGGAACAAGATGATGGTCTGAGTGAGGGTAGAGCTCATCAGGATAGTGGATGGAACTTGCACTAGGAGTCGGAGAAGTTAGGGGAACATAGAACATAGAACATTACAGCGCAGTACAGGCCCTTCGGCCTTCGATGTTGCGTCGACCTGTCATACCAATCTGAAGCTCATCTAACCTACACTATTCCATGTACGTCCATATGCTTGCCCAATGACGACTTAAATGTACTTAAAGTTGGCGAATCTACTACAGTTGCAGGCAAAGCATTCCATACCCTTACTACTCTCTGAGATCTGTCCTTTATGAACCACCCCTCAATTTAAAGCTATGCCCCCTCATGCTCGCCGTCACCATAATTGGAACAAGGTTCTCCGTGTCCACCCTATGGAACCCTCTGATTATCTTATATGTCTCTATTAAGTCACCTCTCAACCTTCTTCTCTCCAACAAAAACAGCCTCAAGTCCCTCAGCCTTTCCTCGTAAGACCTTCCCTCCATACCAGGCAACATCCTAGTAAATCTTCTCTACACCCTTTCCGAAGCTTCCACAACCTTCTTAAAGTGCGGTGACAAGAACTGTACACAATACTCCAAGTGCGACCCCACCAGAGTTTTGTACAGCTGCAGCATAACCTCATGGTTCCGGAACTCGATCCCTCTCTTAATAAAAGCTAGAAAACTGTAAGCCTTCTTAACAAGCCTGTCAACCTGGGTGGAAACTTTCAAGGATCTGTGCACCTGGACACCGAGATCTCTCTGCTCACCTACACAACCAAGAATCTTACCATTAGCCCAGTACATTGTATCCCGGTTACTCCATCCAAAGTAAATCACCTCACACTAGTCCGCATGAAACTCCATTTGAGACCTCTCAGCCCAGCTCTGCAGATTATCTATGTCTCTCTGTAACCTACAGCATCATTCATCAATATCCACAACTCCACCGACCTTAGTGTCGTCTGAAAAACCTTCCATGCCCTCATCCAGGTCGTTTATAAAAATCACGAACAGCAGTGGACACAACACCGACCATTGCGGTACACCACTGGTAAATGGACTAGGCAAGGATCAGACAGGGCTCTAGAGGGTTAAAAGGTAGTCAGGAAGGAAGTGAAGAATAATCTCAGGAGAGCAAGAAGCGGGCATGAAAAAGACTTAGTGAGTAGGATTAAGGTAAAATTTAAGACGTTCTACACTTGTGTGAGGAACAAGATGATGGTCTGAGTGAGGGATGAACATTTCCCATCAGCCACCATATTCTGTCTTCTTTCAGCAGGTCAATTACTGATCCAAACGGCTATAACTTCCACAATCCCATTCCTCCACATTTTATACAATAGACTACTGTGGGGAACCTTATCGAACGCCTTGCTGAAATCCATATACACCACGTCAAATGGTATACTCTCATCTACCTATTTGCTCACCTTCTCAAAGAATTTAATAAGCTTTGTGAGGCACGACTACCCTTCACAAAACCGTGCTGACTATCCCTAAAAGTATTATTATTTTCTAGATGATTATAAATCCTCTCTCTTATAATGTTTTCCAACACTTTACCAACAACTGGAGTAAGGCTCACTGATCTATAATTAGCAGGGTTGTCTCTACTCCCCTTCTTGAACAGGGGAACCACAGTTGCTAAACTCCAGTCTTCGGGCACTATTCCTGCAGACAATGACGATTTAAAGATCAATGCCAAAAGCTTGGAAAACTCCTCCCTGGCTTTCCAGAGGATCCTAGGATACATCCATTCTGGCCCAAGGGACGTATCTATTTTCACATGCTGCAGGGTTTCTAATACCTCTTCCTTGTGAAACCTCAATCCCACCAAGTCTTGTAGCCTGTATCTCAGTAATCCCCTCGAAAGCATTGTCGTTTTCAAGAGTGAATACTGCTGAAAATATTCATTTAATGCTTCTCCTATCTCCTCTGACTCCACACACAACTCCCCACTACTATGCTTGATTGGCCCTAATCTTCCTCCCGTCATTCTTTTATTCCTTAAATACCTATTGAAAGCCTTAGGGTTTAACCTGATCCTATCCGCCAACAGCTTCTCATGTCTCCTTCCTGGCTCTTCTGAGCTCTCTCTTTTTATCTTTCCTGGCTACCTTGTAACCCTCAAGCGCCCTAACTGAGTGTTCACATCTCATCCTAACATAAGCCGCCTTCTTCCTCTTGACCAGCGATTCCACTTCTTTCGTAAACTACAGCTCCCGCGCTCTACAGCGTCCTCCCTGCCTGACAGGTACATACTTATCTAGGACACGCAGTAGCTTTTTCTTGAATAGGCTCCACATTTCTAAAGTGCCCATCCCTGCAGTTTCCTTCCCCATCATATGCTTCCTAAATCTTGCTTAATGGCATCGTTATTGCGTTTCCCCCAGCTGTAACTCTTGTCTAGTGGTATACACCTACCCCTTTCTATCACTAAAGTAAACATAACAGAATTGTGATCGCTATCAAAAAAGTGCTCACCTATTTCCAAGTTTAACACCTGACCGGGCTCATTACTCTGTATCAAATCTAATGTGGCTTCGCCCCTTGTTGGCCTGTCTACATAATGTGTCAGGAAGCCCTCCTGCACACACTGGATAAAAACTGACCCATCTATAGTACTCGTACTATGGTGTTCCCGTTCAATATTTCGAAAGTTGAAGTCCCCCATGACAACTAACCTGTCTCTGTCACTCCTATCGAGAATCATCTTTGCTATCCTTTCCTCTACATCTCTGGAACTATTCGGAGGCCTACAGTAAACTCCCAACTGGGTGACCTCTCCTTTCCTATTTCTAACTTCAGCCCATATAACCTCAGTTGACGAGTCCCCAAACATCCTTTCTGCAACTGTAATACTGTCCTTGACCAACAATGCCACACTTCCCCCTCTTTTACCATATTCTCTGTTCTTCCTGAAACATCTAAATCGTGGAACCTGCAACAACCATTCCTGTCCCTGCTCTTAACCATTTCTCCGAAATGGCCACAACATTGATGTCCCAGGTACAAATCCATGCTGCAAGTTCACCCACCTTATTCCGGGTGCTCCTGGCGTTTAAGTGGACACACTTCAAACCAACCTCTTGCTTGCCGGTGCCATCTTGCGTCCCTGAAACTTGATTTTGGACCTCTCTATTCTCAACCTTTTCTATACTCGAACTACAATTTTGTTTCCCATTCCGCTCCTGGATTAGTTTAAGCCCACCCCAATAGCCTTAGCGAATTCCCACCCCAGGATATTGGTACCCCTCCAGTTCAGATGAAGCCCACCCTGCTTGTAGAGGTCCTACCTAACCCAGAAAGAGCCCCAATTATCCAAGAATCCAAAACCCTCCCTCGTGCACCCTCCTGTAGCCACGTGTTCACCTACTCTCTCCCTATCCGGGAGAATATGCTGCAGGTCGATACAACCCTGGTGAGACCACATTTGAAACGTTCTGATCGCCTCATTATAGAAAGAATGTGGAAGCTGTAGAGCGGGTGTAGAGGAGATTTACTAGGATGCTGCCTGGACTAGAGGGATTCTCTTGTGAAGAAATGTTGACGGAGCTATGGCTTTTCTCATTGGAGTAAAGAAGGATGAGAGGTAACTTGACAGAGCTGAACGAGATGGTGAGAGTTACAGACAGAGTAAATAGCCAGATACGTCTTCCCAGGGTGGAAATGGTTGTCACGAGGTGAGCATAATTTTAAGGTGTTTGGAGAAAGGTTTTGGAAGATGTCAAAGGCACTGAGACACCAGCTCTGCTCCCCAACCCCACAAACTGGGTAGCTGGTACTGTGAGACAGCCGTGCTAACCACTGAGACATCATGCCCCTCCTCCTCCCCCAAAACTGGGTCCCTGGTACTGTGACACAGCCGTGCTAACCACTGAGACACCAGCACCCCTCGCCCTACCCCCAAACCGGGTCCCTGGTACTGTGATACAGCCGTGCTAACCACTGAGACACCAGCACCCCTCGCCCTCCCCCCAAACCGGGTCCCTGGTACTGTGATACAGCCGTGCTAACCACTGAGATACCAGCACCCCTCGCCCTCCACTAAAAACCGGGTCCCTAGAACTGCGAGACAGCCGCGCTTACCATTGAGACACCATGCCCCCTTCCCCCTCGCCCCAAACCGTGTCCCTGGTACTGTGAGACAGCCGTACTAACCACTGAGACACCATGTTCCCCTCCCCTCCCCCAAAACCGGGTCCCTGGTACTGTGACACAGCCATGCTAACCACTGAGACACCATGCCCCCTTCCCCCTCGCCCCAAACTGGGTCCCTGGTACTGTGAGACAGCCGTGCTAACCACTGAGACACCATGCCCCCCTCCCCCTCCCCCCAAACTGGGTCCCTGGTACAGTGAGACAGCCGTGCTTACCACTGAGACACCATGCACCCCCTCCCACTCCCCCCCAAACAGTGTCCCACCCCAACACTCAAACCGGGTCCCCGGTAGTAACCACTGAGACACCATGGTCCCCTTCCCCCTCCCCTCCCCTCCAAACTAGGTCCCCGGTACTGTGTCACAGCCGTGCTAACCCCTGAGACACCATGCCCCCTCCCCCTCCCCCCCAAACCGTGACCATGACACTGTGAGACAGCCATGCGAACCACTGAGACTCCATGTCCCCCTCCTCCTCCCCCCCAAACCGGGTCCCTGCTACTGTGAGACAGCCGTGCTAACAACTGAGACGCCATCCCCCCCTCCCGTGCCCCACAATCCGGGTCCCTGGTACTGTGGGACAGCTGTGCTAACCACTGAGACACCATTCTCCCTCCAACTCCCCCAACACTGGGTTCCAGGTACTGTGGGACAGCCATGCTAACCACTGAGACACCATGCACCACCTCACTTCCCCCAAACCAGGTCCCCGGTACTGTGAGACAGCCGTGCTAATCACTGAGACACCATGCCCCCCTCCCACTCCCCCCCAAACAGTGTCCCTGGTACTGTGAGACAGCCGTGCTCACCACTGAGACACCAGCCCTGCTCCCCCACCTCACAAACCGGGTCGCTGGTACTGTGAGACAGCAGTGCTAACCACTGAGACATCATGCCCCTCCTCCTCCCCCAAAACTGGGTCCCTGGTACTGTGAGACAGCCGTGCTTACCACTGGGACACCATGCATCCCCTCCCACTCCCCCCCAAACAGTGTCCCTGGTACGGTGAGACAGCCGTGCTAACTTCTGAGACACCATGCACCCTCCCCCTCCCCCTGTCCCCCAATCAGGGTCCCTGGTTCTGTGAAACAACCATGCTAACTACTGAGTCACCATTCCCCTGTCCCCGCCCCCTCCCCCGAAACGGAGTCACTGTGCACTGTAGTACTAGGGAAAATGTAAATAAAAGTGATGAGCTTAGAGCTATGATGTTGTGGCCATAACAGAGACGTGGGTTTCTCAGGGGCAGGAATGGGTGCTGGATGTTCCAGGGTTTAGAACATTTAAAAATAATAGGTAAGAGGTAAAAAGAGGAGGGGGTGCAGCACTGCTAATCAGAAGTTACCATTATCGAGGAAGGTCTGCCTACTGAGACAGTATGGGTGGAAATTAGGAACAGTAAGGCAACAATCACCTCATTAGGGGTTAATTACAGGCCCCCCAATAGAAGCATGGAGATTAAAGAAAGCATAGGTCAGCATATCTTGGAAAAGTGTGAATGGAATAAGGTAGTTATAATGGGTGACTAACTTCCCCAATATTGATTGGAACCTCCTTCCAGCAGATGGTTTGGAAGGAGCTATTTTTGTACGGTGTGTTCAGGAGGGTTTCCTAACTCAGTATGTTGACAGGCCGACGAAGGGAAAGGACATTTTGGATTTGGTGCTCGGCAATGAGCTGGGGCAGATGTCAGATGTTGCAGTGGGAGAGCATTTTGGTGATAGTGAGCACAACTGCCTCATATTCTACATAGCTATGGAGAAGGAGAGAAGCAGGCACAATGGGAGGATATTGAGTTGGGGAAAAGGAAACTATGGTACTATCAGACTGCGTTGTGAAGCATGGACTGAGAGCAATTGTTCCATGAAAAAGGGCACTATAAACATGTGGAGACGGTTTAAGGAACAGTTGTTGCGAGTGATGCACAAATGTGTTCCTTTGAGACAGGCAAGAAGGGGAAACCTTAGGTTTTTCTCGTCAAAAAAAAGAAGGCAGCTTACATAAGGTGGAGGAAGCAAGGGTCTTGCTCAGCTCGAGAGGATTACAGGCAAGCGAGGAAGGAGCTCAAAAATGGTCTGAGGAGAGCCTGGACGGGGCAGGAAAAATGCTTGGCAGGAAGGATTAGGGAGAATCTAAAGGCATTTTGCACATATCTGAGGAATAATAGAATGATCAAAGAAAGGGTAGGGCCGATCGGGGATAGCATAGGGAACTTGTGTATAGAGTCTGAGGAGGTAGGGGAAGCCCTAAATGAGTTTTTTGCTTCTGCCTTTACGAAAGAAAAGGACCTTGTCGTGAATGAAACCACTAATCATGCAGCAACAGATAGATTGAGAACGCGGATGTGTTGAAAATTTTGACAAACATTAATATTAACAAGTCGCCAGGGCCAGACCAGATTTGTCGTCGGCTGCTATGGGAAGCGAGAAATGTGATTGCTTCTCCACTTGCGAAGATCTTTGCATCCTCCCTCTCCACTGGATTCGTACCTGAGGACTGGAGGGAGACAAATGTAATTCCTCTCTTCAAGAAAGGAAATAGGGTAATCCCCGGAAATTACAGACCAGTCAGTCTCACATCTGTCATCTGCAAGGTGTTAGAAAGGATTCTGAGGGATAGGATTTATGACCATCTGGAAGAGCATGGCTTGATTAAAGGCAGTTCAGCACGGCTTTGTGAGGGGCAGGTCATGCCTCACGAATCTTATTGAGTTTTTGAGGATGTTACTAGACAAGTTGATGAGGGTCGAGCTCATGTTGTGTATCTGGACTTTAGTTAGGCATTTGATAAGGTTCCCCATGTAGGCTCGTTCAGAAGGTCAGGAGGAATGGGATACAGGGAAATTTAGCTGTCTGGATACAGAATTGGCTGGTCGACAGAAGACAGCGAGTGGTAGTGGAAGGAAAATATTCTGCCTGGAAGTCAGTGGTGAGTGGTGTTCCACAGGGCTCTGTTCTTGGGCCTCTACTCTTTGTAATTTTTATTAATGACTTGGATGAGGAGATTGAAGGATGGATTTGCAAGTTTGCAGAGGACACAAAGGTTGGAGGTATCATTGACAGCATACAGGACTGTTGTAGGCTGCAGCATGACATTGCCAGGATGCAGAGATGGGCTGAGAGGTGGTAGATGGAATTCAAACTGGATAAATGCGAGGTGATGCATTTTGCAAGATCGAACTTCAAAGTTGAGTACAGGATTAAAGGCAGGATTCTTGGCAGTGTGGAGGAACAGCGGGATCTTGGTGTGCAGGTACATAGATCCCTTAAAATTTCCACCCAGGTGGACAGGGTTGTTAAGAAATCATCTGGTGTTTTGGTTTTCATTAACAGGGGGATTGAGTTTAAGAGTCGTGAGATCTTGTTGCAGCTCTATAAAACTTTGGTTAGACCGCACTTGGAATACTGTGTCCATTTCTGGTCGCCCTATTATAGGAAAGATGTGGATGCTTTGGAGAGGGTTCAGAGGAGATTTACCAGGATGCTGCCTGGACTGGAGGGCTTATCATACGAAGAGAGGTTGACTGAGCTCGGACCTTTTTCGATGGAAAAGATAAGGAAGAGAGGGGACCTAATTGAAGTGTACAAGATAATGAGAGGCATAGATAGAGTTGACAGCCAGAAACCTTTTCCCAGGGCAGCAATTGTTAACACGAGGGGTCACAGTTTTAAGCTGTTTTGCGGAAAGTATAGAGCAGATGTCAGAGGCGGGTTCTTTACACAGAGAGTTGTGAGAGCATGGAATGCGTTGCCAGCAGCAGTTGTGGAAGCAAGGTCATTGGGGATATTGAACAGACTGCTGGACATGCATATGGTCACAGAAATTTGAGAGTTCGTACATTAGGTTTACCTCACATGAGAATCAATGGTCGGCACAACATCATGGGCTGAAGGGCCTGTTATGTGCTGTACTGTTCTATGTTCTAAACAGTAAACAGTGACAAAACGCCACAGATGAGTCAGGATCTGGAGGTAGAAACAGAGGCAGCATATTGAGTCTGATATGATCCTCTTCATAAAAACTCATATTGGAATCAAAAAGTTAATTGTGTTTCACTCTGCTCAGAACCTGCAAATGTTTTCCTGCACTTTCAACTTAGTTACTCTTCTGGACAGTGGATATTTGTCTGATCTGAAAGCGAACAGCGAAGCTGCCATTTCTGTTGACGCTCAAGAACTTGGTTATGGTTTTTGATGAAAAATGAAAAACTATGTGCCTGACAGCTCCCCAAATACCGATAGTTTATTGCCATTGTCATAATGCCTTATGAAAATGTTGAACTTGGTGGTCATGACATCACATGATCAATCCTCTGAAAGTAACTGATTGAAGTACTGATCCCAGTTGTTAACAGTGTCTTATCATGCTCCTGATGTCACTGGCATCGTACTCATCCAGCAAGATCTTACCTTTCTGAGAGTCTCCATATATCTATGAAAACATAAAATATCTTTGTATTTTAACAAGACATATTCATCCAGGGTTTTGGAAGGCACTAGCAAGGCAGAGTTTATTTGTCATCCTCAATGGTTCTGGAATAAGTGACACAGAGTTGCCCTATTTTACCTCTTCAATCCAAAGTGATGCAAATCCAGAGAGAGCTGTTTGTAGGGGTATTCCAAGATTGTTAACAAATACTTGTGAAGGACCAGCAAGTTAGTCCCTAGTCAGGATGACATGCAACTTGGAAGATACCTTTCAGAGACTGATTTTTTCTCTTGTTCCCATTCCCAGTGCAGAATATTTTCTTAATCCCATTAATCACAGTTTTGCTCAGTGTCCTTGATTCCACCTTCAGTCAAGTCCTGTTTCGATTGAAAGGGAAGTCTCTCTGATCTCACCTCAAATTACACGGGCAGATCAGTTGAAAGTATAAGGAGCAAAAGACAAGAACACTGTTTGTTTGAACAATGTCCTCACAATATTCAAAAGAAAATTGATGCGTGGTCTTCCTTAATGCATTATTTCAACATGGCATCACTTTTAAAACAATATTCTGAACGGTGGGTGTTTGTTCTTTTAATTTGCTTCCAATTCAGTGTAGAAATGAGAATGTGAATTGATCTTCTATATTGTGTTTATAATCCATAATTTAATTCAATCTTTATCATCATTGCTCTAGCTCTTTGAAACAAAAATAATGAATGAGCTTGTGTCCATCCTGCAGATGAAAAAGTTCTTTCAGCTCTGACTATTGCAGCGAATGTTGTAAAGAATAAGCTGCAGGCCCACGTGAAATGAAAATGCTGCAGGGCAAGGTGCCAACGCTAGTCCAAGATTAATTATGTCCAAGCATTATGAATAATACATGCAGGGGGCGGAGTTTCAAAGCAGAATTCAGCTCCATGTCCAAAATATTGTTTGTGGCTCCCTCCAAAAGACCACAACTGATTCACGGTGTAAATTCACCAAAATAGGAAAAACAAGAGAGTGGAATTCCCAATTCTGCAATCACATCGGTAGAACAGGAAGAAAATCAAGGTTTGTTTCTGAAATTCATAAATTGTGATGATAAGAATGTGGGAAATGGGGAGGGGGGGATGTTAGAGGTTGATAAACAAAGGTGGACGATAGTAAACAATGTTGTAGATGACGCAGTTTATCCAGGTGGGTCACAGTGAGCAGGAACGTGTTGGTTGCAGGAGGGTACAAACAGATTTTCAGATGGCCAGATCAATGACTGATAAAAGGTAACACTGAAATATGTGAGATGCTGCACTTTGGAAGATGTAGCAAGACATGGGAGAACACAAACCATGAAGATAGGTTAGATTTGCTTTTGGAGCAGAGAAAGGTGAGGGGTGAACCTGACAGAGGTGTATTATAGCATGTGAGGTATGGGATGAGTGAACAGACAACAATTATTCCCCTTAGTCAAAGGGTCAAAAACAATGGGAAATACATTTGAAGTCAAAGAGAATATACTAACAGAGGATTTGTGAAATCTGTTTCGAACCCAGAGCATGATATGTGTCAAAAATGCATTGCCTGGGAGGATGGCTCAGGAAGGTAACACAAACATTATAAAACACTTGTATCAGCACTGGGTGGTGCAGACTCGACGGGCCTTGTCTTTATTACATGATTCCATGTGGTGGAAGCCATGAAATGTCTGATATATTCTGAAGCAGCGACCAATTGGACTTGGTATGTTCCAACGAACTGTGCTCAGTAAGTGGTGAGATTACAAACAAGCATCATCCCATGGAGTATCAGCACTTACTCAACCTAGGACAGCCCAGCCATCTCTGAAATCATCCTGGATAATTCACATGCTCAGTGCAAGAATCGTCCAACAACAGTATCAACATTATTCCAGCTGTTTGACACATTATTTTAAGTTCACTAATAACATAGAAACAGACTTCGTTTCATTATTATATAGTCTTCTCATGTAAGGTTGTTATTTCTCTGAAGACTAATAAATTCCTTCCCATATATTCGTATTGACAAAGAGTCTGTTATCCTGCGAGTTGTCCTCACCAGTAATATTTAAACCGACACATGAGATGCACTGCTGGCACTCCCTTCCAACAGCCACTTGGATGGACCAACATCAACTGGACTGGAACTTCTCAAGGGCAATTAATGCTGGTCTAGCTCCATTAAAATCCCAAATGAACTAAAAAGACAATCCGATTTTCCAATAATTATTAAACAACAAGGGCATTTTGTTGATCTGAAGAGTTTGTCGCTGTCTTTGAAATTGTGAGAACTGTGTTATTTTATTTTCAGTATCTAAAGACAACAGAAATGTAAAAACTAGCATCAGGAGTAAGGAATCAAAAGATCTCCATCATGTGATTAAGTCGTGGATGATCTGATTGTGACCTCAATCGCACATTCCTGATTTGCCCTTACAATGTTCGTGGATCATTCTTCATCAAGAATCTGCCTGCCTCTTCCTTAGGAATATTCAATGCTTTATCCTCCATCGCTATCTGGGAAGAGAATTGTACAAATACACAACACTCTGAGAGGATGACACCAAATCACCATCTTCTTAACAGAGACATTTTTTCTGTTTTACTCTCCATCCACTCATGGTAATCTCTCACACAAGCTGAAATATTGTTTTAGAATTCAACTTGAAAGACTACTTGGAATATTTTGAGGTTAAGCAAGACCACATGTTGTTCGCCTAAACCTCAGCAGATCCAGAGCCAGTCATTTCAACATTTCCTCCTGAAATGAACGCTCCTCCCAGGAGTCAGCTGAGTGAATCTTCTCTGGATTGCATTTAATATCATTGTGGCCATCGCTCTCTCGATGTGGTTACACCACTACAATGTAAATCTGTACAAAATCGTCCCAACTTTTAAATGTATTCTGTTTCAGAAAGTTTCAACATTTGTCTTACCTCCCGAAAACCTTGATGTACACGTACATTTTTTATTTTGTAATCCAAGTGCCTGGTTCCTCTGTGCCTAAAGCCAATCTCTCCACTGAAATAAGACATTACGTTTCCATTCATCCCGCCAATATCTTTTAGCACAGACACATTTGTCCTACTATGTTCCATACACCAATACTTGCCTGTTCACTTGACCCACCTTAATCTCCTTATAGACTCATGTCCTCTTCATATCTTCCTTCTCGAACAGTTTCAAGTTATTTTTTAGATTAGTTACAGTGTGAAGACTGGCCCTTCGGCCCAAAACGTCCACACCGACCCGCCGAAGCGCTACTCACCCAGACCCATTCCCCTACATTTACCCCTTCACCTAACACTCCGGCAATTTAGCATGGCCAATTCACCTAACCTGCACATTTTTGGACTGTGGGAGGAAACCGGAGCACCAGGAGGAAACCCACGCTGAAGTTTGTATTCTTCCGTAATAAAGACAGAATATTTGGCCAAAGAAATACACTGTGACCATATTGCAAAGTAATTGACAATGAAATATTGTTACTTCATGTCTAAACTATAAATTTAAGACAATGCTAAAGTGTTTTGCAGTCGCATCACTCAGTTCCATTACTTAAAATCGAGTCAGATGGTGCGGAATATGTCTGGGTAGAATTGAGGAACCATAAAGGTGAAAACCCATAGTTGAAGTTATGTACAGGTCGACAAATCATAGTCAGAAGCTGGGGCGCATGATAGACGAGGAAATAGAAACGATATGTAGAAAAGGCAAAGTTACAGTGACTGGGGAGATTTCAATATGCAGGTGGACTAGGAAAATCAGTGGTAGTGGTTTGCAAGGAAAAGAATTTGTGGAATGTCTACAAGATGGCTTTTTGGAGCAGCTTATGGTGCAGGCAACAAGGGAACAGGCAATACTGGATTTAGAGCAGTGCAGTGAGGCAGACTTGATAAGAAAGCTTAAGGTGAAGTAACCTTCGGAGGCAGTGATCGTAATATGATTGAACCTACTCTTCAATTTTAGAGGGAGAAGGTACAATAGGAGTTAATATTACAGCTAACTAAAGACACCTTCAAAGACACAAGAGAGGAGCTGGATAGAATTGACTGGGAGAGGAGCCGAGCAGGAAAGACAGTGGAACAATAATGGCGGGAGTTTCTCAGAGCAAGTTTGGAGTCACAGCAGAGATTTATACCGAGGTAAAAGATGCATTGCACAGCGAGGCGGAGGCAAAAATGGATGATTGGGACAGTCATGGCTGGCGGAAAAGGAAAATAGAAAGTAGATAACATAGCAAATAGCAGTGCGAAACCAGAGCTATCCAGTGATATAAAGGACAACTGTAAGAGTTTCTTTAGACATATAAAAGGCAAAAGAGAAGCAGAGTGGATATTGGGGCACTGGAAAATGACGCTGGAGAGATAGTCGTGTGGAACAAATAATAGATGAAAAACTGAATAACTATTACGAGAGTGGGCAAAGAAGTGGCAGATGGAGTACAACTTGGGAAAGTGCGAGATGATGCAAATTAGTAGGAATAATACAGGCATAGACTACTTTGTAAGTGGAGAGAAAAATCAGAAGGCTGAAATACAAAGAGAGTTGCGAGTTCCAGTTCAGGATTGTCTCTAGATAAACTTACAGGTTGAGTCAGCAATTAGGAAGGTGTTGTATCTGGTGCACAGTGTGATTGAAATCTTATATTCAGCAAAAGAACCGAGTTAACTCTTACAAACATTATTTGTTTATTGATCACAATTAATATAGAACAATAAAACGTATTATAACGCAATGATAAACGTTACACATTATCTTATGCTGTAACTTAACTTTGGATGATCACAAACGACCCCACGAGAAGTTTACCGGGCTCGACTTGGTGATGTCTTCTTGTTCTTCTGATGATCTTGGTGGTGTCTTGTCTTTCCCTGGTTATTCTCCAGTTACTGCACAGTGTGGGGATTTGTGGTGATTCTTATCCTTCCAAGTCTTCACACCCTTTTTGGAAGGTAGGAGGATCTGTCAATGGAATGATCAGGTTCATTTACCCTGATCAATCAGACTCAACCATGGGTTGGCTCAAGGACAACATTCCATTGTCCTATTCAGGTCCAACTTCAGGTGAGTATTACAGGATCTGTAGTTTCAGGTTTGTTTGCAAACCGTCTGTGAGTATCTGCAGCCTGTCTGTATTCTGCACCATGTGGATTAGCACAGAGACTTTAGTCAAAGCTGGGGTCCATTTCACAGCATGCTTTCATAATTGTTCATTTTTGTAACTCCATGGTAAATTTATTATTGCCCGTTGTAAGATTATTCTTTCAGGTGGCCCGTCCGGTCAGAAAGGCCGTCAGCCTGAGAGTGGTAAATCTTTAATAAAGATGGCAATTTCCCTACCTAAAGGACATTAGTGAACCAGGTGGGTTTTTCTTGGCAATCGATTCATAACCACTATCAGTCTCTTAATTCCAGATTTTAATTCAAGCTCCCCTACTTGCTGTGGCAGGATTTGGACCCAGGCCACCAGAACATTATCTGGGCTTATCACATAAGAATTCAGTTATAACACCATGAGGCAACTGACTTGCCCAATCCTCCATAGTTTGACGAACGTGTGCAGTATGACATGCACTAGGATTAGCCTACATGTTATCCTTGACTTCCTTATCAAGATATGGATGATTTGTTTTGTTTTGTTATGCAACTCCTGTTCGGCCTTCAGTATCTCCCTAATTATTTGCCAAATTTCTTCATCTGCCTGCCTTTGACTATTCTTTTCTCCCACCTCCAACCACCCCCAGTCCACCCAGGCCAAATCCTTCCTTAGGCCAGTATAATTACCATTGCCTAACACTAAAAGTCTCATGTATGACTCAGTCTTCACTCTTTCAATATGAATGTGAAACTCCAGCATGTTGTGTTTACTCCTTCCAAGGCAAAGCTCATCCACCAATCCTTTCTTGTTACATAATATCAAATCTAAATTAGCCCATTCTCTGGTTGGTTCCATGCCATCCTGCTCTCAGAAATAATCTCTCATATACTCCATGAATTTTCATTCGAGGATATCACTGTCAAGTTGATTAATTGAGTCAATTTGCATGTTCAAAACACCCATAGTTAAAATTGTGCCCTGTTACAAGCCCTCACAATATTCTATCTCAGAAGTACTTTGGGGGGACAGTGGCTGAAAATTCCTCGTCCCAAGATGTTTCTTCTCTTGCTTTTTATTTGCACCGAGATGGATTTCAAATATTTTTTGGCACAAAACAGTTTGAAAAGGTCTGAGTTCCCACTCGCACGAACAAATGTTTATTTTCTTTACACGAACCACATTTCACAGAAATATTGAGGAATTAAGAGGGCGAAAAGTGGTCATGAGATATCTTTAGCAAACAGGGTTGAGGAAAATCCCAAAGACTACGTTTCATATATAAGCAACAAGAGGGTAACTCGAGAACTATTTGGCCCACACAAGACAAAGGAAGAAAGTTATGCATGGAGTCAGAAAATGGGTGAGATTCTTAGCGAATACTTTGCATCTGTATTCACCAAGGAGAGGGACATGATGGATGTTGAGGTTAGGGATAGATCTTTGCGTACTCTGGGTCAAGTCGACATAAAGAGGGCGGAAGTGTTGGATATTCTAAAAGGTAGAAATGTAGACAAGCTCCCAGGTCTGGATGAGATCTACCACAGGTTACTGAGGGATGTGAGCGAGGAAATAACTGGGGCTTTAACAATATCTTTGCAGGACACTTGTACATGGGTGAGGTCCCGGAGGACTGGAGCATTGCTAATGCTGTCTCCTTGATTAAGAAGGATAGCGGGAATTATCCAGGTATTTATAGACTGGCGAGCCTCAGATCAGTAGTAGGGAAGCTTCTGGAGAAGATACTGAGCGACCTGAGTAAGGTGTTTTATTAGGTTCTCCAGAGTAGGCTGATGGAGAAGATGATGCCGTATGGGGTCCACGATGTTTTATCTAGATGGATAGAGAACTGGCTGGCCAACAGTAGTAGTGGAAGGGGATTTCTCAAAATGGAGATCTATGACCATGGTATGTAACAGCGATCTGCGCTGGGACCACTGTTGTTTGTGATATATGTCAATGATTTGGAGGAAGGTATCGGTTGCCTGATTAGCAAGTTTGCAGATGACACCAAGATTGGTGGAGTAGCAGATAGTGAAGGGGAATGTCAAAGAATGCAGCAGAATATAGATAGATTGGAGAGATGGGCACAGAAATGGCAGATGGAGTTCAGACTGTGCAAATCTGAGGCGATGCATTTTGGAAGATCCAGTTCAAGAGCAACAATACAGTTAACGGAAAAGTCTTGGGGAAAATTGACAAATAGTGAGACCTGGGTCCATTGTTTCCTGAAGGTGGCAACGCAGGTCAGTGAACTGGTCAAGGCAACATATGGCATGCTTTCCTTCATTGGATCAGCTGTTAAGTCCAAACGTTAGCAGGCCATGTTACAGTTGCATAGGACTTTGGTTTAACCGCATTTGAAATACTGCATATATTTCTGGTCACCACGTTACCAAAAGGATGTGGATAATTTGAATAGAGTGCAGAGTAGGTTCACCAGGATGTTGCCTGGTATGGAGGGTGCTGGTTATGAAGAAAGTTTGAGTAGATTAGGATTATTTTAATTATAAAGACAAAGGTTGAGGGCGACCTGATTGAGGTCTACAAAATCAAGAGAGATATAGACAGGGTGGATAGCAAGAAGTTTTTTCCCCAGATTTTGGAACTCAATTACTAGGCGTCATGAGTTCAAAGTGAGAGGGTAAGGTAGATATATTTGGGAACGTCTTGACACATATTGTGGTGGCAGCCTGGAACGTGTTACCAGCAGAGGAGATCGGGGCAGGTACAATAGCGTTATCTAAGATGTATCTGACAGATACATGAATGGGCAGGCAGCAGAGGGATACATTCTCTTAGAAAATAGATGGCACATTTAGAAAATAGGAGGATCTGGATCAGCACAGGCTGGGAGGGCCAAAGGGTCTGTTCCTGTGCTGGAATGTTCTTTGTTCTTTTTCATTCATTCTAAAAATAGCAAGATTTCAACTATTGTATGCTACAATTTAATGATATAAACCATTTATTTGACAGTACATATCAAATTATTGTCATTTCTAAATTACAGTCACAGAGTCAAAGAGATGTACAGCATGGTACAGTTCCTTCGGTCCAACCCGTCCATGCCGACCAGATAACACAAACCAATCTAGTCCCACCTGCCAGCACTCAGCCCATATCCCTCTAAATCCTTTCTATTCATATACCTATCCAGACACCATCTAAATGTTGCAATTGTACTAACTTCCACCACTTCCTCTGGCAGCTCTTTCCACACACAAACCACCCTCTGTGTGAAAAGGTTGCACCTTGCATATCTTTTATATTTTTCCTTCCCAACCTAAACATATGCCCTCTAGTTCTGTACTCCCCCCACACCAGGGAAAAGACCTTGTCTATCTCCCCATTCATGGCCCTCATGATTTTATAAACCTATTTAAGGTCACCCTCAGTCTCCAACGTTCCTGGGAAAATAGCCATAGCCCATTCAACCACCAGCTATAGCTCAAACCCTCCAACCTTGGCAACATCCTTGTAAAGCTTCTTAGAACACTTTCAAGATTCACAACATCCTACCGATATGAAGGGGAACAGAATTGCGCGCAATATTCCAAAAGTCGCCTAACCAATGTCCTGTACAGCTGCAACATGACCTCGCAACTCCTGTACTCAATGCTCTGACCAATTAAGGAAAGCATACCAAATGCCTTCTTCACAAACCTACCTATCTGTTCCTCTACTTTCAAGGAACAATGAACCTGCACTCCAAGGTCTCTTTGTTCAGCAACACTCCATTGGCCCTCACCATTAAGAGTATTAGTCCTGCTAAGATTTGCTTTCCCAAAATGCAGCATCTCATATTTATCTAAATTAAACTCCATCTGCCACTCCTCAGCCCATTGGCCCATATGATAAAGATCCTCTTGTAATCTGAGGTAACCTTCTTAATGTCCAGTATACCTCCAATTTTGGTGTCATCAGCAAATTTGCTAACTATACCTCTTATACTCACATGCAAATCATTTATATAAATGACAAAAAGTAGTGGACCCAGCACCGATCCTTGTGATATTCCACTGGTCACATGCCTCCAATCTTAAAAAAAAAACACTCCACCACCAGCCTCTATCTTCTACCTTTCCCTAGTTCTGTATCCAACTGGCTAGTTCTCCCTGTACTCCAATGAAATCTAACCTTGCTAACCAGTCTCCCATGGGGAACCTTATCGAATGCCTTACTGACGTCCATATAAATCACGTCCACTGCTCTGCTCTCATCAATCCTCTTTGTTACTTCTGCAAAAAAATCAATCAAGTTAGTGAGACATCATTTTTCACACACGAAACCATGTTGACTATCCCTAATCACTCTTTGCCTTTCCAAATACATGTTCATCCTGTCCCTCAGGATTCCCTGCAACAACATGCCCTCTACTGACGTCAGTCTCACTGGTCTATAGTTCCTGTCTTGTGCTTACCACTTTTCTTAAACTTTGGCATCACGTTCGCCAACCTCCAGTCATCTGGCACCTCACCTGTGGCTATCAATGGTACAAGTATCTCAGCAAGAAGCCCAGCACTCAGTTCTCTTGCTTCCCACAGAGTTCTAGGCTACACCTGTTCGATCGGGTCCTGGGGATTTATCCACTTTTATGCATTTCAAGTCATCAGCACTTCCTCCTATGTCACCATCTATTTCTCTGTATATCTACATCGCCCATGTCCTTTTCCTGAGTAAACACTGATACAAAATCTCCCCTAACTCCTGCAGCTCCACACAAAGGCTGTCTTGCTGAACTTTGAGAGCTCTATTCTCTCCCTATTTACCCTTTTGTCCTCAATGTATTTGTAAAGTCCTTTTTGATTCTCCCTAAATCTATTTGCCAAAACTATCTCATGTCCCCTTTTTGATTTCCTGACTTCCCTCTCTAGTACACTCCTCCTGTCTTTATACTCTTCTAAGGATTCACTCGATCTATCATGCCTGTACCTGTCATATGCTTCCTCTTTTTTCTTAACCAGACCCTCAATTTTATTAGTCATTCAGCATTCTCTATACCTACCAGCCTTTCCTTTCATCCTAGCAGGAATATATTGTCTCTGGACTCTCATTATCCTATTTCTGAAGGCTTTCCATTTTCCAGCCATCCCTTTCCCTGCGAACATCTGCTGCCATCAGCTTTTGAAAGTTATTGCCTAATACCATCAAAACTGGCATTTCTCCAATTTAGAACATGAACATTTACATCTAGTCTATCCCTTTCCATCAATATTTTAAAACTAATTGAATTGTTGGCAAATCGCTGAAGCTCACATATTTCAGGTGAGAAATTAAATCGATTGATTATATTTAAGTGTGTAAGAGTTGTAAGTCTATTTGATTTTTCAATAATTTGTTCAATCTGAATATGTAATCAGTTAGAGGTCAACCTCTTCGTAACTGATAGAGCGACAATGTATGTATTTGAATACTGAGATTCAATGTGTAATTGTGATCACCAAAATAGCCAGACATGTTCGCTTTCAATTCAAAACAAAATGTGATTCCTTACTTTTGTATAATAAAAGGTTTTTCGTGTTTATATTTTAATTCCATCAATATAGAATCAACTTAATTGTTTTCAGAGATGATGCAGTTATTGTTCAGTTGAATAATTGTAGCTTATATATTATTATTGCACAATTCACAAACATGGCAAACTCCTGATCATTGTTCAGATCAGCAAACGCATGACTTTACATCATGACCAACATTAAAAGTGGATTCCAAAAGGCCTGAATTCAGGTACAGTGCTACTGGACCTCACAGCTGCCTGTGGCACTGAGTGAGACACTTGGCCTCCTCCCGAATCTGACCAGACAGTTTCCAACCTGGGGAGAAAGTGAGGTCTGCAGATGCTGGAGATCAAAGTTGAAACTTTATTGCTGGAACAGCACAGCAGGTCAGGCAGCATCCAGGGAACAGGAGATTCGACGTTTCGGGCACAGGCCCTTACCTGGGTCAGGGCAGTTTTTCAAACATTCTCTGACAGAGATTCATTTGGTATCCACGTTGAGCAGGAGGAAACTAGCCAACAGGCTATCACTGCTCTCAGTGTAGGTACAAATGCTGTCTAAATTAGATACCAATGACTGACCAGGAACCATGCCTCATAAATTCATCATCAGTCAGAGCCTGGCCCAGGGAGCTGATGTATGGACATGGAGTGTCATAATCACATCGCACACGTTACTTATTGTGATGACATCTGGCATGACCTCCAGATTCCATACATCTGCCCCCTGGACCAGACACTGGGTGAAAACGTTGACAATTGACAGTCTATTGCAGCATCTTGTGTCACACAGTGAACCCTCTGAAACTACATCCACTAAATGTACCTTCACATTAACCAGGATCAAAATAAAATTGTACATGCCTGTGGATGTTCAGATACTAATTATAGGTCATCCAATATAATTTAGCAGAAGAAACCAGGAGCACACGGCAAGCCAAGAATCGTTTTAATAACTGAACTTGATGGATTTTGTCTGGTCTTGGAAACCTCACATATTGTGCTGACATTCAGGTGAATGTAACAAAGCACATCAAAACTGTAAGTCTTGGTCTAACGCCCCACCTCAGATTCCTGACCTCACACACCTCACTCCCTCACCCGCCTCACTTCCTCCCACATTCACCAACCGACGAGAAGCCACAAACTGAGTGAAACTTGGAACATAGAACAGTACAGCACAGTGCAGACGCTTCAGCTCTCAATGTTTTGGCAGCCTTTTATCCAACTCTAAAATCAGACTAACCTACATAACCTTCAATGTACTAACTTCCATGTGCCTATCCAAGAGTCTTCTTAAATATCTTTAATGTATCTGACTCTACTACCACCACTGGTGGTGCATTCCGCCCCTACCACTTTCTGTGTAAAGAACCTATCTCTGACAGCCCCTTTCTCCAATCACCTTAAAATTATGCCCCTTGTTGATAGCCACTTCTGCCATGGGTAAAGACTTTGGCTATCCAATCTATCTATGTCTTTCAACATCTTGTACACCTCTATTAATTCACCTCTCATCCTTCTTCGCTCTAGGGAGAAAAGCCCCAGCTCCCTCAAACTTTCTCCCTAAGACATGTCCCCCAGTCCTGGCAGCATCGTGGTAAATCTCCTCTACACACTGTCTGAGGCTTCCACATGTTTCCTATACTGAGGCAACCAGATCTGAACACAATACTCCTAGTGTGGTTGAACCGCAGCTTTATTGACCTAAGCATTAACCTCGCCGCTCTTAAACACAATCCCCCATAATGAAAGCCAACACACCATACATCTCCTTAACAACTTTATCAACGTCGGTGGCAACACTGAGGAAACTATGGACATGGACCCCAAGATCCCTGTGTTGCTCCACACTGCCAAGAATTCTGCCTTTAACCCTGTATCCTGTATGCAAATGCAACATTTCCAAATTAAATCAATTCATACTTTTAACGGTTAAAATCTATCTGCCACTTATCAGCCCAGCTCTGTATCCTGTCAATGTCCTGTTGCAAACTACAACAACCCACCACACTATCCAGAACTCCATCAACCTTCATGTTATCGGCAAACGTTCAAACCCACATTCCACTTCCTCATCAAAGTCATTTATAAAAATCACAAAGAGCACAGGCCCACAGGCCCATGTGGAACGCCACTGCTCACTGAGTTCCAGGCTGAATACTTTCCATCTGCTACCACCCTCTGTCTTCTATGGGCTAGCCACGCCCGTATCCAGAGAGCCAAATGTCCCTGTGTCCCATGCCTTCTTACCTTCTGAATGAGCCCACAACAGGGAACCTTATCAAACGCCTTCTAAAATTCGTGTTCACCACATCTATTGGTCTATCTTCATCAACATGTTTTTTTCACATCTTCAAAGAATTCAATAAAGTTTGTGAGTCATGACCTCCTCTTCAAAAAGCCATGCTGACTACCTCTGATCATATTTTTTTTTTAAGTAATTGTAATTCCTGTCTCTCAGAATCGTTTCCAATACTTTGCCCTCCACTGGTGTAAGACTGACTGTTCTATCATTCACAGGGTTATCCCTATTCCCTTCCCTGAACAAGGGGATAACATTTGCCACCCCCAAACATCTGGCACTACTCCAGTGAACAGTGAAGACGCATATATTATTACCAAAGTCACACCAATCTCTTCCATCACCACCTGGAGCAACCTTGTGTATACCCCATCTGGTCCAGGGGATTTATCCATCCTTATGTTTGTACTTCAATCTTCAGTATTTCCCCTCAACCTGTCTACACCCTGTCAAACCAATTGATTGACGGCTTTCCTTTTCAGTGCTATATACAGTGCTGCCTTGCTGAGCAAATATGGTTCCCAACGTCCTGCAAATCACGGAATCAAAAAAAAAAACGGAATGCACCAATGCCTTCCTAATCAAGAGCTCATGCCCGAACTATCGACTCTCTTGCTCCTCGGATGCTGCCTGACCTGCTGTGCTTTTCCAGCACCACACTTTTCGACTCTGATCTCTATCAACTGCAGTCCTCACTTTCTCCATTACTGAGGGCTGTCCCCTCTGCACACTGAGGGGGAGAATCAACCATCAGAAACTCATTGTATATGGAGCTGACTGCTCAGTTCTGGAAAGTTGCACTTGATGAATACATTCTTTTTTAAAAAGAAATTACAATTCAACAAATATTCATTCAGTACCAGAGTTACAATGTTGGTTCATGGTTTGGGCAGCCTGATAACAAATAGTGAATGATTGAGGAACTCCAATACACAGAGTATTCCAGGTGTTATATTCCAGCTTACATTAATGCTGGGAGTATTATCAGACAGACTGTTGTGACAATGGCATGAGTCGACATGTGGAAGTGGAATATTTTTGCCATCACGTGTTTGAGGGAGGTCAGGGCTAACAACTCAGTATTCTGTTGTACTGGAACTATAGTCAGGACAGGAGAGGGTGTTAAAGAGGAGGTGGTATTGCATTATTAATTAAAGAACAGTTTCTGCAGTAAGGAGGGACGATATCTTGGGCTGTCTTCAAATACGGCATTATGGGTCGAGGTGAGGTTCCAAACGATGACAGGCACACTGCTGGGGATATTTTATAGAGCCCCAGAAAGATGGAAATGCAGGAGCAAATATATAGCCAATTCACTGAGGTGTGTAAAAACCAATTCACTGAGGTGTGAAGGAAACCAGGCTGGATATGTTACAAGATAGGAAAGCAAAGCTGGAGATGTTACAGGGAGAGAGGAACGCAATGTTTGAGATGTTACAGGGAGAGAGAATAGCAAGGCCAGAGATGTCACAGAGAGATAGGAAAACAATGTTGGAGATATTACAGATAGAGAAGAAAGCAAGGCTGGAAATGTTACAGAGAGAGGAAAACAAGGCAGGAGGTGTTACAGAGAGAGGAAAGCAAGACTGGAGATCTTACAGAGAGAGAGGAAAGCAAGGCTGGAGATGTTACAGAGATAGGAAAGCAAGGCTGGAGATGTTACAGAGAGAGGAAAACAAGGCTGGGAATGTTACAGAGAGAGGAAAGCAAGGCTGGAGATGTTACAGAGAGAGGAAAGCAATGCTGAAGATGTTACAGAGAGAGGAAAGCTAGGTTGGAGATGCTACAGAGAGAAGAAAGCAAGGCTGGCGATGTTACAGTCAGGGGAAAGCAATGCTGGAGATGTTACAGCGATAGGAAAACAAGGCTGGAGATGTTACAGAGAGAGGAAAGCAAGGCTAGAGTTGTTACAGAGATGGGAAAACAAGGCTGGAGATGTTACAGAGGGAGGAAAGCAAGGCTGGAGATGTCACAGTGATAGGAAAGGAAGGCTGGAGATGTTACAGAGAGGGAGGAAAGCAAGGCCAGAGATGTTACAGAGAGAGAGGAAAACAAGGTTGGAGATGTTACAGCGATAGAAAAGCAAGGGCAGAGATGTTACAGAGAGATAGGAAAATAATTTTGGAGATGTTACAGATTTAGGATAGCAAGGCCAGAGATGTTACAGCGAGAGAGGAAAACAATGTTGGAGATGTTACAGAGAGAGAGGATAGCAAGTCTGGAGATGTTACAGCGATAGGAAAGCAATGCTGGAGATGTTACAGAGAGAAGAAAGCAAGGCTGGCGATGTTACAGTCAGAGGAAAGCAATGCTGGAGATGTTACAGAGAGAGGAAAGCTAGGTTGGAGATGTTACAGAGAGAAGAAAGCAAGGCTGAAGATGTTACAGAGAGAGGAAAGCTAGGTCGGAGATGTTACAGAGAGAAGAAAGCAAGCCTGGAGATGTTACAGAGAGAGAGGAAAGCAAGGCCAGAGATGTTACAGAGAGAGAGGAAAACAATGTTGGAGATGTTGCAGCGATAGGATAGCAAGGCCAGAGATGTTACATAGACAGGTAAACAATGTTGGAGATGTTACAGAGAGAGGAAAGCAAGGCTGGAGATGTTACAGAGAGAGAGAGGATAGCAAGGCCAGAGATGTTACAGAGAGAGGTAGACAATGTTGGATATGTTAACGAGATTAGGTAAGCAAGGCTGGAGATGTTACAGAGAGAGGAAGACAAGGCTGGAGATGTTACAGAGGGAGGAAAGCAAGGCTAGAGATGTTACAGAGAGAGAGGAAAACAATGTTGGAGATGTTATAGCGAGAGGATAGCAAGGCCAGAGATGTTACATAGACAGATAAACAATGTTAGATATGTTACAGAGAGAGGAAAGCAAGGCTGGAGATGTTACAGAGAGAGAGGATAGCAAGGCCAGAGATGTTACAGAGAGAGTTAAACAATGTTGGATATGTTACCGAGATAGGAAAGCAAGGCTGGGGATGTTACAGAGAGAGGAAAGCAAGGCTGGAGATGTTACAGAGGGAGGAAAGCCAGGCTGGAAATGTTATAGATAGAAAGGAAAGCAAGGCTGCAGATGTTACAGAGAGAGGAAAGCAGTGCTGGAGATGTTACAGAGAGAGGAAAGCAAGTCTGGAGATGTTACAGAGAGAAGAAAACAAGGCAGGAGGTGTAGAGAGAGGATAGCAAGGCCAGAGATGTTACAGAGAGAGAGGAAAACAATGTTGGAGATGATAGAGCGATAGGAAAGCAAGGCTGGAGATATTACAGAGAGAGAGGATAGCAAGGCCAGAGATGTTGCAGTGAGAGAGGAAAACAGTGTTGGAGATGTTACAGCGATAGGAAAGCAAGGCGTGAAATGTTGCAGAGATAGGAAAACAGTGCTGGAGATGTTGCAGAGAGAGGAAAGCAATGCAGGAGATATTACAGAGAGAGGAACGCTAGGTTGGAGATGTTACACAGAGAGGAAAGCAAGGCTGGAGATGTTACAGAGAGAGGAAAGTAGTGCTGGAGATGTTACAGAGAGAGGAAAGCAAGTCTGGAGATGTTACAGAGAGAAGAAAACAAGGCAGGAGGTGTTACAGAGAGAGAGGATAGCAAGGCCAGAGATGTTACAGAGAGAGAGGAAAACAATGTTGGAGATGTTACAGCGATAGGAAAGCATGGCCAGAGTTGTTACAGAGAGATAGGAAAACAATTTTGGAGCTGTTACAGCGATAGGATAGCAAGGCAAGAGATGTTACAGAGAGAGAGGAAAATAATGTTGGAGATGTTACAGCGATAGGAAAGCAAGGCTTGAAATGTTGCAGAGATAGGAAAGCAAGGCTGGAGATGTTACAGAGAGAGGAAAGCAATGCTGGAGATATTACAGAGAGAGGAAAGCTTGGTTGGAGATGTTACAGAGAGAGGAAAGCAAGGCTGGAGATGTTACAGAGAGAGGAATGCAAGGCTGGAGATGTTACAGAGAGAGAGGAAAACAATGTTGGAGATGTCACAGCGATAGGAAAGCAAGGCCAGAGATGTTACAGAGAGAGTTAAACAATGTTGGATATGTTACCGAGATAGGAAAGCAAGGCTGGGGATGTTACAGAGAGAGGAAAGCAAGGCTGGAGATGTTACAGAGAGAGGAAAGCCAGGCTGGAAATGTTATAGATAGAAAGGAAAGCAAGGCTGGAGATGTTGCAGAGAGAGGAAAACAGTGCTGGAGATGTTACAGAGAGAGGAAAGCAAGTCTGGAGATGTTACAGAGAGAAGAAAACAAGGCAGGAGGTGTTACAGAGAGAGAGGATAGCAAGGCCAGAGTTGTTACGGAGAGAGAGGAAAACAGTGTTGGAGATGTTACAGTGATAGGAAAGCATGGCCAGAGAAGTTACAGAGAGAGAGGATAGCAAGGCCCGAGATGTTGCAGTGAGAGAGGAAAACATTGTTGGAGATGTTACAGCGATAGGAAAGCAAGGCAAGAGATGTTACAGAGAGAGAGGAAAATAATGTTGGAGATGTTACAGCGATAGGAAAGCAAGGCTGGGGATGTTGCAGAGATAGGAAAGCAATGCTGGAGATGTTACAGAGAGAGGAAAGCTATTTTGGAGATGTTACAGAGAGAGGAAAGCAAGGCTGGAGATGTTACAGAGAGAGGAAAGCTAGGCTGGAGATGTTACAGAGAGAGGAAAACAATGTTGGAGATGTTACAGAGAGAGGAAAGCAAGGCTGGCGATTTTAGAGATAGGAAAGCAAGGCCAGAAATGTTACAGAGGAAAGCAATGCTGGAGATGTTACAGCGACAAGATAGCAAGGCCAGAGATGTTACAGAGAGAGAGGCAAACAATGTTGGAGATGTTACAGAGAGAGGAAAGCAAGGCTAGAGTTGTTACAGAGATAGGAAAGCAAGGCTGGAGATGTTACACAGGAGGAAAGCAAGGCTGGAGATGTTACAGAGAGAGGAATGCAAGGCTGGAGATGTTACAGAGAGAGAGGAAAACAATGTTGGAGATGTCACAGCGATAGGAAAGCAAGGCCAGAGATGTTACAGAGAGAGTTAAACAATGTTGGATATGTTACCGAGATAGGAAAGCAAGGCTGGGGATGTTGCAGAGAGAGGAAAGCCAAGCTGGAAATGTTATAGATAGAAAGGAAAGCAAGGCTGGAGATGTTACAGAGAGAGGAAAACCGTGCTGGAGATGTTACAGAGAGAGGAAAGCAAGTCTGGAGATGTTACAGAGAGCAGAAAACAAGGCAGGAGGTGTTTCAGAGAGAGAGGATAGCAAGGCCAGAGATGTTACAGAGAGAGAGGAAAACAATTTTGGAGATGTTACAGCGATAGGAAAGCATGGCCAGAGATGTTACAGAGAGAGAGGATAGCAAGGCCAGAGATGTTGCGGTGAGAGAGGAAAACAATGTTGGAGATGTTACAGCGATAGGAAAGCAAGGCTTGAAATGTTGCAGAGATAGGAAAGCAGTGCTGGAGATGTTACAGAGAGAGGAAAGCAATGCTGGAGATATTACAGAGAGAGGAACGCTAGGTTGGAGATGTTACAGATAGAGGAAAGCAAGGCTGGAGATGTTACAGAGAGAGGAAAGCAAGGCTGGATATGTTATAGATAGAGAGGAAAGCAAGGCTGGAGATGTTACAGAGAGAGTAAAGCAATGCTGGAGATGTTACAGAGAGAGGAAAGCAAGTCTGGAGATGTTACAGAGAGAAGAAAACAAGGCAGGAGTTGTTACAGAGAGAGAGGATAGCAAGGCCAGAGATGTTACGGAGAGAGAGGAAAACAATGTTGGAGATGTTACAGCGATAGGAAAGCATGGCCAGAGAAGTTACAGAGAAAGAGGATAGCAAGGCCCGAGATGTTGCAGTGAGAGAGGAAAACATTGTTGGAGATGTTACAGCGATAGGAAAGCAAGGCAAGAGATGTTACAGAGAGAGAGGAAAATAATGTTGGAGATGTTACAGCGATAGGAAAGCAAGGCTGGGGATGTTGCAGAGATAGGAAAGCAATGCTGGAGATGTTACAGAGAGAGGAAAGCTATTTTGGAGATGTTACAGAGAGAGGAAAGCAAGGCTGGAGATGTTACAGAGAGGGGAAAGCTAGGCTGGAGATGTTACAGAGAGAGGAAAGCTAGTTTGGAGATGTTACAGAGAGTGGAAAACAATGTTGGAGATGTTACAGCGATAGGAAAACAAGGCCAGAGATGTTACAGAGAGAGGAAAGCAAGGCTGGCGATTTTAGAGATAGGAAAGCAAGGCCAGAGATGTTACAGAGGAAAGCAATGCTGGAGATGTTACAGCGACAGGATAGCAAGGCCAGAGATGTTACAGAGAGAGAGGCAAACAATGTTGGAGATGTTACAGAGAGAGGAAAGCAAGGCTAGAGTTGTTACAGAGATAGGAAAGCCAGGCTGGAGATGTTGCAGAGGGAGGAAAGCAAGGCTGGAGATGTTACAGTGATAGGAAAGGAAGGCTGGAGATGTTACAGAGAGAGAGGAAAGCAAGGCCAGAGATGTTACAGAGAGAGAGGAAAACAATGTTGGAGATGTTACAGAGAGAGAGGAAAACAATGTTGGAGATGTTACAGCGATAGAAAAGCAAGGGCAGAGATGTTACAGAGAGATAGGAAAATAATTTTGGAGATGTTACAGATTTAGGATAGCAAGGCCAGAGATGTTACAGAGAGAGAGGAAAACAATGTTGGAGATGTTACAGAGAGAGAGGATAGCAAGTCTGGAGATGTTACAGAGGGAGGAAAGCAAGGCATGAGATGTTATAGATAGAGAGGAAAGCAAGGCTGGCGATGTTACAGCAATAGTAAAGCAAGGCTGGAGATGTTAGAGAGAGAGGAAAGCAATGCTGGAGATGTTACAGAGAGAGGAAAGCTAGGTTGGAGATGTTACAGAGAGAAGAAAACAAGGCTGGAGATGTTACAGAGAGAGAGGATAGCAAGGCCTGAGATGTTACAGAGAGATAGGAAAACAATGTTGGAGATGTTACAGAAAGAGAGAAATGCAAGACTGAAGATGTTACAGAGAGAGGAAAGCAAGGCTGGATATGTTATCGAGATAGGAAAGCAAGGCTGGATATGTTACAGAGAGAGGAGAGCAAGGCTGGAGATGTTACAGAGAGAGGAAAGAAAGGCTGGCGATGTTACAGTGATAGGAAAGCATGGCTGGAGATGTTATAGAGAGAGAGGAAAGCAATGCTGGAGATGTTACAGGGAGAGGAAAGCAAGCCTGGAGATGTTACAGTGATAGAAAGGCAAGGCCGGAGATGTTATCGATAGAGAGGAAAGCAAGGCTGGAGATGTTAAAGGGAGAGGAAAGCAAGTTTTGAGATTTTACAGAGAGAAGAACACAAGGCTGGAGATGTTACAGTGATAGAAAAGCAAGCGTGGAGATGTTACATAGAGAGGAAAACAAGTCTGGACATGTTACAGAGATGCAAAAGCAAGACTGGAGGTGATCGAGAGATAGCGTGGCCTGTGCATTCTAGAACATATTATTGAGATATTTTATTATTAATTCACAGGATATGGGGAGAGGTGCAGCAGCTGGATATTAGAGAGATTGGGAGGGGTGCAGGGGCTGGCGGAATTTACAGTGAGAGGTGGGGCTGGAGTATGAGATAAAGATTGTAGTGATACGGAGGGTTACTGAGATACAAATGGATGTAGCGGCTGGAGGGGATGACAGAGAAAGACACAGAGATACACGTAGATAGTCTAAAAACGGAATTATGCAATGTCTTAATAGAGAAAATATTGCAGAAATCTGTGGAATAGACAAAGCACTTGGAGTAACTGAAGGAGTGAGACCTGGACTGTCCAAACTCAAGAGTCACAGAGTGAATGTCATACAGTACAGAAGAGGCCATTCGATTGATAGTGACAAAAATTAAAAGTAGTGCAGACACTGGAAATCACTCCTTCCTAATGTCTGTGGACTGGGGCGAGGTGTGGGAGAGGCATTCAACAGATTCCTCACTGAAATGGAAACCTCCTGATGACTCCCCTGCCTGAGCTGGTGGATCAGTGTCCCTCGACATTGAACAACACTTGGAGGACGCACTGACAGAGTGAATGAGCTGGGGAATGGATACTGGGTGGGCCATTTCAATCCCCACCACCAAGAGGGGCTCAGCAGCAGCATTGCTGACCGAGATGGTCGGGTCCAAAAGGACAGAGCTGCTGGACTGGGGCTACACCGAATCGGGAGGGAACGACTGACAGGCAGAAACATACTTGACCTCATCCGCACCAAACTACCGGCTGCAGACACATTGATCGAAGACCATATTGGGAATGGTGACAGGGCATACAGTATTTCTACAGAGAAAGTCCCACTTTTACATTGTCAATAGTGTGTGTGCGTGTGTGTGTACACACATGCATGAGCGCACATGTGAGAAATATTATCACCATGCTAAATGGTAAAGATTTCGAAGAGATCTAGAACACAGCACTGGCCCGTGTGAGGTGATTCTGGTCATTACCAACAGCAGCAGAATTGTACTCTAGCACAATTTTCACTGTCACTGCCTGGCATATGCTCCGCTTTACCCTTACCATCAGGTCAGGGGTTAAACCCTTGTTTTATGAGGAACACAGGAGGACCGGTCAAGAGCAGCACCACGTTTACCTCACAACGAGGTGACGTTACCAAACAGGACCACTTCCTTACCAAATAGCGTAAACAGCCAGTGACAGACAGATCTAAGCAACAAATCATACCTAATTTCTGCAATCCTGACGCATAGCATCAGCGTGAATTGTGTGGTCAATCAAACAACTCACTGGAAGGGTAGGATCCACAAATATCACCCTCCTCAACGATGAAAGGGCCCAGTACAACAATAGAAAAGCGAAGGCTGAAACATTCACAAAAATATTCAGACCAAAATGTCGATGGGATGATCTATTTTAGTCTTCTCCAGATGTCAGTCGTCAGCCAAGTCTATTCACTGTGTGCGGTAACTCCAAATGGCTGAAGGGATGGGAAATGCAAAGACTGTGGGCCCTGAGAACATCCCACTCAAGCTTTTCCTGCTGGGATACAGCACTGGCACCTACCTGACAATGTGGGAAACTATCCGGGTGTGTCCTGTACACACACAGACAAAACAACAGGCAATCAATGACTGCCCCATTGCTCTAATTCCCAACATTAATAAAGTGATGGAAGATGTCATCTACAGTGGGATCAACCAGCACTTCCTCAGCACCAACCTGCTCGCTGAAGCTCAGTTTGGGTTCTCATCCTTTGGGCACATTGAAGCCTTGGTTTAACGATGTACAACAAGAGAGCACACAGTTGAATTGTCTATTTGAGGTGACAGTGACTGCACTTTACATCATCATAACTGCATTTGACCAAGTGTCGTATTATGGGTTAACAGCAAAACTGGAGCAAATACGAATCGTCTGCACTGGCTGAAGTTATACCTGGTACAAAGAAAGGTGGCTGGGGTTGGTGGGGAGCAGCCATCTCAGCTCCGCCGCAGGTCCCCAGGGGAGGGGTTTCCGAGTAAACCTGTAGACCAGAAATGGAAAGGCAAGGCACCATACACCAACAGGATGATAGGATTGTTCTCTTGTTAGATAGATGCGACTAGCGGCAGTTTAACTGAACAGTCATCATGCCTCAAGCAAGGGAGAGGGTGAGTAAGACAGCCCTTTTCAGGCACCTCATTCAGTGCTGGAACTGAACCGACATTCATCGGCATTACAAACTAGCCGTCCAACTGATTGAGCTAACCAAGTCCTCGCTCAGCTCCTTTGGGAAGATACTGCAACATTATTCTATTCAGATATGTTGTTAGACACCTTTGGAGCAGGTGAAACTAGAAGCAAGCTTCCTAGCTCAGAGAGAGGGGCAGCATTAGTGAGCTGTAAGAGTTCTCTCTGCCCTAAGCCCAATAATTTTCAGCTGCTACATAAATGACCACCCCTACTCAAGTAAAGTCACAACTGGGGATGTTTGCCAATGATTGGACAATGTTCAACACCATTCGTGATTTACTCAGATACTGGAGCAGTCCAAATGCAACAGGTCCTGGAAATATGCAGGTGTGTGCTTAACAGTGACAAGTACTATTTCCATTACACACATGCCAGACAACGATTTCCTCTAACAATAGAAAAGTGTATCATATCATTTAATGTTCAATGCCACCACCATCACTGAACACCCATCTAGCAATATCCCGGGGATTACCGTTAACCAGAACTGGACAGACCATATAATTTCATTATCCAGTCCTGTGAAGGGTTTATGCTAAAATGTCGACTCTCCTGTACCTCAGGTGCTGCCTGACCTGTTGTGTTTTTCCAGCCCCACACTTTGACACATATTAATTCATTGGCGACAAGACTATGTCAGGGGCAAGAAGTCCTCCAGGAATGACTCACCTCCAAATTTCGGAAAGCCTGTCTCCCATCAAATAGACTCATGTTGAATGTGTGTGTGATTAAATACCTCCATTTGCCTGTGTGAGTGCAGCTTCACCCCTCATCCACTGACACTCAGAAGCAGCAATGTCTGCCATCTACATGGTGCTCTGCAGAAATATGCCAAGGCTCCTTACAACGTACCTCTGAACCCCCGACCATCAAGAAGGACAAGGGAAGCAGATACATGGGACCACCATGTTCGCGTTCCAATCCAAGCCATTTACCGAACTGATTGGGAAGCATATAGCCGTTATTTCAGTTTAGATTAGATTACATTACAGTGTGGAAGCGTAATCTAATCTAAAATCCACCCATTCCTTCCGTTCACTTTTATAACAACATTATGATGAAAACCGTGCACAACTCACAGTAAGGAGCATTGAAATGATAAATCTCATTCCCACACCCAAGACCAAATTATTATTAAGTACAAGGACTTTTGTGCTTATTGGACAATCTAAAAGTTGGTATTATGAAAGGCTATCGAAACTTCAGTTAAGACACTTTGCTGTTAACGGTTAGAACAATGCTGCAAACATTTACACAGAGATTTCCAACTCAATTTACACACAAGATCATTGGGCTGGGATGATGCTGGCCATCAATCGAGTTGCACAATTCTGTTTGGATACTGACATTGTTGGGGCTAACATACACTGGATATGGTTTATGAGGGATTCAATATAAGATGCCATGTGCTGCAGGAGCCCATCACCTTTATAACACCTTCATTCAGGATCAGGTCCAAGGTGCAGAATTACAGAGTTTAGGTGCCATACCAGAAGAGATATACTTGCAGGACATGGCTGTTTACAGGTCATTGTTACAAATGTTGAATTGCGTCTGGATCAGCGCCATGTGCTAGTCCATTGACCAGTTTTCCCCACTCACATCTCTCCGTTGTTCAGGCATGTCTCTAATTAGTCTATTGTGAGGGATTATGTCAGTAACTGCTCAGCTCTAATTTGGAAACTCACTGGACAGATTCTGGAGATAGCCAGTGTTTTGGAGGTCATGGTGAGGGCCAGTAACACTGTGTCTGAATTCAGGATTTTCCTCAAAGTTATTTTCAAAAGCTTTGCTGCCTGCAAGATGGTGTGTTCATTCATCTGAACATCAATGAGCTGTTTCCTACACTCACTGAATTGTGTAATAGTTAGCTGTGTGTTCTGGTAATTCAATTATTGTTCACTTCAATGGTTTTCAACTAAAGAAATGATGTTTGGTTTATTTTAAAATATGTAAGAAACAAAGTGATATTAACTCTTCATTATACAAAATGTAAAAGTGACCTGTTGTATGTATCCCACAGACTAATCAAGCAACAGTCAGATATTATCTGTAAAGCAGGAGTCGGTGAACAGGACTAATACCACGCAACATCACCACCCTCTGTGTTAGGGTATGTCACACTGAGAGGACAAGCCAGGCAGAGGGGGACAGCTCCGTGGTATATAGTCAGAATCGTGCTCAGCATTGATACTGCATCCTGTGGCTGCTGGACTGCTCTTCGGCAGGTTATGGGGAAATCAATAAAAGGGAAACATATAATTGACCACATCATCACCGATCTGCCTGCTGTAGATACTCCTCTCCATTTCATATATCGGTAAGAATGGTCACTGCACAGTCCTTATGGGGAACAGGGGCTACCTTCACATTTTACAGACTCCCCTCACCATGATATGTAGCCCCCTGGGCATTAAACGGATTGAGAAGCTAATGATGAAACATCCATGAGGTGCAGTGGGCTACAGTAGGGAGCAGAATCATACTCTGTACAACTCATACAATCTGCAACCTCACAGCCCAACACAATCCCCACTGTACAGTAACCATCACGACCTGACGGACCTCCCACTGTACAGTAACCATCACAGCCCGACATACCTCCCACTGTACAGTAACCATCACAGCCTGACATACCTCCCATTGTACAGTAACTATCACAGCCCGACATACCTCCCACTGTACAGTAACCATCACAGCCTGACATACCTCCCATTGTACAGTAACCATCACGGCCCGACATACCTCCCACTGTACAGTAACCATCACAGCCTGACATACCTCCCACTGTACAGTAACCATCACGGCCCGACATACCTCCCACTGTACCAAAAACCGTCAACAGCCGTACTGTGGCTCAGTGGTTAGCACTGCTGCCTCACAGCGCCGGCCTCATGCGACAGTCTGTGTGGAGTTTGCACATTCCCGCCGTGTCTGTGTGCGTTTCCTCCGGGTGCTCCGATTTCCTCCCACAGTCCAACAGTGGATTGGCCATACTAAATTGCCCATAGTGTTGGTGCTTTAGTCAGAGAAAAATGGGTCTGGGTAGGTTACTTTTCGGAGGGTTGGTGTTGACTGGTTGGGCCAAACGGCATGTTTCCACACTGTCGGGAATCTAATCTAACCTCCAAGGTTCAAGTCATAGTTATGATAGTATAAACAAACTTGATTGATTATTTTGAGGAAGTGACAAAATTGATTGATGAGGGCACGGGGCTGGATGCTGGCCGTCTGGACCTTAGCAAGGCCGTTGATACGGTTCCTTATGGCAGGCTCATACAGAAGGTGAAGGGGAATGGGATCCGCCGTCAGTTAGTAAGATGGATAGAGAACTGCTTGGTCATAGAAGACAGAGTGGTGGTGGAACAGTGTTTTTGTGACCGGAGATCTGTAAATAGATTGGCGGACTTGCAGATTGTGAGGATGATTGCCAGAAAATACAGCAGGACAGAGAAAACACAGATGTAACTTTATCTGGACAATTGTGACGTGATGCATTTTAGAAGGTCTAAAGCAGGAGAGAAGTATAAAGTAGATGGAAAAACTAATGATTGCATTAACATCCAAAGGGATCTTGTTGTACAGCTCCACAGTTCCCTGAAAGTGACAACACGGGTGGATAGGGTGATCAAGAAGCCTGTCGGCAAACTTGCAGACAGGCATCGGAGCATTCAGTAAGAAAATTAGCAGGCCATATTGCAGCTGTAGAGAAACGTAGTTCGGGCACATTTGGAATATTGTATACAGTACTGATTGCCAAACGATGTGGAAGTGTTGGAGAGGGTATGGAAAGGTTTGCCAGCGTGTTGTCTGGTTTGGAGCGTATTAGCCAGAAGGAGAAATTGAACACACATGGTTTGTTTGCACCTGGGCAGCATTGACTATGGAGCTACCTGATAGATATTTACAAAACTCTCAGAGGCATAGATGGAAGGACAGTTAGAGGCTTTTTCACAGAGTAGAAATATCAATTACTAGGGACCATAGGTTTTAGGTAAAAGGGAGAAACTATGATAGGTATTTTTTTTTTTTTGCTTTTCCAGACAGAATGTGAAAGTGCCTGGAATACACTGATAGATGGGAAAAGCTAATATAGCAAGGTAAAAGAGGGATCTTGGCACAGAGACGAGACAGCAGCGAACAGAATGACATAGAATGTGTAGAAGCATAAACTTTCGTTTTAACTTTCAAAGGGCATCATGTGTCAGTGCGTACTTGCTGGGCTGAAGGGCCTGTTCCTGTGCCGGACTGTTCTTCAAGACAAGATTTGAGCGCAGCAGTGGCGAGATGCTGAAAGAATGATTCCTGATGATCAACAACCACATCCATCGAGGTCGCTCTTCATCAATTTTCAGCTTCATACTCTCGGTCCCATTGTGGGGAACCTCAATATGGAGAATTTGACATGAAAGTCAGAGCTGGTAACTGGTGACTCCATCTCGCCCCTCGATCCTGCGGCCTTCTATCTTGGACAGCAACGTCTTGGGGAACACTACACTGACAGAAACTGCATGTAATCCACACCCACCACAGCTGGCATCTGTCACATGCCAGCCTCACCATGCCATCCCAACATCTCCAACCCACTACAATACACTTCTGTACTTCAATGCTGCACCTCAGGGTGCACTGACAACTCTCGTTGCAATGCTGCTGCAAGGACACTGTGCTCAGGGACACACACCCAGCTCATGGACTATCCCTTTGGGATGCTCACTCCGTGTTTGTACACAGTCAATACTGCTGCAAGGATACTGTGCTCAGGGACATACACCCAGCTCATGGCCTGTCCCTCTGGGCTGCTCACTCCGTGTTTGTACACACTCAATGCTGCTGCAAGGATAATATGCTCAGGGACACACACCCAGCTCATGGACTGTCACTCTGGGCTGCTCACTCCGTGTTTGTACACATTCACTTTGATATGCCTTGAGTGTTCACAGAATTATTGCTTTAACTTACCCTGCCCTTAGCAGTGTTTCTCCTCAGCCAGAGCTACCAGTCTCACTCGCCTGCTACATTGTCTTGGTGTTTAGCACAGACACAAATCCAGGAAGCTGAATATCATTGTCCACAGTCAGTCACGGTGCCCGGTAGTGAGACAAGGGGACTCTCAGATCCCGGTCTGGGACTTGGACACGGTCAGGAAGTCTGTTATGGTTGTTAGGGTTAGGATCCTTCTCCTGTGAGGGGGTGATGGGCTGAATGTTGGGGAGACCCACGCCTCTCTTGGCACTTTCTCTCCTATTGTGGGATTGGTCCTTATGGGATGTGAAAATTAGCAAGAGGTATTAAGGGAGATGGAAACGGTTGGTGCAGCTGTTAATGCTGGCAAATCTGGGGGAAAGGTGGCAATGTGTCCTGAGTGAGTGAGTGGGCAGCACAGGCAACAAGCAGAGTTGGGTAGAGGAGCAGTGATGAGGTTGTAGAGATTGAGAGAAGGTGCTGGATTCAGTGAGGGTGGGTACGTTCACATGCAGTTACAGGGGTGAGGTTGGGAGAACATGAGTCTTGGGGGGAGGTGGGTGCAGTAACAGAGAGAGTGAGAGTGAGGTCACAAAGTGCAGATGGTGGCACTTACCCTGGTGGAGTGGCGAATGTCACTGCTGGGCATTCACCCAGAAGGCTGGCATCCCCCTGATCCAGGGGTCACCCTCGGATCAAACTGGCAGGATCTGGTTTCATGGCCTTCCTTGCCAGTCCTGGAGGAAGATAATGTCCCTCACGTGCACCATGCCATCCACCAGAACCTCAGGGGCTTGGTCTCAAAGTAAAGCCCCAGATTTACCCCCTCTGCCATGTCCAGGGTTTTTCGGAGTGACAATTCTCGAGTGTAATGACTTTTTAAAGATGGCCCCTGTAACAGGGAGGCCGGTGCATTCTGGGATATCCAGGCAGCGGGCAGTTGTTATGACGAAGGGGAAAATCCTCGCGATTGTATCAGATGAGAGAAAGTCCACATGGGCAGGGAGGGTAGTTAATGAAGCAGTTTGGGGACGGTGTCATGAGAAACAACACTTAACCTGTTGGAGAGAAACCCTCCATGAAACTCGTCTAAAATGAGACTTGACCAAATCAAAAGATGGTTGATGCCTCTGTCTGTCTGAATCAAAATGGGAATGCAGTGTGAAATATTGGGTGCAAAAAACTTGCAGCAGAGAATTATACAGGAAATTCAAATTCTTAAAAAAGGGGTAACACAATGTTCCAAACTGTTAAAAGGAGCTGGGGAAAATCCCCGGCCTCATAGTTACCTACATTATCCAATCCTTACTGGATGCAGGGATGGTGCCGAAGGACTGGAGAATGGCTAATCCTGCAGCTTTGTTTCATGTGGCGAAAGGGACTGACTGAATAGGTCGCGGCTGGAATTCTGAAACAGTGGATAAACGGTCACTGAAGAAGTCTCAGGGACTCGAGGACAGACGGTCTGGATTTGTTCAAGGAAGATCGTATGTAATTAATCTGACTGTGTCGGTTTGAGGCAGTAACTTGTAACTGCATGGGTATGGGAACCCAGACTGTAGCTTTCGGGTGCAGGACCTGGAGTGTAGCGAGGTTAGGAACATGGCATCAATTTCAAAGGAGGGTGCCTGTAAACAGGAAAGTGGCTTGAAGGGTGTATACTTCAATGTAAGAAGTATACGAAATAAGGTAGGTGAACTTGCAGCGTGGGTTGGTACCTGGGACTTCGATGTTGTGGCTATTACGGAGACATGGGTAGAACAGGGACAGGATTGGCTGTTGCAGCTTCCAGGGTTTAAATGTTTTAGTAGGGTCAGAGGTGGGGGTAAAAGAGGGGAAGGTGTGGCATTGCTTGTCAAAGATAGTATTACAACTGTGGAAAGGACGATGGATCTGAGGTAATTATACAGGAAATGAACAGGCCCTTCGGCCCTCGATGTTGCACCGATCCAAGCACACCTAACCTACACTAGCCCACTATCCTCCATATGCCTATATAATGCCCGGTTAAATGCCCATAAAGAGGGAGAGTCCACCACTGCTACTGGCAGGGCATTCCATGAACACACGACTCGCTGAGTAAAGAACCTACCCCTAACATCTGTCCTATACCGAACCCCCCCCCCCCTTAATTTAAAGCTATTCCCCCTTGTAACAGCTGACTCCATACGTGGAAAAGGATTCTCACTGTCGACCCTATCTAAACCCCTAATCATCTTGTACACCTCTATCAAGTCACCCCTAAACCTTCTGTTCTCCAATGAAAACAACCCCAAGTGCCTCAGCCTTTCCTCATACGATCTTTCTACCATACCAGGCAACATCCTGGTAAACCTCCTCTGCTCCCGTTCCAGTGCCTCCACATCCTTCCTATAGTATGGCGACCAAAACTGCACACAGTACTCCAGATGCGGCCGCACCAGAGTCTTATACAACTGCAACATGACCTCAGCATTCCGCAACACAATTCCTCTACCAATAAAAGCCAGTACGCCATATGCCTTCTTCACCGCACTATTTACCTGGGTGGAAACTTTCATAGATCTGTGTACATTGACACCAAGATCCCTTGGTCATCCACACTACCAAGTATCTGACCATTAGCCCAGTACCCCATCTTTTGATTAATCTTACCAAAGTGAATCACCTCACACTTAGCTACTTTGAACTCCATTTGCCACCTTTCTGCCCAGTTCTGCAGCTTATCTATATCCCGCTGTAACTTGCCACATCCTTCCTCACTGTCTACAACTCCTCCGACTTTCGTATCATCCGCAAACTGGCTCACCCAACCTTCTAACCCCTCTTCCAGGTCATTTATAAAAATGACAAACAGCAATGTTTCCAAAACAGATCCTTGCGGAACACCGCTAGGGACAGCACTCCAAGATAAACCTTTTCCATCAACTACTACCATCTGTCTTCTTCCAGCCAGCCAACTCCTAATCCAAACCTCCAACTCACCCTCAATGCCATACCTCCGTATTCTTTGCAGTAGTCTACCATGGGGAACCTTATCAAACACCTTACTAAAATCCAAATACACCACATCTACCGCTTTACCCTCGTCCACCTCCTCAAAGAATTCAATAAGGTTTGTAAGGCACGACCTGCCCTTCACAAAACCATGCTGACGATCCTTGATCACATTATTCTTATCCAGATGTTCATAAATCCTATCCCTTACAATTCTCTCTAAGATTTTGCCCACAACAGAAGTGAGACTCACCGGCCTATAGTTACTAGGGTTATCCCTACTCCCATTCTTGAACAAGGGAACCACATTTGCTAGCCTCCAATCTTCTGGCACTACTCCTGTAGACAACGAGGACATAAAAATCAAGGCCAATGACGCTGCAATCTCCTCCCTTGCTTCCCAGAGAATCCTAGGATAAATGCAATCAGGCCCAGGGGACTTATCTATTTTCACCCTTTCCAGAATTTCCAACGCCTCTTCTCTACATACCTCAAAGCCATCCATTCTACTTAATTGTGACTCAGTACTCACATTGACAACAATGTCCTGTTACTGATTGAATACTGACGAAAAGTATTCATTCAGTGTCTCCCCAATCTCTTCAGCCTCCACATGCAACTTCCCACTACTATTCTTGACTGGACATATTCCTACCCTAGTCTTTCTTTTATTCCTGACATACCGAAAGAAAGCATTAGGGTTTTCCCTAATTCTACCAACTAAGGAGCTTTCATGCCCCCTCCTTGCTGCTCTTAGCTCTCTCTTCAGGTTCTTCCTGGCTACCTTATAACTCTCAATCGCCCCAATTGAACCTTCACGACTCATCTTTACATAGGCCGTCCTCTTCCCTTTAACAAGGGATTCCAATTCCTTATTAAACCACGGCTCCCTCACACGACCGTTTCCTCCCTGCCTGACAGGTACATACTTATCAAGGACACTCAATAGTTGCTCCTTGAACAAGCTCCACACATCAATTACGCCCTTGCCTTGTAGCTTACTTTTCCAAGCCACACATCCTAAATCATGCCTCACCGCATTATAAGTTCCCTGCCCCCAGCTATAACTCTTACCCTGTAGTGCACACCTATCCCTCTCCATCACTAGAGTAAAAGTCACCGAATTGTGGTCACTGTCCCCAAAGTGCTCACCTACCTCTAATTCTAACACCTGGCCTGGTTCATTACCCAGAACCAAATCCAGTATGGCCTCACCTCTTGTTGGCCTATCTACATATTGTGTCAGGAAACCCTCCTGCACACATTGGACAAACACTGACCCATCTAACGAACTTGAGCTATAGCTTTCCCAATCAATATCAGGAAAGTTAAAGGCCCCCATAACAACCACCCTATTACTTTCACTCTTCTCTTGAATAATCCTCGCAATCCTTTCTTCGACGTTTCTAGGACTATTAGGAGGCCTGTAAAAAACTCCTAACAGGGTGAGCTCACCTTTCCTATTCCTAACCTCAGCCCAAACTACCTCAGATGGCGAGTCTTCATCCATCGTCCTTTCCAAAGTTGTAATACTATCTTTGACAAGCAATGCCACACCTCCCCCTCTTTTACCCCCACCTCTGACCCTACTAAAACATTTAAACCCTGGAAGCTGCAACAGCCAATCCTGTCCCTGTTCTACCCATGTCTCCGTCATAGCCACAACATCGAAGTCCCAGGTACCAACCCACGCTGCAAGTTCACCTACCTTATTTCGTATACTTCTTACATTCGTATACACCTTTCAAGCCACTTTCCTGTTTACAGGCACCCTCCTTTGAAATTGATGCCATGTTCCTAACCTCCCTACACTCCAGGTCCTGCACCCTAAAGGTACAGTCTGGGTTCCCATGCCCCTGCAGAGTTAGTTTAAACCACCCCCAAGAGCACTAGCAAACCTCCCACCAAGGATATTGGTGCCCCTCAGGTTCAGGTGCAGACCATCCTGTTTATAGAGGTTCCACCTTCCCCAGAAAGAACCCCAGTTATCCAAATACTGGAATCCCTCCCTCCTGCACCATCCCTGTAGGCATGCACTTAACTTTTCTCTCTCCCTATTCCTCGACTCTCTATCACGTGGCACGGGTAACAAACCAGAGACAACAACTCTGATCGTTCTCACTCTGAGCTTCCAACCTAGCTCCCTGAAAGCCTGCCTAACATCCTCAGCGCTCCTCCTACTTATGTCATTGGTGCCAATGTGGACCACGACTTCGGGCTGCTCCCCCTCCCCCTTAAGGACCCGGAAAACAAAATCAGAAACGTCATGTACCCTTGCATCTGGGAGGCAACATACCAAACGTGAGTCTCTCTCGTTCCCACAAAACCGCCTATCTGTGCCCCGAACTATCGAGTCCCCAATTACTATTGCTCTGCTCTTCTCCACCCTTCCCTTCTGAGTAACGGGGACAGGCTCCGTGTCAGCGGCCTGAGCCCCGTTACTTACCCCTGGTAAGTCGTCACCCCCACAAGTATCCAAAACGGTATACTTGTTCTTGAGGGTAACGGCCGCAAGTGGTCCCTGCTCTGGCTGCTTCCTCCCAGTCCCCCTCACTGTCAACCATCTATCTGCCATCTTTGGAGTTACTACTTCCCTAAAGCTCCGATCTATGGCCCCCTCTGCCTCCCGAATGATCCTAAGTTCATCCAACTCCAGCTCCAGTTCCCTAACACGGTCTTGGAGGAGCTGGAGATGGGTGCACTTCCTGCAAGCGTAATCAGCAGGGACGTCCATGCTGAGAGGAGATTTGATCGGACAGTAAATATTGTCAGGGACATGAGTAGAGGGAGTTTGGTAAGAAGTGAAAAAGCAGGACCTCAAGTGCAGTGATCTCCAGATTATTCCCAGTGCCACGTGCCAGTGAGGATAGAAGTAGAAAGAGAGACCAGATGGATGTGTGGCTGAGGAACGGTAGTTTCCTCCACTATTCTGTTTGGTTACCATAGCCCTGCCAAATCAGTTTAAATCCATCCCAACAGCATTAGCCAAACACTGCATAAGGAAATCAGTCCCAGCTCTGTCATATGTTACCCAATCCAGTTTATACAGTTGCTGCCTTCCCCAGAACCAGTCCCAATGTACCAGGAATCTGAAGCGCTTCCTGCTACACTCTCGTTCCAGTCACACTCTCACCTACTTAATATTCCTAGTGCTGCACTGCCTTGCACACAGCACTGCGAGTATTCCAGGGGTTGACACATTTGAGGCCCTGTTTGCTAACCTTCCATCTACCTCGCTAAATTCTGATTCCCAGACCACGTCACATTTCACACCCAAGACATTGAGACCAACATAGACCATGACCTCTGGCTGCTAACCATCTCCCAGACAAATATTCTGCAGACACAGTGACATTCTCGAGCCCACAATCCTGGAATTACATTGACAGTCAAAGAAATGCTAGTGATTTCATCAATTTCCTGACTCCCCTGTGACTATTGCTCCTCCTTCCTTCTCCCTCCCCTCCTGTACACTCAGGCTGCTTGTGGGGCCACAGACATGGCTCTGACTGCCCTCACCTGAGCAGCCAATACCTTCATCAGCTTCCATACCGGGGAAACCGACTTGAGAGGGAGACATCAGGCTATTGCTGGATTCCCTGACTGTGTATCTTCGATTGTGCAGTACCCCATTCCCTTCATTCTTCCAGGCCGTCATGTCTGCAGGGTGATTGGCTCTGTGTGTGTGCCGTCCCCCAACTCTCAGCATCACAGATGTCTCAAAGAATCTCTAGTCACTGTCTGAGCTCCACGGCCAGTGTTCATCTAGGACACGAGCAGGGGGCTATGGCTTCCCAATGTAACAGAACACATTTTCCATCTGACAAACATGTCTTAAAATACAACATGTCCGGAGTAACTTAATTAATTACCACGAATGAAGTTAACATCAGTGAAATAACAAAATGGTTAAGTCTCTTATTCAACTGTGGTTTAGTGAGGATAATTTATAGTAGTGGCTCAGAATTTCACTTCTCCCTCTTATTTCTCAGTTCAACCCTTATTTCAGAAGTTAAAAACTAAATTTGCTCTCTAATAGTAATTTAGAGACAATCACTAATAACGGAGTATTATCAGCCAAATTACTTACAGCCTTTTATGTGATGGCTCTTGCACTTCTTTCAAACTCGGTGCAGGCAGGTCCCAGCAGCAGAAAGTTATCTCTGTGACTCCTAGGTACGTGTAATCCTCCATCTCCCACTCCACTCTGCTCCCTCACAGGGTCACGGTCTCTGTGAATCCCAGATATGTCCAGGCCTCGATCCTCAGTGCTGATTTATATCCTCCCACTTTGGTGCTTCTGTAACCTCATGTTCCTGCTTCAAGTTGCTCCATAACATGGTCACTCCATCTGTGACTCGGTGCTGATTCAGAGCCTCCTGCTCTGCTGTTTCTCCAATTCCAAGTCCTGCTAGGCCTTGATCCTCGCTGCTGATTTATATTCTCCCGCTTTATGCTGCTCACTGCCAGGTTCTCTCCTTTTGTGATTGCCAGGTAAGAGTAGGCCTCAAGCCTCAGCTGAAATGTGTAACATCCCATTCCACATTGCTCCCTCAAAGGATCGCCGCATTGCATGGCAGACAGTGGAAAAGAGGAGGATGAGAGTTTGCAGAGGGTGTTACAGTGATTGAGCGATCTGTCGGGGATGGAACAGATTATTTGCGGAGGTAGGCAGACCTGAAGTGTCTAACACAGGTTATTGGAAGATGCAGGGAGAGTTGCAGGCACTGAGAGGGCAAAGATACATGGTGGCTTGTTGGTGACGGAGCCTTGTAGAGTCTAAAGGGATTTTTGTGAGCTGCTTACTGAGATGTGAAGACTTCAACAAATTCAAATTGAAAGCCAGGGAGGATTGTGGGGTCTGCACATGTTGAGAGGGTTTCTGGAAGAGGTTACACCAATAAGGAGGGATGTTGGAGCTGTCGTAGTTTACAGAGATTGGGAGGTTTGGAGCTGTTTAATTGTTAGAGGGATACTTTTAGAGTCAGTAATATGGAACGCAGAGGGAGAGTTTAGATGTCATTACATTTCCTACAGTAAGGAACATGCACTTCGGCCCAACAAGTCCACACCAACTCTCCAAAGAGTAATCCACCCAGACCCATTTCCCTCTGACTAATGCACCTGACGCTATGGGCATTTTCGAATGGCCACTTCACCTGACCTGCACTTCTTTGGACTGTGGGAGAAAAACGGGGCACCTAGGAGAAACCCATGCAGACACAGAGAGAATGTGCTAACTCCATGCAGACAGTCCCCCAAGACTAGAATTGAACCTGGGTCTCTGGCGTTGTGAGGCAGCAGTGCTTACCACTGAACTGCCATGCCACTTAACCTGCAGAGCTACAGAAAGAGAGGGCGTTTGAGGTGCAGGGAGGAGCGAACAGAGATGGGGAGTGTTGTTTCCGCTGGAAAAGGGTCTGGAGGTGTTTACCCAGATAAGAAGGTCGGTTGGCATGGGAGATGGTTACAGAGGTCGTGTAGTGCTGTAGGCGAGGAGACATGAATGGGATCGGGCCTGCAGAAGGTTACAGTGATACCATGTTCTCCGGGGGCTTGAGGAAGGTACATAGGGGGGTATTTTGGTCCGGGCTGGAGGATTTTACAGAGACAGGGTGGATTGCAGTTATTGTGGAAAACTACAGAAATAGGGATTATTGTACTGACTGCAGGATGGGATTATTGAGATGGGCATGTTATCAAGACTGGAGCAATTTACAAATAGGGAGAGTCGCCAGCATTGGAGTAGGTTTGAAATATACAGCGGGATAATGGGAGGGGTGGAGGTTTCAGAAATAGGAACTTTTCTGTCAATAACAACCATTCAAGGCATTGGTGCAGATGAGATGGACCAAAAGGTGTGTTTCCTTGCTGTATGACTCTATCACATGACAAGTGACCGTGTGAGAGGGAGAATAGGGAACAGAAAGATCCCAGGTTTCAACACCAACTTCTTAAGGGAGGCCTCCTTTCCCAGATGTTTTCCTGATGCTCACTAAGACAGCACAGGCCTGGATGGATATCTGTGAACTTCCTATATTGTCATAGGAAGGCTCAGAACTGCAGTGATGCAAGTTGGCAAGTGAGTGGAGATTGAGCCTGGGACTTTCATGCTCTGTATTCACCCTTCAGCACTGTATCTGTGTCAGGTCTTCCGGACCAAGCTTCGATCCCTTAAATTCGCTCTGCTCTGTTCAATGTGAATGATCTTACCTCGCTGCAGGATTTATTGAAGACTCCAGATCTCCCTGCCCTCCGGCTGACCAACTGTGTTCAATGAGATGATGGATGAAACATCCAGTAGTTGGGAAGATTATTGAATCAAGACTGTGCTGAATATATGCAGGAGACAGGGAAATAGACAGAATGGGAAATTAGACTGATACAGTGGGGATTACGCATGGAGAATGGCACGGAGTACCACAGTGATCTGGAAAATCCCAGTCTCCATCTCTGGCCTGCGTTGCCTCGTATCCCTGGAGTGCAGAATTCTGTTGGCTCAGGATCTGGAGGAACTACAAAAGGTGCAGTCACCGGCAGCAATTAGACCCTCACAGTGACAGATATCACATGGGAGAGATACTGAGTGATAGCACCAGATTTCTGGAAGGTGTCAGGATCAAACCACGGTCAAGAGGAAGGGGTTTGATTCACGGTGCACTGAGATCAGTGCTCAGGAATGAGGGAGCTATCAGTGGGCCAGGCGATGGCCTAACATTACTCTCACTAGCCTGTTTATCCAGAATTTAATGCCGGTGGCAGGGAAAAGCATCTGAATGCTCAATATCCGTTCAGGAAGGATATCAGTGGTAGGCAGGTGGTCTGACCGACACATGACTCCAGACCCAGAGCAATGGAGTTGACTTTAAACTGCCCTCTGTAATAGTCTAGCAAGGCACTCAGCTCAAGGGCAGCTCGGGGGTGGGCATGAAATGCTGGCCAGCCAGAGACAGCAATATCCCACGAGTGAATTAAAAGCAACCCTGCTGGGAGCACTGTCCTGGCAAATGTCATGTAGGTTTATGGACAGAGCTTTAAGCTAACATGGAGGATGCAGTGACAGGGTTCAGGTGAAAGGAGCTTTCCAAATCCAAAGAGAAAAGGTGAAGCATTGGAACAGTATGGGGATGTGACTGAAGACAAGCAGAAAGGAACAGGAAGGGACAGAGTTTAACTAAAACTGTACATTAGTGAATCGATTTGTGACAGGGCATTGTGGGAAAGAATAAATTATATATTTTTTTGGAATTGCCAAAAAATCTGCAATAAGTTAATGGACTTGTGACACAGAGATAAATGGGATTTAGTCAGCAGAGAGATGTGGATACAGGGTGAACAAAAGGTGGAACGTAAATATTCAACGGTACACAACCTTGTGGGATCTTTTGCAGAATAGGAGTGCAGGATGGGTAACCCTGACAGTAATCAATAACAAGGGCATGACAGAGAAAGCATGTGGCCTCACATGATGTGGCTGAATCAGCCTGAATGTGAATTCTGGGTCCCATGTGTCACAAACACAAGTAGAAGAATTGTTTTTAAGGCTGCCTCGCAGCATTTCATTGTTCCTCCCTGTATTAAACAGGAATACATTGGAACTTGTAACAAAGGCATGATGATAGTTTTGGGAGACTTCAATCTGGGACAGTCACACTGGCAAGAGTGATATTATCAGAGCTCCTCTTTGAATGTGTTTTGTTGGTGTTCTTTTGAATAACATATTGTGCAGATGGCTCGGGATATCATGATCTCAGATTGATCGTTGAATGATGAAGCTGAGTGAAGGTGTGATGTCACACAGAGATCCTCCAGGAGCTTGCAATATAGTGGAATTCAAATAGATTATTAAGTTTTCAAGTGACCATAAAGCACACCCGAGCATCAGAATCAAAGCCAATTACATGAGTTTGAGAGGAGAACTGACCAAGGTAAACAGGGGAAATTGACTGAAATGTCAGGCTGTAAATAGACAGTGGAAAACAATTAGACTGATAGAGTGATAGAGATGTACAGCAGAGGAACAGACCCCTCGGTCCAATTCATCAACGCCAACTAGATATCATAACCATTCTCGTTCCATTTACCGGCACTTATCCCAATAAACCCTTCCTATTCATATACCCATCCAGATGCCTTTTAAATGCAGTAATTTTCCGAGCCTCCACCATTCCTCTGGCAGTTGATTCGGCACACACAGCACCCTTGGCGTGAAAATGTTGCCCCTTAGGTCTCTTTCAAATCTTTCACCACTCCGCCCTGAACTTATGCCCTCTAGTTCTGGACTCCCCCATCCCAGGGAAATGACCTGACTTTATAAATCTCTATAAGGTCACCCTGCAGCCTCTGACACTCCAGGGAAAACAACCCCAGCCTATACAGCCTCTCCTTGTAGCTCAAATCCTCCAATCCTGGCAACATCCTTGTAAATCTTTTCTGAACCCTTTGAAGTTTCAAACCATTCTTCCGATAGGAATGAGACCAGAGTTGCAAGCAATATTCCAACAGTGGCCTCACCAATGTGCTGTTCAGCCGAAAGATGACCTCCCAACTTTTATACTCGATATTCTGACCAATAAAGGAAAGCATACCAAACGCCTTCTTCACTATCCAATCTACCTGCGACTCCACTATCAAGGACCTATGAGCCTGCAGTCCAAGGTCTCTTTGTTCAGCAACACTCTCTAAGACCTTATCATTAAGTGTATAAGTCCTGTGAGGATTTGCTTTTCCAAAATGAAGCACCTCACATATATCTAAATTAAACTCCATCTGCCATTCCTCACTCCATTGACTCATCTGATAAAGAGGAGACAGTGAGGTCTGCAGATGCTGGAGATCAGAGTAGAGAGTGTGTTTGCTGAAAAAGCACAGCAGGTCAGGCAGCATCCGAGGAACAGGAAAATCGACGTTTCGGGCTGGAACCCTTCACCAGGAATGAAGCCGGGAGCCTCGGGGATAGAGAGATAAGTGGGAGGGGGTGGGGCTGGGGTGAAGGTGGCTGAGAGTGAAATAGATGGTTGGAGATGGGGGTAAGAGGGTTAGCTCGAGAGGAGGGTGGAACGGATATGTGGGGAGGAATATTGACAGGTGGGTCAGGTCATAGGGCGGTGCTGAGCTGGAAGGTTGGAACTGGGGGAAGGGGGAAGGGGAAATTAGGAAATTGGTGAAGTCCACATTGATGCAATGGGGTTGAGGGGTCCCAAGTCAGAAGACAAAGCGTTCTTCTTCCAAGTGTCGGGTGGTGAGGGAGTGGCGACGGAGGAGGCCATGGACCTACATGCTCTCGGCTGAGTGGGAGGGGGAGTTGAAGTGTTTGGCAACAGGGCGGTGCGTTGATTTTCAGGTGTCCTGGAGATGTTTTGTAAAGTACGCAGTGAGAAGGCGATCTGTCTCCTCATCGCCTCTACACTGGGGACACGGGACACCTTCTTGCAGAGCGCTTTAGAGAACATCTCTGGACACCTGCACCAATCAACCACACCACCCTGTTTCGCAGGATTTGAACCTGTGTGGGCAAGCGCCAATGGATTTCTAACCCATCGCCTAAACCATTCGACGAGAACTACATGCTTACAGAGGTTACAGAGCTAAGGAGGATTGTAGGGACAGTAAGAGGTTTCACAGTTTATGATTTTAGTGGGGACTGGAGGAAAATACCAAATTAGGGAGAGTTTAAGATTGAAGGATTCTGCAGAAAGATTTTACAGGGTTAAAACCGGATTCTTGACAGTGAGGAGTAACAGAAAAATCTTGGGGTCAACGTGCAGAGATACTTCAAATTTGTCACCCAAGTTGTTAGGTTTGTTAAGAAAGCAAATCATGTGTCGGCTTTCGTTTGCATGGGGCTTGAGTTTAAGAGCCGCGAGGTTATGCTTCAGCTCAATATAGTCTGTGGTTAGACCATAATTGGAATATTGTGTTCTGTTCTGGTTGCCTCATTACAGGAAAAATGTGGAAGTTTTGAAGAGGGTGCAGATGAGATTTATCAGGATTCTGCCTGGATTGGAGGGCAGGTCTAACGAAGAAAGGTTGAGAGAGCCAGGGCTTTTCTGTTTGGAATGAAAAAGGAAGAGAAGTGACTTGGTAGAGATGTACGAGAAGATGAGAAGATGGGTGGCCCGAGATTCTTCCCATTGCCAAAATGGCTATAACTATGAGGCAAAATTGTAAGGTAATTGGAGGAAAGTTGAGGGGAGATGTCAGAGGTAGCTTCTTTACACTGAGTGTGCTGGATGAGTGGAGTGTACTGCTAGTGTGGTTGATAGAATCAGATACATTAGGGACATTTAAGTAACTTTTTGATCGGCACATGAATGATAGCAAAATTAATTTCACAAAATGGAGACCTGTGACCAATGGTGTTCCACAGAGATCCGTGCAGGGCCTACTGTAGCTTGTGACACATATCAATGATTTGGAGGAAGGTAACAGTTCCTTGATTAGCAGGTTTGCAGATGACACTAAGATTGGTGGAGTATCAGACAGTGAAGGGGAATGTCAGATAATACAGAAGAATATAGATAGATTGGAGAGGTGGGCAGAGAAATGGCAGATGAAGTTCAATCCGGGCAAATGCAAGGTGATACATTTCGGAAGATCCAATTCAAAAGTGAAATATACAGTAAATGGGAAGGTCCTGGGGAATATTGAGATATGGATAATCAGGTCCATTGTTCCTTGAAGGTGGCACCCCATGTCAGTAAAGTGGTCAAGGCGGCATATGGCATGCTTTCCTTCATTGGACAGGATATTGAGTACAAGAGTTGGCAGGTCATGTTACAGTTGCATCGGACTTTGGTTTAGAATATTACGTACAGTTCTGGTCTCCACATTACCAAAAGGATGTGCATGCTTTGGAGAGGGTGCAGAGGACGTTCACCAGGATGTTGCCTGGCATAGAGGGCGCTAGCAATAAGGAGAGATGCAATAGCTTTGGATTATTTTCATTAGAAAGATGAAGGTCGATTGGGGACCTGATTGAGGTTTGCAAAATCATGGGATGTATAGACAAGGTGGATAGCAAGAACCTTTTTTCCCCAGAGTGCGAAACTCAATTACTAGGGGTCACGAGTTGACAGTGAGAGGGGAAAGGTTTAGGGTAGATATGCGTGGCAGGCCCCCATACGCAGAGAGTGACGGGGGCCTGGAACACTTTGCCAGCGGAGGAGGTACAGGCAGGAATGATAACGTCAGTTAAGATGTATCCACACAGATGCATGAATGGGCAGGGAGCAGATCCTCACAAAATAGGCGACGGGTTTAGACAGAGAATCTGGATCAGCGGAGGCTTAGCGGGCTGAAGAGCCTGTTCCTGTGCTGTGATTTTCTTTGTTCTTTCACTGGTCTGCACGTTAGATTGATTTTAGAGTTGGATAAAAGCTTGACACAACATTGAGGGCTGAAGAGCATGTACTGTGCTGTACTGTTCCGTGTTTTAAATAGGGAGAGTTGCAATGGCAGGAAGAGGTTTCAGGAGGCTGGAGAGGATGGGATCTGAATGAATAGATACATTAGGAAGGGTTTACTAGGATTGTCGGAGGTAACAAAGACAGCAATGGTCTGATCTGGAGAAGACGACCCAGACTGGGAGAGTTGTGGGGACTGTAGGTGGTTTCACAAGGAGCACATAGAGCCACAGGATGTCACAGAAATGTGGAGAGCTGTACGGTCTACATGTGTCCATGAAGATGGAGAGGTTGGGAGGGATGGAGCAGTTTACTGGGAGAACGGTGTTAGTAGGATGGAGCGGTTTACACAGACAAGGAAGATTTTCGGTGAATGGAGCAGATTACAGAGATAAAGTGGGTTGTATAAACTGGAGAACCAAACAGAGATATGGAGGGTAGTCGTGACTGAAGATGTTTGTAGATTTCGGAAGTTTTACTTCTGCAGATTATTTAGATATGGAGGGTGTGGAGTCTGACAGATTTTCCAGAAGGGCAGTAATTTTGGTTGGAGACAGTTTCACAGATAAGGAAGCATAAGTAACCTCCTCCAGTTTGGTCAAAGTGGAAAGGGTTGTAGGGGAGGGTGACATTTACACAGGTAGGAGCGTAAGATCTGGAGAAGGTTATGGAGATGAGTAAATGGATGGAGATACAGGAGGGGCTTACATTGAAAGAATGGGTGTTAGCGATGGGATGATGTTACATAGAAAATGAGTCTTGTCAGAACTGGATCGGGAGAATCACAGGCTTTCAGTGGGTTCTACAGATCGGGAGTGCTGCAGGGACCTGAGAGAGCTGTTGTGTCTCCACAGAGTGATCGTGTCTTTAGGACTGGAAGAGGTTACGTAGATACGGAAACATTGAAGACGATGTGTGCCGCCTTCTTTTTCTTGAACAGAGCCTCAATATCCCCCATCAGCCAGGGATCCCTAAACCTGCCAGCTTTTTCCTTCACTCTAACAGGGACATATTGGATTCTTGAGATCACACTTTTAAAAGCCTCCCATTTGCCAGTCATTCCTTTTCCTTCAAAGACTCACCCAGTGGATCGGTGCATCATGTGGTGGAGCCGGTGTTGGATTGGGGTTGACAACGTTAAAAATCACACAACACCAGCTTACAGTCCAGCAGTTTTATTTGGAGGCACTAGGTTTCAGAGCACTGTTCCTTCCTCAGGTGGTTGTGGAGCACACTAAACAGGCACAGAATTTATAGCAACAGGATTGCAGTGTCATGGAATGTAATACCAAACAAATTTAGTTTAAGTTTTCATTTTTCAGAATTATCACCTGGACTTCGAAAGCTGGTGCTTTGAATTAAATCTGTTGGACTATAACCTGGTGTTGTGTGATTTTTAATTCACCCAATGGATCTCTGCTCGATCCTGCCAAATAGCCCCAAACATGGCCCTGCTCCAGTTTCGCAACTTAATCTGTGGACCTGTCTCATCCTTTTCCATAACTATGTTAAAACGAGGACAGTTGTGGTATTTGGAACCAAAGTGCTCTCTGACTGACACTTCAGTCACTTGCCTGACCTCATTTTCTGAGGGGAGGTCTCGTTTTCAGCTGCCTGAGTAGAGTGGGGCCCTCTCCATATTGATCTAGGAAACTTTCTTGGACACATTTGACAAATTCCACCCCATACAGGACTTTTACACTCTGGGTGGTCCAGTCAATTCATGGGAAGTTAAAATCTCCAACCAATACTACTCTATTATTTCTATAGGTACCTACAATCTCTTTTCACATATGCTCCTGTCGTGCACAATCCCAGCAGACTGACCATCCCCTTTTTGATTCTAACTTCTAACCATATGATCTCATTTGATCACCCCGAAAGAGTATCCTCTCTATGCACTCTCGTTACGTCCTCCCTTATCAAAAGGGTAGCTGCCCCTCCTCACTTACTTGTCCTTCTGTCACGCCTGTAGCTTCTATGTCCTGGAACACTGAGCTTCCAGTCGTGCCCTTCTCTCAGCCATGTTTCTGTTATGGCTATAATATTCCAGTCCCCAGAGCCACCAATCCTCTGAGTTCGTCTGCCTTACCTGTCAGGCCTCGTGTGTCGAAATAAATGTCCTTTAAACCAGAAGTCTTGTCTCTCCCTTGACTGTGGCCCGGGATATCCTGGATAGGAAACTTGTTCTCGATGGCTGATGCATTTTTCCCTTCACTGGTCGATGGTACCTATCTTACTCAGAGTCCAAACCCCTGCCAAACAAGTTTAAGCCCTCCAGGGTAAGACAACCAAATCTCCACCCAGGGATACTGGTGCCCCTCTGGTTCCAGTCAAACGCACCCTTCCCTTTGTTGAGATAACCTCTACCCCAGAAGAGTACCAAATGATCCAAGAACTATAAACTCTACACCTCCATCATCTCATCAGCCACATATCCGTCCGGCTTATCTTTCTGTTTCTATCCTCACTGGCACGTGGCACTGGGAGTAATCCGGAGATCACAACCCTTGAAGTCCTGCTTTTTAACTTCTTTCCTCACTCCCTGTACGTATTTCACAGGATTCCATCCCCTTGACTCATGATGTCATGTAGGCCGATGTGCACAATGACCTCTGGCTGTTCACCCTCTCCTTCAGAATGTTCAGTAACGAATCAGAGACATCCTTGACCCTGGTACCCGGGAGGCAGCACATTATCCTGGGGTCTCTTCTGCAGCCACACAGTCTCCTGTCTGTCCCCCTCACAACTGAGTCTCCTATCAGTATTGCGATCGTTAGAGAGGATCTGGCAAATAGAGACTGGGAGGACTACCTGCAGTTGGGTTTATATTTGGAAAGAAAGAGTATGCTAAAGTGATACAGTGAGAATTCAGGGTCAGTGTGTTTTGCCGAGGGAATAGTAAAGGCAGCAAGTCTAGTGAATACTGATCAAGCGATATCGTGAGTTTGATAAAGAAAATACAGTGCAATAAAAATGCAGGTGCAGCTATTCAAAAGTTTAGGGAGTGCAATGGTGGCTCCTTGAAAATGAATGACAAACAATGGTCATTAAATATCCTTGGTAGATAGTGTTAAGGAAAAGCCACAGGTATTTTAGCAGTATAGTTAGAATAAGAGAATTACTGGGGAAAGAGTGGGGCCTGTTAAAAACTAAAGGGACAATCTGTGCATGGAGCCAGAGGAAGTAGGTGAGGTCTTCAATGAATACTTCCCATCTGTATTTACACAGGAGAAAGACATTGTAGCCAGGTATTTCAGTTGGGATTGTGAGGTTCTAGAACATGTTAAGATCAATAAGGTGGAAGTTCTTTTTCACATGCATAAAGGTGGAGAAATCCCCAGTGCCCAACGGAATGTATCCCAGGCTGCTATGGGAGGTAAGGGAGGAGATTGCTGGGGCCCTCGTGGATATATTTAAAACTTTGCTGGCCGCAGGTGAAGTGCTGAATGACTGAAGGATCGCTAATGTGGTTTCTTTGTTCAGGCAGGGCAGCAGGGATAGGCCCGGTAATTACAGAGCAGTAAATCTGACAGCAGGGGCAGGGGAATTATTGGACACAATTCTGAGGGACAGAATGAATCAACATTTGAAAAGGCAGAGATCAATTGGGGATACACATCACGGATTTGATAGAGTAAGATTCTCTCCCAAATTCTGATGAGATTTTTATTTGAAATAACGATTGAGGACTTTGATGAGGGCAGTGCAGAAGATGTGGATTACATGAAGTTCAATAAGGCGTTTGACAAGGTCCCTCAAGGAACGTTGGTCCAACAGACCAATGGGATCCAAGGCAATTTGGCAACCTGGATCCACAATCGTGGAGGGTTGGTTTTGTTTTTGAAATTCTTTCACCAGCGGGTGTACCACAGGGGTCTGCACAGCAATCATTGCTGTTTATTATAGAACATAGAAACGTACAGCACAGAACAGGCCCTTAGGCCCACGATATTGTGCCGAGACTTAATCTTTACGTAAAATATAGTAACTTAACATACGCAACCCTCAACTCACTGCTATCCATGTGCATGTCCAGCAGTCGCTTTAATGTCCCCAATGACCTCGCTTCCACCACCTCAACTGGCAACACATTCCATGCATTTACAACGCTCATCCTTAACAACGTAACTCTGATGTCTCCTTTGTATCTTCCTCCCAATATCTTCAAACTTTGACTTCTCGTACCAGTCCATCCTGCCCTGGGGAAAATTCTCTGGCTATTGACTCTATGTATTCCACTCATTATTTTGTGCAGTATTATGTGCATTAATGAGTTCGATGTGACAGCAGAAGCTATCATTATCAGGTTTGCAGATGACATGAAAGGTGAGGATGTCATTCACAGTGAGCTGGATGGTCTCAGGCTACAGTCGGAAGGTTGAGGCTGGGACAGAATTTCAAGACAGGAATTTAAATAGACAAGACAGGCAAAAGCACAGCAGACAATGAGGGAAAACTGATCAATTAAAGTGCATTTATTTCAAAGTAAAAGACCTACCAGTTAAGGCAGATGAACTCAGTGCGTGGATGGGAACATGGGACTGGGGTACCATAGTTTTACAAAAACACAACTGATGGAGGGACAGGACTGGGAGGTCAATGTTCCAGGGTACAGATCATACAGGAAGGATAGAACAGGACGTGAAAGAGGAGGGGGAGTGGCGGTTTTGATCACTGAAAACATTACAGCAGCACTTCGAGAGGATATTCCTGGGAATCGCCCAGTGAAGCTATAATAATGCAACTGAGAAATGACAATGGGTCATCAGTTTGATATGACTGTACTACAGGCCCCCAACAGTCAGCGGGATTTTGAGCAGCAAATATGTAGGGAGATCTCCGAGATCTGTAAGAATGGTAGGGTTGTAATGGTCAGGGATTTTATCTTTCCAAACGGAGACTCGGACTGCGAGAGTGTTCAGAGCTTGGATGCGAGGAATTTGTTATTCATGTATAAGAAAACTGTCTCAGTTAGAATGTCAATGGTCGGACTGCAGACAGGGGTAAAACCTGACCTCCCCTTGGGAAACAAGGAATGGAAAGGGACTGAGTTATTAGTGGGGCAACACTTTCGCAAATTCATCACAATTCTATTCGTTTGAAAATAGCGATGGAAAAGGACAAGCCAGGTCCACAAATTAAAGATCAAAACTGGCCTTGCTTCAAATCAGAAGGTATTAGTCAAGAGTTTTTAACAATTGATTGTGGCAGCTAGTTGCAGGTAAAGGGACGTCAGGCAGATGGGAAAATTTCAAAAGGGCAATAAAATGAGACTTCAGGGCCAGCATATTCCTGTTAGTGTGAATGACAATGCTGACACAAGTAGGAGACATTGGATAACGGGGGATATTGAGGCTCTGGTCAACAAAAAGGTGGCACATGTCACATATAGCCAACTGGATTAAGGGAATCCATTGAAGAACATTGCGGGTGGAGTAATACATTTAAGATGGAAATCGGGAGAGCCGAAAGGGGACCACAGAAATCTTTGGCAGATCAGACTGAGGAAAATTCAAAGAGATCTTACATGAATATTAACAACAGAAGATTAACTAGGGGCAGAATATGGCTCCTTGAAGATGAACTAGGGGCCATCCAATTGTGGAACCACAGGAGATGGGTGAGATCCTGAACGAAAATGTCATGTTTGAACTTACTGAGGTGGAAGACTGGGGAACTCAGAGAAATAAACAGGGGTATTTTCAAAAGACTCCACATAACAGAACAGGAGGTACTGAAGTTTCTAAAACGCAGAGAAGATGGAAAAATCCATGGGAACTTATCAGTTATATCCCAGGATATTGTGGGAAGCTCAGGAAGAAATTGTGGAGTCCCATAAAGAGATATTTCTATCACTGACAGCCACGGATGATGAGTTGGCAGCTTGGAGGGTGGCTAATCTTGTGCCAGTGTTTAGGAAAGTCTGCGAGGGAAAGCCATGGACATAAACACCAAGAGCTTGATGTCAGTGGTGCAAACGCTGTTGGGAGTGTTTCCGCGGGACAGGAGTTACATGCATTTGCAACAGCATGGATTGATTAGGGACAGACAGCACAGCTTTGAAGTACTGCATAGAATTCTGATCAACCTGATTTAGGAAGCATTTCCTGAAACTGTAAATGGAGCAAAGATTGACAAAGATGTTACTGATACTGGAGGGGCTGACAGAATCGGAGAGGGTGGATAAGCTGGAAAACAACATGGGGGGGGGGGATGAGACTGCTTTGGCAGATAAGGTTAAGAAGAAATCAAATACTTTTCTTCAGCACACAAGTAAAAAAAGGAACTGGAGAGACACTAGGGCCCCTCAAAGATCAGTGAGGCCATCCAAGTGTGGATCAACAGGAGATCCGCGAGGGCCTAAATGAGCGTTTCATATCACAACGTACTGTGGACAAAGACCAGGAAACAAAGAGAAAGAAACAGTGATGTCTTGTAAAGAGTCCCTATTGCAGAAGAGGTGGTGCTGGAGGTCTTAGAACACAGAAAGCCCTAGGTCCTGAACAAGTGTAACCCAGAACATTGTGACAAGGTTGTGGCAGGGATACGAGCAGAAATATTTATATCATTGTCTTTCGCATTTCCATTGGGCGTAGGTGGCTCAGGGGTGACCTTATTAAGGTTTAGAAAACCATGAGGGGTACTGGTAAGGTGATTAGCCAACGTCTTTACCCCAGCGTAGTGGAGTCCATAACCAGATGGGATTGAACTGCAGAAGGAGAAGGTGTTAGCAATTCTGGAAAGTGTAAAAAGAAAGTCCCCTGGGCCGGATTGGTTTTATCCTTGGTTTGTCTGGGAGGCTAGGATGGAGACTGCCGAGCCTTTGACTTTGATCCTTATGTCGTCATTGTCTACAGGAATAGTGTCAGAAGGCTGCCCCAGACATTCAGGGAAACCTGAGGATTTTGTGACTCAACTCCGGATGGAGCATGGAGACTGTAGTTACAGTCTCTGGGTCTGTAACACGAACAACAAATGGAGCAGAGGCTGCAGAGTGTGGAATCTCTGAAACCAGAGATTTAGTCTGTGTGGGGAAAGGCATCTGCCAAATCTGTCTGTGTCTTAACGAGGACACACACATGTACCACCCTTGCACGCACATATGCACACACACATGAACACGTTCTTTCTCTCTCACTCTTTTCCACCCCCACGCACACACATTCCGCATTTCTCACATGCACACACACATATATCTGTGGGGTGAATTTGAATTTGCAGATTTATGTTTGTAATTGCATTCTATTTTGTTTTTTTTTTAAAACATGCACTTTGTAGGCAGTCACCCAATGTGGCATTTTATAAAGTCCTGCCTTGGAAATAAAACCGGTCTGATTCCAAACAGACTCCAAACAAAACTTTTCCCTGGTTTTGCTCAGGAGAGGTCACATCTTCGTACACATAATACATTTCTTTGTGGAAGGGAAAATTGATAGCGAGGAAAAGGATGTAGATGTTACATCATGGACTTTAGTAAGGTATTTGATGAGGTAAGCTGATGGAGAAGGTGAAGTTGCAAGGGGTCCAGGGTCTACTCGCTAAATGGATGGAGAACATGCTGAGCAGCAGCAGACAGAGAGTAGCAGTGGATGGGAGTTTCTCAAAATGAAGAACTGTTCTGGATGGTTTTTCATAGTGTTTAATGCTGGGACCGCTATTGTTTAAGATGCACATAAATGAACTAAAGGAAGGTAAAGGTGGTCTGATTAATAAGTTTGCAGAACGCACTACAATTGGTGGAGTATCAGAGAGTGAAGGGGACTGTCACTGAATGCAGCAGAAAATAGATAGATTGGAGAATTGTGCAGAGAAGTGGCAAATAAAGGTCAGTCTGGACAAATGTGAGATGATGCATTTTGGAAGATCCAATTCAAGAGTGAACTATAGGATAAATGGAAAAAGTCCTGGTCCAAATTGATGTACAGAGAGATCTGGGTGTTCAGATCCATTGTTCCTTAGAGGGGCAGGTCGATAGAGTGGTCAGGAAGGCATGCAGCATACTTTGCTTCCTGCATTCCACCATTTGAAGAAGGGAAGAAAAGGGGAAGTGGCGAAATACAGAGCAGTTAACTTGTCATCCATAGGAGGGAATCTGTTGGAATCTATTGTGTACAAGAGATGACAGGTCATGTTACAGTTGTGTACGACTTTGGTTTGACAACATTTGGAATAGTTTGTACAGTACTGATCGCCACATTACCAAAAGGATATGGATGCTTTGGAGAGGGTGCAGAGGACTTTCACCAGAATGTTGCCTGGTATTGGAGGGAACTGGCTATGAAGAGAGGTTTGGTAGATTAGGATTAGTTTCATTAGACTGACGGACGTTTGGGGGACCTGATTGAGTTCTACAAAGTCATGAGAGGTATAGACAGGGTGGATAGCAAGACGCTTATTCTCAGAGTGGGGTACTCATTTTCTAGTGGTCAGGAATTCAAGATGAGAGGGGAAAGGTTTATGGGAGATATGTTCACAAAGTTCTTTACACAGAGACTGGTAGATGCCTGAAACGCATTGCTAGCAGAGGTGATAGATAGCGACATTTAATATGTATCTCGACAGATACATTAATGGGTAGGGAGCAGAGGGATACAGATCCTTCGAAAATAGGCGACAGGTGTAGATAGAGGATCTGGATCGGTGCAGGCCTTGAAGGCCTAAAGGGGATGTTCCTGTGCTGGTGTTTTTTTTTTCAGTAAATACTGGCGAAAAGTGTCTGTCCATATTTGAAAGGAAAATGAAAAAAAGGCCAAATTTGGCACAGTGAATGTGTGGACAGGATAATTTACTGTAGAGAACAGAAAAATTACTGGTAGACGAAACTGTTACATTATATCTGCCTTCACGGACGAAGATCCAGAAAATATTCCAGAAATACCATAGGAATTTTGTAAGTAATCACTAAAATCATTCATACTAGTGACGTGGAAGTATATGACAACATATCTGGATTGAGGATTGGTAAATCTGACAGACCAGATGTACTTCATACTGCAATTTCAGAGAAAGCAGCAACACACAGATGGATTGTATTGTGGATGACTTTATTTATCCGTATTCAACTTGAAAGGATATAAATGCATTCCAATGATTTAAGAAGGGAAGAAGAGGAAGATTGGAAAACTACAGACCAGTTTGCTTGTCATCCGCAGGAAGTAATCTTTTACAATCTATCATAACGAATGTGATATTGGACACTGAGAAAGCAATAGCAAACTTCAAGAGAATTATTTTGCATTTATGAAAGGGAGGTTATAAGTTACAAACATTTTGTTTGAAGAGAAATCTTGTAGACCTAAACAAAGAGAAGCAATGGATGCGATATAGTTAAATATTCAGGAGGACTTTTAATCAGCACCACAAAAGATAAGTTAGCAGAAAACATTAAAGCAAACTATATTGGGAGGAACATATACAAAAGGGAAGGTAAAAGTTAAGTTTGCCTTCATTTTAAGGGAATCCGAATACAGACGATGAAGTGTCAACTAGACACAAAGCGTTAAATTGCTATCCCTTTACGGATGCTGTCTGACTCACTGTGATGTCTAGCATGTGTTACTTTCAGTACAGATTCCAGCTTCTGCAGTAATTTGTTCCGACTAGCAGTAAAAACATGCTGCACTAGTTTCACAGAGTGCTAGTGAGACTGTACCTGGAGCGTTGTATACAATTTTGATGTCTGGATCTAAATAAAATATAGTGATCCCATATACTGAATGGACATTCTCCAGATTAATGATGCAGATTGCAAGGTTTTCTGCTGACGAAACTTGGCCTGAGATCAAGGAGGGAATCTCTTTGTGAATCTGGTGAGCATTGATAGATTGATATGTGAGAGCTTCATGTCTGTTTTACTTGGGAGAAGGAGGATGTAGGGATAGAATTCCAGAAGATGGATTGAGAGGCTCTTGAGCAGATTGATATAAGATGTGTACAGGGCTTGATAGTTTTGGCTGGTATAAAATTGGACACGTCCCTAGGTCCAGATCAGTTACATCTCAGTCTGTTGTTGGAGACAAGGGATGAAAGGCGCTGATGCAAATGTTTAAATGCATTCTGGCCACAGGTAAGGTGCCGAGGACTGGAGAACACCTTTTATGGGAAAGTTAGTAGAGATTGACCAGGGAACTACAGACCAATGAGTAGCAGATCATTTCGAGAAACTATTGCGGAAAATAGATGGCTGTTGAAGACTGTTTGTGTATAACTGCTATGTCCCTTATTATTTGTGTATTCATAAATGATATAGATGTGAATGTGAAGGGGTATGGGGTGAGTGTAATAATTAGGTTATTACACATAGATTACTCAGGCGGTTGGCAGTGAGGAGGAACGTCTTACGTTACAGGAGGATATGGATGGAATGGTAAGATGGGCAGATCAATGGCAGATGGAATGTAACCCTGATAAATATGAGGTGATGCACTTTGCAAGAAGGAACCAGACAGGGGAGGACGCAATAAATGGCAGCAGACCCGGAAGTTCAGAGGGTGATTCTCCACACATCCTTGAATGTGACGGGAATGCGTAATAGATTAGTTAATAAGTAAGTGGAGACAATAGGCTTTCCTGATCGAGGCATAGATTAACAGAGCTATCTCGCACTTTGGTTAGGCCAAGATGGAATACTGTGTGCAGTTCAGGGATCCACATTACAGGAAAGATGTGATTGCACTGAAAGTGTCGCAGAGGAGATTCACCAGGATGTTCCCTGGAATGGAGCATCTCAGCTATGGAGAGAGGCTGGATACGCTCGGGTTGCTTACTTTGGAGCAAAGAAGACTGAGGGGAACGTGATTCAGAAGGGTAAGATTACGAAGGGCATGGACAGGGTGGATAGACAGCAGTGGTTCCTTTAAGTCAGAGAGTCAAGAACAAAGGAGCACGCTTTTAAAGTGAAGGGTTTGACGTTTAGAGAGGATTTCAGGATGGTTTTTCACTCTGAGGATGTTGGTGTCTGGAATACACTTTCTTGAGGGAAGTTATTGTGGTTCATCTCTCAGCCGTTAAAAGGTACCTGGACAAGCACTTGAAGAGTCATAACACTCGCGTCTATCGGCCTGATGTATGAAAGTGGGACTAATGTAGATTGTCCTGTATTTCTGACTGTGCAGAGTATGCTTCTGTGATTGTATGGCTGTGGAAGGTCAATCACTGAGCAGCCTAAGACAGGAAATGCTGGGTTTATGAAACGTACATTAACAAGAGTGAAATGTAAAAGCTTCTCAACATAGAGTATACCAAGGTGAAATGTTAGAGAAGATCATTATAGCTTCCTTACTGGCTGAAACCAGAGAACGGAGAACAGGAAAATGGCAGGATTATGAAGCAACCACTTCTGTTCTGCCTTCACAAAAGAATGCATTTCAAAAAGTAAGTTCCAAGCACTTCTCATTCGACTGAGAAAAAGTAAATAGAATCAAATCTTTACAAAAAACAGTTTTGGAGAAATTATATTGAATGAAATCTGATAAATTTCCATGACCTGTTAATCTTCTCGTTGATTACAAAGGGAGGTGGCCAAGGTAACAATGAATACTCTGTTTATCCTCTTCCAAATGCTTGATGATTCTGGAACTGAATTCACAGATTTGACAGCAGCAAATGTAACCCCAGTATTTCTGATGGAGGCAGGTAAACAGAGTCTGCTTAGCACCAAAAAAGCAATCAGGACAATACAAAAGTCTATTAGAAACGACGCATTGACAGGGAGCTTTGAAAATTACATTTAATGTAAAAGTAATGAACATAGGTAAAGTCATTGACGATTTATTAAAGGCCAATTATATTTGAGATACTGATCAGGAAATAAATTATGGCGTAGCAATGGATGCAGTGAATTTGGATTATCAGAAGCATTTTTGATGAAGTCCCAAGTCTAGTGTTGTGACAATGCTACTCCTTTAACACGTTTATTCTGGCCTTGTTTTATTTTTCATGGATATCTTAAAAGCAACGAATCCAAAAAGTCTCGGTTTGACTACTTGGGAATGCTTTCAAGTCTAAAATAAACGCACGCACAGTGAGGAGCAAGGTATCATAGGTCTGGTCATGTACAATGAGACAAGAATAATTATTCACATCATAGTGAATGAGTGATCACAGTATGGTTGAATTTAGAATACAGATGGAGTGTGTGAAGATAAAATCCAATACAAGGTTCCTGTGCTTCAGTAAGGGAGACTACAATACAATGAGCGAGGAGTTGGCTAATGTCGCCTCGAAACAAATACTTCATGATGGGAGAGTTGACAAGCAGTGCAGAATTTTCAAAGGAGATTTTTAATTTCTGTGGCAGAAGTACATTACAGTGAAAAGGAAAGACTCTAAGAAAATTGGTAATCTGTCAATTGTGTCTAAGAAAATAAGGGACACTATCAAATTGAAAGAGAAGGAATGCGAAGTGGCCAAGAACAGCAGAAACCTAGAAGATTGGGGGGAAATTTAAAGGTCAACAGAACGCCACAAAGTGAACTATAAAGAAAAGTACGATAGAACACGAGAGGGAAAAAAATAAGTTCACAATATAAAGATAGATAGATGATGGTATATAGCTTAAATATATAAAATAAAAAAGCATGGCTCAAGTAAATGTTGGTCCTTCAGAGGATGGGAAGGGTCATTTAGTTATAGGATGTGACAAAATGTCCAAAGCATTGACAGGTGTTTTGTATCGGTCATCGTAGTGGAGGACACTAAAAGCATGCTAGTACTTGACAAAGAGTCGATGGTAGGTGGGGATCTTGGAAACAATCATTATTATGAAAGAGATAGTGTTGGGCAAGCTAAAGGAGCTGAGGGTAGGCAAGTCTCCTGGCCCTGATGGAATGAATCCCAGGGTTCTAGAAGAGATAGCGGGAGAAATGGCAAATGCAATTGTGGCAATTTGCTAAAATTTGCTGAACTTCAGGGCAGTCCCAGCAGATTGGAAAACAGCAAATGTGACGCTACTGTTTATAAAGGGAGGTAAACAAAATATGGGGAATTATAGACCAGTTAGCTTTTCCTGTGTAGTGGGGAAACTGCTTGAGTGTATTATCAAGGAAGAAGTAGCAAGGCACTTCGTTAGAAATTGTCCCATTGTGCAGACGCAGCATGAAGAACAGGTTATTTTTAACAAGTCTTTCGGAAACCTATGGAGACAATGCGAGCAAGATGGATAACGAGGCCCCAGTGGCTATGGTATACCTAGATTTCCAAAAGATACTCAACAAGTTGCCGCACAAGAAGCTGCTGCATAAGAAAAAGGTGCATCGCGTTACGTGTAAATTATCAGCATACAGGATTGCTTGAATAACAGGAAGAAAATTGTGAGTGTAAGTGAGTGATATTCTGCCTGGCAATCAATACCTAGTGGTGTGCTTCAGAGATTGGTGTTGGGGCCACAAATATTCACAATTTATGCAGATGATTTGGAGTTAGGGAGAACGTGTAGTATGTGCAGGTTTGCAGATGACATGCAGATGCGTTCATAGCAAAGCACACAGAGGACTGTGAGACTTCGTGCATTAACATAGATACTTTGAGTGAGTGGTAAAGGTCTGGCAGATGGAATGCAATGTTGATAAATGTGATGTCATCCATTTTGTTGGGAGTGCCAGTATAAAGGATTAATACTTGAATGGTAAAACATTGCAGCATGCTGTTATACAGAGGGACCTACGTGTCCATGTGCATGAATCACAGAAGGTTGGTCTGCAGGAACAGCAATTACTGAGGAAAGCAAATGGAATGTTGCCCTTCATTGCTAAAGGGATTGAGGTTATAAGCAGGGAGGTTATGTTGCAGCTGTCAAGGGTGCTGGTGAGGCCACGACTGGAGTACTGCATGCAGTTTTGGTCTCCCTATATCAGGAAGGGTTTTACTGGCACTGTAGCGGGTGCAGAGGTGGTTTATTCGGATGATTCCAGAGGTGAGGTGGTTGGCTTATGAGGTTTGCCTTAGCAGACTGGTTCTATTTTCATTGGAATTTAGAAGAATGACAGGATGATCTCATAGAAATATATAAAATTATGCAGGGAGTATATAAGAAACAAGGAGAGAGGATGTGTCCACTGGCAGTTGAAGATAAGACAAGAGTGAATGGCCTCAATATTAGAGGGAGTAGATTTAGGATTGAATTGAGAAGGAACCTCTTCACCCAGACGTTTGTAATCTTTCGAATTCCCTGCCCAGTTAAGTAATTGGTACCACTTCAGTAAATGTATTTAAAACTAAGGTAGATACGGTTTGAACAATAAAGTACGTCAGGGATACGGGGAGAGCGCGGGAAAGGAGATCAGAGTCCATGAGTAGATCGGTCATGATCTTATTGAATGGCAGGGGACCAGACGGCCTACTCCTGCTCCTAGTTCTTCTGTTCTTATGAAAGGGGAGTGGCCACTTATCCCAGTTCAGCTCCTCTGCTTTGGTTTGTTTGGTATGATTTTTCGCAGTCTGGCTGTTTACTTAAAGCAGACAGCCAGTTGTGAAGTTCCCGGACCAAAAGAAGCAGGTCCATGTTGTTCCTCTCTCTCTCTCTCTCTCTCTCTCTCTCTCTCTCTCTCTCTCTCTCTGACATCTCTCCTGTTAGAAACTGGGTTTGATTTTTTTTTTCCTTTCGGTTTTTCCATGGGGTGTTAATGGGGGTTATATCAAGTACTTGGAACACCATCATTAAGTTGAGATAATCTGTTGGGTTTTCGGATACGTTAAGTTATTCTGTATTGTATACTCTTGTGTTTGTGTCTCACTCAGTAATCTTGCAAAGACATTCTGTTTTGTTTAAAGCTAAGTTTTTTGGCCAGCTGCATCACTCCTGGAATAGCCACCTTACACTTGTATAGGTTGGTCTGCACTATTTCCTTCAAATGATTTGAGGGGGTCTGTCCTGGCCCATAACAGTGTGTAACAGCCAGACCTAATATACTGGCATGGGTTGAGAATGGGAGAGCCGACAGGAAAAAGGGAATCAGCATCAACCTTTCCATATATTTTGCAGTAGAAAGCAATGACTAGTGGGATAATCCAGGAATTGATATTTGGGCCCCACCTATTTAGAAAATAGATCGAACATTTGTTCATGGGTGTTAAATGTAATCTTTCCAAATCAGCTGATGGTACCAAACTGAGATTGTGAGTGGGTGGGGAGGATGTAAAACATGTTCAAGGTGATTGAGACAATTGGACGAAATGGTAAAATGTGTGGCAGCTCAAAAACAATGTGGATAAACGTAACATTGAGCAATTTGGTTAGAAAAAATAGACGAAAAGGCTAGCATTTCAAAAAGAATTAATGTAAAAATAGTTGCTGCATGAAGATACTTATGTGTATACTTTTGTTGACTTCTTCACCAAACTCCAAGGTCTATGCAGGGCAGTGAATTCTGAAGCTAGAAGTCAATACTGGGATTGATAATGGCACACTGACCAGTATGCATAGACCCACCAAGTGCTGAGCTGTGTCATTGAAAAGGATCTCGATCTCCTTGTACACCATTCACAGAAAGCAATACTGCTGCAACAGAAAGCAGATAGGAAGATAAATGATTGTGTTGACCTTCATTTCCAGGGGATTTGAGTCCAGGTGTGTCTTACTGCAGCTACACAGGGCATTGGTGAGCTCCCATCTCAAACATTGTGCAGTATTCTGTGTAGTTTTGGTCTCCTTACCTAATAAAGGACAAACCTGATGTTCACGGCGAGCAGCGAAGTATGACCAGACTGATCTCTGGGATGACAGGTTGTGGTAGCAGAGTTTCAGGCGACTGGGCCTGTATTCCGTGGAGTTTAGGAAAATGGTTGGAGATCTCAGTGAAATATATAAAACTCGGTCATGGTGAAACAGATTGTCAACAGGGATTATAATTCCACTGGCTGGGGACATCTAAAACAAAGGTCACAGTATTAGGTACAGGCCAGCCACTCTGAAATGAGATAAGAATAAATGTCTGCACTCGCAGACTGGTGAAACTGGGGAATTCTGTCCCACATAAGACTGCGTACGCTAAGGCACTGAATATAAATAAGGATTTCCAGACACTAAAGGGATAAAGTTGCAGCAGGCGTTTGGAGTGGAGGTACAGGATCAGCCATTGTTATATTGAATGGGCGAGCAAAGTTGACGGACCAAAGTTCATACTTCATATTTTTCTGATATATGATCACTTCAAAGTATATACAGTATTTAGTGCTCGGAAAAAGTTAATTGAAAAGTTGTTTGGCCAAAACCTAGAGTGGGGAAGGCTCACTGTATTGAAAGGCCTACTCATTTCGTGATGTTTCTGTGCAGATTGTGGGAAAGCTCTGTTAATGTTGTCATAAGCTCTTAAATGAAAGGAAGGAGGTCTCTGCAGTGTCGACAGGACTGTGCTTCCTATTCTATTTTCCTATAGAGGCTGGTGCCGGGTGTTATATCATTTATGTCCTTTAAGACCTTGGAGAAGTATGATATAACGACCTTGCATGGCCGCTTCAGAGACCATTGAAGAGTTTACCACATGTCTGTATATCTAGAGTCAAGTTTTCACTCGACCAGGAAAGCACGGGAGATTCACTCCCTGAATGTACATTGGGGAAGGAAATTTGCGTTGACAATAGACATGAGCTTCATGGTCAATATTACTCACACCAGGTTTTAGATGACGATATTTTATTAATTACATCTAACTTCAACCAGCTGCCAGAGCAATATTCTGGTCTGGATTAATAATCCAGTGACATTTCCACAGCGACACCGTCTCCACATGGGGGCCTATCGGACACAGCAATGTGCACGTTATTTCTGTGCTGGTCTACAGCTCCGTCAAAGGAATTCCCACCAATTTGATTATCGTGATGGGACTAAGGGGGTGGTAATTGGTCAGATTGTAATTAGTCTCCTGTTCGGGGACGGGACACTTTTGTGTAATTTTCAGCATTGCCAGGGAAATATCAGAGTTGTAGCTGGAATGAAACAGCTTCCACAGAGACACGGCTTGTTGTGCAGCACAAGTCCTTAATTCTATTGCAGGAATGCTGTCAGGGCTCATTCCCTTTGTCGTATCTACTGTGTTCAGCTATTTCTTCATGTTACATGCAGCGAATCAAATTGTTTGAAGTCTGTCTCTTTGATTCTGTAGAGATCACCCAAGCAACACTTCTGGCTGAGGATGGTGTATACACTGCATCCTTGTCTTTTACACTGATGTGCAGGAAGGTTCCATTCTTTTCGGGGATTGGTAAAGCAATAGCCGAGTGGTGTTGCTGCTGATGGGTTAGGCTAAAAACCCCAGAAATATTCTGGTGACCTGAGTCCGAATCCTGTATACAGTACATGATGAAATTCAAATCCAACAAATGTTTGGGGTTAATAGTTTAATGATGATCATAAATTAATTGCTGATTGTGGGGAAAATCGATTTGGTTCACTGATGTCCTTTAGGGAAGGAAACTGCCATTCATACCTGCTCTGGCCCACATGTAACGCCAGACATACAGCAATGTCATTGAATCTTAACAGTCCTCTGGGCAATAAATGCTGACCTAGTCAGCGACGCCCTAATCCCAATGAATATTGTTTTCAAATAATATTTGTGGAATCCTTTTCCCTTGTCAGTTGTTCCATGTTTCAGCTCCATTTCTGACTGGATGTGGCATGACTGCAGAGCTTCGATCTGATATGTTTGCTTTGTAATCATGTTGCACTCTCTATCGGATATTAGTCCTGTTGTTTCGAATGTAAGTACAGTAGTCAGTGTGATAGCTTTAAATGGATTGTCATGGGTTTGAGGGACACGTGGTTTTGACCCTGCTATATTCACCCACAATCGTCAATGAAACTTCGATCCGATAATGGGAATCATAGACTGAAAGATTAGACTGGGAAAAACCTTACAGGCTGTAACTGAATGCAATTCTCCTTCTGTCCAGCTGTGATCTACAGTACCACCTGAATTTCCAGGTTTGAGCTGCAATTTCTGAAATTCATTTCTACTGTCTGTCTCCCAGTTCACACCGAGAACCATTCACCCATCACCCCGTGATCTACCCTGTTATTGATGTGGCAACACTTCCATTTTAATATTCTCATTCCAGTGAATGTCCACGTTGTCACAACTCTTACTTGTCATGTTTCTGAAAACCCCTAATTATTTTCCGTGGGGTAGCACCGTGGCTCAGTTGAGAGCGATGATGCATCACAGAGCTGGCGGACACAGGTCCTATTCCATCCTCTGGCAACTCTCTTGCACATTTTCCCTGTGTCTGTGTGAGTTTTTTTCCGCATGCTCCGGTTCCCACCCACAATCCAAAAATGTGGAGGTTATTGACCTTGCTGAACTGCCTATAGTGATCAGGAATATGCAGGTTAGGTCCATTAGTCAGGGGTAAATATAGAATAGGGGAGTGTGTATGGTTGGTTTAGTCTTCAGATGATCGCTGTGGACTTGTTGGGCCGAAGGGCCTGTTGCCACAGTGTAACGATTCCAATTCTAATATTCATCTGAATCTTTTCCGTCCAGTCGTGCCACTTTCTGTTTTAACATTGTAACTGTTTCTCTCCATGGCCGTGATTAAGAACTTTGTAGTCTCAATGATGCCAATCTCATGCAATTTCAGAACCAACGAATTGGTACAGCTTGCGTTATTGTTCACTTCACAGTTTATGGTGCTCCATGTTAGACAGGGCGTTTGAGCAGCTTTGACATCTTTTAAGCTGTTCAAAAGCAGAAATTGCTGGAGAAACTCAGCATATCTGGCAGCATCTGTGGAGACAGAGAAACAGAGGTAGTATTTCAAGTCCACCTTAACCCTTGCTCAAAACTGAAAAGGACGTTTTTATCCCTTGACAAAAGTGGACGAGGGATGAAGGGAAACAGATGAAGGGAGGTGCAATGTCACAGAGGAGGGATTTTTGATTGTGAAAGAGAAACAGATGTAAATTGGCTGTATATTAAAGTGTGAAAGGGAGAAATGGTTTCTCTCTCCTGAGTACAACATAAACAAGACATAGACAAGGTCATGGGGAAACCCGGAAGCAGAATGCATGTGAAATGGAGAACAGCCATAATGGTTTCAGATTGTGAAGTTATGGAAATGAATGTTAACTTCTACGGGCTGTAACGTACAATCCATAAAGTGAGGTGTTGCTCGAGCTTGGGTTGTGCTTCATTGGAACATTGCAGCAGCTCAGGACCGAAATGTCAGCATGAGAGCAAGGAAGGTTATTGAAATGGGAAGCAGTGAGAAGGTCAAGGTTAATCCTCCTGACAGAGTGGGAATGTTCCTCAGTGCAGTCTCTGTTTGGTCTCACCAGTGTAAAGGAGACTGCACTGTGAGCAGCAATGACAGGAGACTGGATTGAAAGAGGACAAGTGAAATGTTGCTTCACCTGGAAGGTGTGATTGAGTCAGTCTCCGCTGATCAGATGTTCAGCTACATGCAGAGGTTTCCCCTGAATGATTGAATAGAACCAGGCATCTAAATTGAGGATTTCTGTCTCACATCTGGTCTGAGTCGGGATGTGGTATTACACCCAAAGGAAGGTCAGTGGGTATACATGGATAGACATCCAAGCAGATATCCCAGACTACTCAGAAATTATTGTTTCTCTTTGAAACGAAGGACTCTAAAGAAGATGAACCACCCGTGGTTCACAAAGTCTGTCAAGGATACTATTCAATCACAAATTAACGAGCATTAGTGTGCGCCCAGGTTTAGGACATTTCCTTCAGGGAACAGAAGCAGATGCGATGCATGAATTTCAATTATGCTTCCTAAATTACACATTGAAACCCCTGCCATTGCTGCTCCATCCTCTTCCCTGCTTATCTCCCCTTTCTGATTCCAGGTTCTCCCTCTCCAATTACAGAGCACATTCTCTCACATTATGGTCCATACCCACTACAACTGAAATTCTTTGATCAAGTCTACCTTCCCTGCAGTAGCATCAAGCTCCGTTCGTACTGCCACTTTGCCTCTGGTCTCAGTGTGGGTCGGCCTCTCCTTTCATGCTGTTTTACACCTCCCACTCACATCTCCCACCGGAAAGTTTCCTTCTTGGAGTAAACTTTATTTAAAACACCTCTTCCCCTTTGCACTGAATAATCTAAAGTTCAAAAAGTATTCGCAGCCTTCATCTCACTGTGCTAAAGGCAACTGTACGCTGACCGTGTGGTATAACAATCCTGTTTCTTACATAGCTCTGGCCAGAGAAATGTTTTCACTGTAGAGATCATCACCCCCTTTAGACAAAGGAATTCAGGCGTTTGACGTCTTATTGGCACTAGTAAGAGTTTCACGCTGCCTTAGTACTGTAACATGGAGAAAACCAAATCACATTATGAAGTTTGGGCTGAGTGTGGTTTACCTGTCATTTTTTAAAAAATATTGTTTCAAATTTGCAATGCTTATTAGTGAATGCTTGTACTTGAAGTTCGTATCAAATGAAATGGACGACGTTGAGAGGTGACATTCTGGAAGTTAATAAAATCATGGGACGCATGGATAGGGTGAATTGCCAAAGTCTTTTTCACACGATAGGGCAGACCAACCATATAGGATACAGTTTTAAGGTGAAAAGGGGGAGATTTAACAGGAACAAAACGGCAACATTTTCACACAGAGGAGGTGTGTGTATGGAATGAGCTGCCAGATGAGCTGGTAGATGCAAGTACAGTGACAACATTTAAAAGACATTTGGACAAACATATTAATGAGAAGCGTTTAGAGGCATGTGGACTAAATGCAGTCAGATGTGACGAGTTTAGTTTGTAAAAACTGGTCAGCATGGACACGTTGGATGAAATGTTTGTGTGCAATATGACTATGGATCGAGAAAGCGAGAGAAAAAGCAAGAAATAGACGGAAAAATGATGAAAAGATATGATGTAAATAAACTGGGCAAGAAATAGAAAAAAGCAAGCATCACAAGTTTTTCTGTGTGTATATAAAAAGTTGAAGATGAGTGTGTGACCTTTAGGAGAAAGATAGTCAGGAATGTATATTGAGGATATTCGGAGGGTGTGAGTGGGGAAGTGACTGCAGGGAACAGGCAGATAATTTACACCAGCATTTCACATCAGTCCTCACAGGAAAGGCACTGTAAGTATTTCAAAATCATCAAGAAAATGGCAATAGGAGGGTTCTCGAACTGTCTCTAACAAAAGATACAAGGTTTTTAACAACAGATAAGACTAAGGATAGGCAGGACAGCAGTAATTCATAATTGGTTTTAAAAGAAGTGGTTACAGAGTGACTGGTGCCACTGGGTGAAATATTCCATAACTCTCTGAATTACGGGGGTGTTCCAGTGAAACCCGTGAAGCTCCAATATGGCGCCTGTTTTCAAGGATGGAGCGAGACAGAAATCAGGAACCTTTTAGCCTAACAATTATTGCTGGGAATCTGCGACAGTCTGTTATTATGAAAGGAATTGCAGGGCATTTAGAAAAGCTTCAGGCAGAGTCAGCATGGTTTTGTGAAAGGGAATCTATATTTTGCTCTTGCAAAATCATGCAAAGTTTTTCTGGAGATCCCCGAGAATGTAACAAGCGGACTTGAGAAAGGGAAATTGGTAGACATGAGGCTTTCCAGAGATTATCCACAAGGTATCACAAAGTAAAGTTTCTTCCACCAGACAGAAACTCACAGTATGATTGAAAATGTATTATCATGGGATGACGGATGGTTATCACATTGAAATCGGAGAGTCAGGATTCATCGATCTTTATGATAAAGTCATATCTACTGGAGTATCACCAATATCAGTCCAATGGCTTCAGTTATTTACATCTATACTGAGAGCCTGAAGGATAAAGCTGAGTGCAATACACATCCGAGTTTGAGGATGACACGGACAAGTAAAAGGCAGGCTGTTATTTAATGAAGATGAGTCCCAACAAAAGACCAGTACGAAGGGATTGGACTGTTGCTGCGCATGTAACAAAACGTCATCATGCTGAAATTAACTAGATTGGTACATCAAGCGGGTTTCTGGGATGAAAGGGTTGAATTATTGAGCACATCTAAAATGGTGAGGCAATTATTCATTGTGCTTGAAATGAATGATGTGACATTACTGAAATGGGTAAGGTACAGTGGGGGCTTGACAAGGTAGTTGTTGAGAATGTGGTTCCACACCTGGGCAGAGTGTCTCACTCCGGGACATTGATACAGAATAAGGGATATCGATTTCAAACTGAGATGTAAAGAAATGGCATCTTTCAGAAGATAGTGAATGTCTGGAATTCCCGAACCCGGAGAGTTGTGCAAGGTGGGTCACTGAATGTATTTACAGACGGGGTGGATTGGTTTCGGACATATAAGCGAGTTGAGAGATACAAGGGGGTAGCGGAAAGTGGAGTTGAGCCAGCCTGGATTCTACAAGTACATTTTCGAAACAAGGCCTAACCATCGGAGTGACCTCGATCTGCTCCTATGTAGCACGTCAGAAGGGCTGAGTGGTTCATCAGAACATAGGGCTGTGGGACACGAGTGGGCCATTCGGCCCTTTGACACTACTCCATCAGTAAAGTAGGTCATGGTTCATCTCATTGTGCTCTCAGCTGCACTTTTCTCTCCATGCACCATTATCCTTGATACACATGTCTATGGAAAATCAGACGAAGCCAGCCTCGATATAATAATTCAACCATCACAAACTTCTGGGAAAGAGAATTCCCATTGAATAAATGGCCACTTTGTGAATTCTCCTCACTCCGGTTCTGTGTGGTTGGAGGGTGCCACTGTAACCTTTCTAGTCCCACTCCTCCACTGTTCGCAACTAAGTTAAATTTAACCAGAATGGAGATAAGGCCAATGATAAATGTCTCAGACTGAGTCAGATTCGGTGATAGGAACAAGTCAGGCACATTCCTTTAATCAGCCACATATAACTAATAGAAATACCGGAACAGCATGGTGGATGTGTGGTTATCTCTGCTGCCTCATATCACCACGGAGCTGGGTTCAATTGCAACCTTTAATTCTCCCTGTATCTGTGTGTGGTTCCTCCCGGAGATCCAGTTTCCTCCCACAGTCCAAAGATGTGCAGGTTAGAGTTAATTGGCCATGCTCAATTGCCCATAGTCCTCAGAGGTGTGTAGGTTAGGTGGTTTCGTCATGGAAAATACAGGATTACATGGTTAGGGTCGGGTGATAGGTCTGGGTGGGATGCCGTTCGTTGGGCCAGTGTGGACTCAATGGACAGAATGTCCTGCTTCCACACTGTAGAGGTTCTATGATAATGACAAGTTTGGACTATACAAACAATTGTTATCTACCTGATCCATGCTCCTCAAGGTCTTGCATATTTCAATAAGTTCACCTCTCATTCCAAGATTAATCTATTAAAGCCTCCATCATATAAGCCCTTCATTTCTGGAATACGTGAAGTGAAACATCTCTGAACTGCTTCCATTGTAATTATATCTTTTCTCAGGTAAGGAGACAAAAAAAACAACCTCACACCCCAGATGAGGTTATTTATCATTTTCTCAGTGTTGTGATACTTTGGAAATCTCTTCCCGCAGAGCATTGGAGGCAGAGATATTGAATATTTTTTAGGCACAGACAGAAGGTTCGTAGATAACAATGGAGTCAAGGATTATGGGGCAGTAATATGCAGTGTGGGGGAAATGCTGGCAGTAGTACAAAATGACACTGATCCAAAACACCCAGGAACATAGTGCAAAAAAAAGGTAAAGTAGATAAAAGAAACATGCAAAAGTGATAGAATAGAGTTCCAAAGGACCATGGGGCTACTCTGTCATGACAGAGAGACCACTCCTGGTGGTTTAACCTGACGGTCAACACATCTAAGGTGTTGGGGTGAGGTTGAGAGAGTGTCCACATCATGGTAACCTCTGCCAGTGCGTCAGTGTGGGAAATTGAACCTGCACTGGTGTCCTCCCTCTGCATCACAAACCAGCCATCCAAACAAATGAGTGGGAGACTGTGTAACTGTTACACTCAGAAACAGCCACAGACAAAGGACAATAGAAAATTTCATAACAAGGGAAAAAGGTACAATTCAGATAACGGTCAAGATAACGGCTGAGGATAAAAATGTTCTCGGCGCGAAATTGTATTTTATAACGAGACAAGTGTTTAGAAGCTGCCTTTGGCTAATTAAAATTAGGTGAGACAAATGAAATAACCAGAATACTAATTGTTATTGCTTACCGATAACCATAAAATAAGTGTAGATTTTGATCAATCTGTGTAAAATGAGCCTATCGTTACATAACAGAATACAACTGATGGAGTATATTGTTTGTAGTGTCCGTCCCCGTGGGAAATGTCCTCGAACAGGCGCTTGAAGAAAACCGGGGTAAAAGTGCCTGAGTGTCGTCTGGTCAGTGACAGGAACCAAGGGGGTTGAATAGCTGAAAGTTCCTGCAACATGGAGCTGAGAAAACCATAAAATAAACCGCAATGTTATTATATGCTAGAGCACATTTGAAGGGTTGATTAGCCACATGATGGATTTTAATTGTATGTGATTTGAAAAGCATGCATCTCTACTCCTTCCCCTTATATGTTACATACTGATGCATTGACATTTTCCTGAAAACGTAAATTACTTGGAACATTTTCTGTAACACCCCATAATCGGCATTCTCCAGAGTATTCTATCACCATGTGAGGGTATTGGAAAGGCGAGAGAGAAAGAGAGAAAGAGGTAAGGTGCTGCATGCAGCAGTGAGAGTGATGGAGCGTGAGCCTCGTTCGGGTAGGTACTATAACAGACATACAGTGTTTATAGTGTGGGGGTAAAGTGGCGAGAGAGCGAGAAGGTGCTGCATGCAGCAGTGACAGTGGTGGAGCATGAACCTTGTCCGGGGTAGATACTATAACAGATTTCAATGAGTGTGCGGGAGCAGAGAGAAGATGGTGACCCTTAACCTGGCAGAATGGGGAAGGTTATGGATGCCTGTGCTGTATTGTTGGGCATTTCTTCAGACCATAGATACTGCACTGAGCTGGGTGGTGAGCTCCCATCACTGTTCTGGGCAGCTCCAAACTGAGAAAGCTCAACCGTTTGCCAAATGGCGTTTTAAAAATCGTACCAGTGCCAGGCATCACAGAACATCCATGGGGCATCCAAGCGATTGTGTTTACCTCCAGCAATGAAGGATGGGAGAATTAGGCTGGCATTGAATGATAGGTACACCGTGGGCTGGGTTGGGTGAGGTGAGTTCGATTAGATAGCACCAGGAAAATAATTCGGCCTCATACAGATAATCCCTCAGTCACATTCGATGAAAATGGCACTGAGATAAATTATTTTCTGCCCAATGAGTTGAAGATTCTGCGACTCCACTCCCAGTTACAAAGCTGAAGAACAAATGCTCACCCAAAACTCTCCAACATCCGAACTCACACCCATATCCCATTCACCCATCATTCCTGGAAACACTGGCTCACGTTGATGGCTGCTGTCAAAATATCTTCATTTCAGCATTCTGATACCTGTGATCTTCCATGAAATTGTCTCTCAATTTCCCTTTCCCTTTTTTCCCCCAAATTATTTTGTTGGTTGATATTTAAACGGATTCCCCCGCTATCTCTCTCTGGCCATGACGTTCACACCCACAGCACCCCCTTGTCATGGCACAATGGACATATTGGGCTGTAAATGGATTGGAGCTGCACATCCTGTCACTTCCAGCATGGGAAGCAAGTTTCCTCACTATGGGCCGAAATCTAACACAGTGTTACTGAGCAACGTACTGGAGTGGGGATAATAGCTGCTTTGACGGTAACTGCTCCAGGTTTACGGATCCATTCACTGCACAGTTCCCCATACTGTACAGATGCCTTGACCACGTCTACAGAACAAGACACTGGTGTGGGCTGCATATCACCCCATGCTGGACAGACAGTTTCGTCAGTGTTTCTGAATGAATGCATTGGTGTGTACTGTGCTGCTCCACGTGTTGGACAGATAGCTAGTAGACTGGAGAAACCTGTGCTCTATTCCATCCTGGACTGATTGCTGGGTTGTACTGAACCTGGTCTGCACAGTGCTCCATGTTGAGCAGGTATCTCATCTGGGCTTATATGGTCTGGGCTGAATCTGTGAAGTGGATTAACTATGCGATATAATTCCTGATAGAGCTATCACTCGTCCAGCATGGCGCATTCCTGTGTTTCTGCAACATGTTGTTCATTAAGTAATTAGCCAATTAAAACGTGAATATCTGTCCTTTTTGTTTTCGAACTGTGCAGCCATATCTCAAAATATATGATGAAGGTAGTATTGACCGGAACATTTTCTTAAAATAGGGCAAAATCACTTTGGTTTCATCAGGGGAAGATCATGCCTGACAAACCTGTTGGAATTATTTGAAGAGGAAATGAGAAGGCTTGACTAAGCACAGCCAATGGAAGTTATCCAACGGGATTTCAAGAAGGCCTTTGAGAAGGTGCCACACAAGACATGACTGAGAATGATAAGGATCCGTTGTGTTAGAGGTAAGGTAGTGGCATGAATGGAAACTTGTCTGTCTGGCAGAAAGCAGAGATTGGAGATAAAATAGTCCTTCTCAGGATAGCAGTCAATGACAAGTGGTTTTCTACAAGGCTCGGTTTTGGAATCGTAACTTTTTACTTGTCACATTAAGAATCTCGATGATGGAACAGAGTGTACTCTGGCTAAGTTTGCAGACGATACATAGATAGGCAGATGGGCTGTTCATATTGAGGAGGCGGAGAGGCTGAAGAAGGAGATTGGCAGATGCATTTCAACGTTGGAAAGTGTGTGGTCATGCACTTTGGCATGAAGAATAGAGGCATGGTCTATTTTTAAATGGGGAGAAAATTCAGAAATCTGAAGTGCAAAGGGACTTGGGAGTTCTAGTGCAGGGTTCTCTCAAGGTAAGCTGGCAGGTTGAGACAGTAGTCAGGAGGGAAATTACATTTATTATTGATGGCATTTGTTACGAGAGGAATCGATTATAAAACAGGTTGTATACGTCTCTGGTCACACCACATTTGGAGTATTGTGCGAAATTTTGAGCCCCATATCTCAGGAAGGGTGTAGTGGCCCTGGAGCTTGTGCAGAATATTTTCACGAGAATGGTCATAGGAATGAAAAGTTTATCGTATGATGAATGTTTGTAGGGTCTGGGTCTATCCTCGGTAAAGTTTAGAAGGATAAGAGGGAATTAATGGAAGCACAGAATACTAAATTCCCTGGACAGAGTTGATGTTGGTAAGGTGATTCCACTGGACGAGATCTCGAGGGCACAGACTTAGATGAAAGGGAACACCTTTTAGAACAGTGAAAAGGAGAAATGTCTTTAACCAGAGAATGGCGAATCTTTGAAATTTATTGTCACAGAATGCAGTGGGGACAGGTCATTAAGTATATTTGAGACGGATATAGATAGGTTCTTGATTATGGAGAATGGATTTGAGAAACCTATCAGCGATGATTGAATGATGGGCAGACTCGATGGGCTAACTGGCCTAATTTCTGCTCCTGTGTCTTATAAACTTATATTCTAAACCTTAATGAGTCACCCTGCATTTCTGAGAATATGGATTCATGTTCTTCATGAATGTCAGAAGCTGGTGCGAATAGTTAACTGTTTTAAAATGAAGATATTGTGGCTGCTGTGGGGGTGGTGGATAATATGACATTCACTGCAGGATAACACACTAATTGCACTGTATTAATATGGTACGAGTTAATTCAAAACCTGAACCTTTCTGTCTCTCTCAATCACCGTGGGGAGTGGAAGTTGGGGTGGGTGGGCGTAACGTCCTCAGAGACACTTAAACTATCCAGAATCATGCACCCTGAGTGAATAAACAGACATGGAATTTATCACGTTCGCATTATCTGTTCAGAGTACAAGGAGTGATTGCCCGTCCCGCTCAGTGTTCAATGCAATCACCTCTAATTCTCTGAAAGCTCTCCAGATCAATCTTTACTCACCCCTCATGATGTCATCATCCCAGGGATTAATCTGGTGGAACTGCTGTTCACTCTCTCTGTGGTATGGAGATCACTCCAAATAAAGGAGAGAAAATCTGACCACAATACCCCAAATACTGCCTCCACAACATTCTCAGGTTTGATCACAATAACTCCTTTCTCTCACCTGGCTGGCTCCGTTTCCTTCATGTGACAAACGAAACCATTCATTTACAATCCATTGCCACTGACGTGGAATGTAAAACCTCCTTACATCTGTTGGTCAGCATCAGAAAATCATCACCAGATGTGCCTATCGAGATGGACATCACTCCCGGGGAGAGGCTCAATTAGAAAGAATACATCTAAAACAGTGAATGGCTACCTACTTGAATGGAAATCAAATGTCGGATTATGGGAAATAGGCAAAGGAAGGGAGCTGCCTTCACTTTTCCTCTTCCCTCATAGGATGTGTGCAGCCCTGGTCAGGCCAGCATGTTATACCGACCTTGAACTGAGTGGCTGGTTCAGCTGTTCCACAGGACAGTAAATAGTAAATCAAACTGCTATAAATTTGCAGTTAAACAGAGACCTAACCAGGGAAGTATGACCCACTGCCTTCTCTAGTGGGCATCAGACAAGCCAATATCAACATATTATTATTCTGTGGATCGAGATTACGAGCCAATGACGTGACCACTATACACTATCTTCCCATCTTTCAGATTCTGTACAGGGAACAAGTTAAACATCTCAAGTTCAATTATTTTGCAATGGACACGTGCTAAGAAGGGACTTGAAACATGTATCCAGAATTAACAAAGGTGCAATCAATGGTTTATTCAGGAGTTGAACTGAGGCTGAGGAGGAGACTGGGACGTCTTAATGTTTGTTCTGGACAGGATTGGCATGTGGGGAGGATATGGAGATGCAAAATTTGCAGGAGGAAATGAATCAAGATGGTTGAGAACAGTATGTTTTATCCACGCATATTGGGGAGTAATTTGTAAATAACAATTTGCTAGTTATTATTTCTAAGGAATGGAATCGTTGATTGGAACCGAAAAAGTTGACTTGCACCTTTCCAAAGTTTACATATCAGAAGCATCAATTCAGTTCAATCGTCAGACTGCGAGACACACCAGTAAGAATAGGATAGTAACCAGCTTGAATAACCAGCTGTACATCTTCAATCCGATATGATAATGATATCCAAGGCTGGGAAAGCGACTAAAGACCAGAGGATAAACTCCTGTCCATTGTTGGAACATTGCAGTCTAATGTTCTCAACAGGCTGATCTCTCCTCCACCTCCCTCTGTAGCTGCTGATCCCTGTTACTGGTGTGGGTGATGCTCCCGCTCATACTATGGGATAAAACCCTGAAATCATTCCCTTATTGATAGAAGAGAGAAACTCTCGAGGGATGCTTAGGATCTATGGAGACTGACATAATCACAATCAACTTTTCCTGCTGCTCTTTGCACAGTCTACTTAAAAACTCTGCTTTCTGCATGGAACCAATTTATTGGCCCAGTCGGTTCCGTTTAGCTGTCAGTAAATTCTGTGATATTATTAGAAATAAATATTCTGGGTTAACAGCCAGTATCTGCATAGTGCTCACAGGGTATGGCGCCCAGACGAAAGGGCTTACAGTCCAGAGGAATTTCTAAATAAGGCTTCTAACTTCTGTCTGTCCATACTTATCTACCCTAATGCAATCTCCTGATCTATCTAACTTCACCCTCATCTAACACCTCTCCCACTCACTCAGTCACTCCCCTTTCTATCCTCTCTCAGTTTATCTCCCTCCACTTTCTTTCTCTCTGTTTATTTCTCTCACACACCATCTATCTCCACACACTCTCTCTATCTCTGTTTGTGCTGTTCAAGAGCTTGTGACACCTCGATTGGCTGAATGGCCTCCATCTGTGCTCTAATAAATCTGAGGTTCTCTGACGCACAATAAATACTTTGGGTGCCGTGACAGACTTGCTGGTCTGGTGACACGTACAGTGCACAGTCAGCCATTCTTACTTCCTGTTCTTTTCGGCTGTGCAGCTGCCTCGAAATGTCTGTTCAAACGAAGCAGATTGAATGAAATTCAAGCAGTTGAGAGGACGTTCATGACTGTGTATTTCTATCAGGATTTAATGATGGATGAGATATCAGAATAACATAAGCAATGAATGAAAACCATGGCAACACAAGAATAATTCCTGATGAAGGGCTTTTGCCCGAAACGCCGATTTTGCTGCTCGTCGGATGCTGCCTGAATTGCTGTGCTCTTCCAGCACCACTGATCCAGAATCTGGTTTCCAGCAACTGCAGTCATTGTTTTTACCCCATTACTGATAGATTATCAATCCAGAAAATCAGCTCCTGTTATTTGGACCAACGTTCGAATCCCGCTATTGCAGATTGTGGAAATTCAATTCAATAGTTTTAAAATATGCTTGGAATTAATAATTTACAATTGAGAATAAAATCATTGCTGATTTTCAGAAAAATCCATCTGGATCACTAATATCCTTTAATGAAGGGATCTTCAATCCTCACCTGGTCTGGCTGACATGCAACTCCAGAACCGAAGCAATGTCATTGACTTGCAATTGCCCCCTGAAATGGTCTAGTGAGTCCTTCAGTTGTGCCAATCGTTACAAAGTTTCAAAGAAATGAAACAGGCTGGACCACCTGGCATCAGATTGTGCACTGGAAAAGTCAACATTACAGACATCACTGTAGAACCTCCAAAGTCTTCCTTACTCTCATCTCAGGGGTAGTGCCAAAATTGGGACAATTGCCTTACAGACCAGTCAAGCAACAGCTCAACATGGTCATACTCACGGAATCATACCTTACAAAAATAACCCAGCCACCAGCATCACCATCCCTGCACATGTCCTGCCCCAAAGGCTGGACCAATCAAGCAGATGGGGCATCTCAGTGAGATAGAGTCGGTAGGTAGTCGCTCTGGGATGCCCCAATATTGACTCCATTCCTAATGAAGTCCCAAGGCTTCAGACTAAACATGGACAAATAACTTTTTTACTAATTACCATGTAACGTCGTTCCTCATCTGAATTAGTGCTCCTCCACATTAAACAACACTTGGAGAAAACACTGACTGTGTTAAAGGCACAAAGTGAATTCTGGCTGGGAGATTTCAAAGCTGACCACCAAAAATGGTTTGGCAACAGTACGCTGGTCGTGTCCTAAAGGACATAGCTACTAGATTGGGTCTGCAGCAGGTGGTGAGGGAAAGAACAAGAGGGAAAAAAAACATGCATGACGTCATCCTTACCAATCTACCAACTGCAGATCTATCTGCACATGACAGTATCGGTAAAAGTCTCACGGTCACATTCAGAATAAACTCGATTGTGTTGTGTGGCACTATCGCCGTGCTAAGTGGCACAGACTTCGAAGAGATCTAGCAACTCAAGACTGAGCGTCCATAAGACACTGTGGACCATCAATAGCAGCAGAACTATACTCAAGCACAAACTGTAAGTCACGGCCCATCATATTCCCCCACTCAACCATTACCATTAAGGCAGAGGATCGACTCTGGTTCAATGGAAAGTGCAGGAGGGCATGCCAGGAGCAGAACCAGGAATATACAAAGGTAAAATGTTAATCTGCTGAAGCTTCCAAACAGAAATACTTGCGTGCCAAATAATATAAACAGCAAGGGACACACAGAAATGAGCTATCACACAACCAATGCATCAGATTTAAGCTCTGCAGTCCTCATAATCCGATCGTGGATGGTGTTGGACGACTAAACAATTCACCGGAGTAGGAGTCTCCACAAATATTCCCATCCTCAATGGTGGAAGAGCCGATCACATCAGTGCAAAAGGTAAGGCTGAAACTTTCGCAGAAATCTTCAGTCAGAAGTTTCGAGTGGATGATCCATTTCGGCCTCCTCCCGTGGTCCCCATCATTACAGATAGCAGTCTTCAGCAAATTCGATTAACTGATATCCAGAAACGATTGAAGGTACTGGATACTGCAAAGGCTATAACCCCTGATAACATGCCGGCAATAGTCCTGAAGACTTGTACTCCAGAACTTCCCGCTTCCCTAGACAAGCTGTTCCAGCACAGTTACAAACCGACAATGGGAAAAATTGCTCAAGTATGTTCTGTACATAAAACGCAGGACAAATTCAACCTGGCCAAATACCGCCTCATCTGTGTACTATCCATCATCAGTAAAGTGATGGAAGTTGTCATCAATAGTGTTATCAAGCAGCACCTGCTCAGCAATAACCTGCTCAGTGACGCCCCGTTTGGGTTTTGCCAGAGACACCCAGCTCCTGACCTCATCCTAGCCTTGGTTCAAACATAGTAAAATGAACTGAATTCCAGCCCTTGACATCAAGGCTGCATTCTTTCAAATGTGGCATCAAGGAACCCCAGCAAAAAGGGCATCGCGGGCCAACACTTCATTATTGGTATCATACCTGACAGATAGGAAAACGGTAAATGTTGTTGGTGGTCAGTCATCTCAGTTCCAGAACATCTTTGCAGTAGTCCCTCAGGATAATGTGGATGTAGGTTTGCTCCATGAACTGGAATGTTCATTTACAGACGTTTCATCATCATACTACGTAACGACTTCAGTGGCCCTCCGGATGAAACCTGGGTCCAAACACCTTCAGTGGCTTCATCAATGAAATTCTCTCCATCATAAGGTCAGAATGCGGATATTCGAATATGATTGCACAATGTTCAGCACCAGTCGCAAATGCTCAGATACTGAAGCAGTCAATGCCTGAATGCAACAAGATCTGGAAAATCTCCAGACTTGGGTTGACAAGTGGCAAGTAACATTCGCATCACACAAATGCCAGACAATGACCATCACCACTAAGAAACAATATAAACAATTGCTATTCAGCAGCATATTTGTCACTAAATCCCTGGAACCTGTCTGTGTGGGATTTGTACATTCTTCCCGTGTCTGCATTGGGAGCATTAACTCTTTTCTCTCTCCACAGCATATTTCTGCATTTGCTTCGGATTTGTACAATCTACCATATTTTTGCTTTTATTTGATGGAGAAATGCAGCCAATGTGACAGGTTTTTGTAAAAGCAGCTGTGATTCATGGGTTCCCCTGGGTGTTTAGGAATCTTGCCCGGGTACTTGTCTGAGTGCAGTGTCCCTGGATACCCATTCCATCTCTCTCTGTTCCCTCAGTCCATCGTCACTACATGCAGCCTTTCCTTGTGCCATCCCTGGGACGCCCCACACCCCATTGTCTGGCACTGGATACTCCCTTCGCAGGACTGTGCACACAACAACACTGGGCACTTTCTCACCCGTTGGGGCTGCTGGGTAAAGACTCCGCCTTTGAAAGGAAAAGAATAATTAAAATCCAATTCAATACCAAAGCAGAGTAAACAGGCTGAATGACATCCACCTGCTCTGACATTTGTAATCCTCTTTGTATCCTCCTCAATCTGCAAATAAATGGTCCATATGCCGACCTTGCCAAACAGGTTCGGTGGAGGTGATAGATAACAGATCCTCTGGCCATTGGACTGAGTCAGTGGGCTCCACCTTCCTGGTAAATGAGGTCACACTGACGCTTTTATTATCACGTCTATCCATTTAAAAGAAAAGGCCTTACTGGAGTTGTGGTGAAATGATATTTGAATTTTGGAGACGCTGGAATATGTCACGTGCGAGTGCAATGAGGAAAAAGAAGGTAATACAGTCAAATACACGGTCAAAGAGCTTGTAGCACTGCTGATATGTGGATCACGGGGATTCCAGACTCGATAGGATATACCCAAGGAGGACGGGATGGATCTGAACTGGCAGCAATCTCCGATATGTGGATCATTTGGATTCCCGGGTCAGTAGGACTTACACAAGAAGTACGGAATGGATCTGTATTGGCGGCAATCTCCTGGCAGGCAGGCTTGCTATTGTCACTCAGGAGGGTTTGAACTAGTGTGGCACTGGGGAGTGGGAACCAGAGCAGTCGGTCCAGAATACTGTGACTGAGGAGGAATTGGAGACTAAAATCAATGCATCTAAGACCAACAACAAAGAAGCATTGAACACAATGGGACTGGCGATCTGAAGTGTTTAATGTGAGGAATCTTGCAGGTAAGAACTTGGAGATTAGATGAGTGCATATAACTACAATATAAATATTACAGAGATTTCGTGAGAGACGGGCAAGAGAGCAATCAATCCAGTGGGTCCAGGAATAGTTGCTGAATATGCAGTGAGTTCCTAGAGACAGTCTTTTAAAGTGAAATAATTATCCAGCACTCTATCGAAATCGGACCATGTGTAATGCAATTTAAAGATTGAAGTGACAAAGGAGGAAACTGGAATTGTCTGTCTACAATATTTTCTGCTTTTTGTAATCTCCTGCCACTGGAAAATAGCAGCAGAAAATACTTCAGGGAAACTGAAACCAAACATCAGGTCAGCATCTGATGTGTTTGGCTGGAGTGTATTTATTTCAATGCAAGGATTATTATGGGTAAACAAATGAATTTAGAGCCTGAATCCCTACATGGGACTACGATGTTGCAAACATTTTAGGGACTTGGTTGAGAAAGAGACAGGACTGGCTTCTCAACTTTCCAGGGTTTTGTTGTTTTAGATGAGATAGAGGGGAAGCTAAAAGAGGGGGACGCGTTGCAATACTAATCACGGACGTTATTACATCTGCACGTAGGACGTATTGAAGGGCTCATTGACTGAGGCAACATGAAGAGAGCTCAAGATATGATGGATGCATGTGTTAGGATTGTACTGTAGTCCCTCCAGCAGCCACCGAGAGATTGAGGAACAAATATGTCGGCCGATTATGGAAACGTGTTTTCAAAATAGAGTTGCCACAGTGAGTGACTTTAACACCCCCAATATTGAAAGTGAATACCTTAGAGCAAGAGGCTTAGACGTGGTAAAATTTCTTAAGTGCATCCAAGAAAGTTATTTGCAGCGGTATGGGGCATGTCCAACTACAGGAGGGGTCATACTGGACCTCATATTAGAAAATGAGTCTGTCCAGGTGGCTGACCATTCAGTCGAAGATCATTTTTGAAACAGTGATCACAATACCCTCAGGTTTGAGATAGCTACGATCATGGAATAAGTCAGGATCTTGTGGAAGTTAATAAATTGTTGGAAGACAAATTACACCAGCATCAGGCAGAAGCGAGGGGCTGTTAATTGGGAGGAGCTGCTATCAAGCAAATCCGCATTTTGCATGTTGGATCTGTTTAGTCAGGAGGAGAAAGTGAGAACTGCAGATGCTGGAGATCAGAGCTGAAAACTGTGTTGCTGGAAAAGCGCAGCAGGTCAGGCAGCATCCAAGAAGCAGGAGAATCGACGTTTCGGGCATAAGCCATTCTTCAGGCATTCTTTGAACAGTTCAGTCAGTCGAAGGAGGGTGTTAGTGGAAGGGTACCCGTTGGGTCGGCGGAAAAGGAAGAAGTGGAGGGACTTGAGGCCTTCGTGATGGGATATGGAGGTATATAGGGAATGGATGTCCATGGTGAAGATAAGGCGTTGGGGGCCGGGGAAGCGAAAATCATGGAGGACGTGGAGGGCGTGGGTGGTGTCCCGAATGTAGGTGGGGAATTCTTGGACTAAGGGGGACAGGACCGTGTCGAGGTATGCAGGGATGAGTTTGGTGGGGCAGGAGCAGGCTGAGACAATGGGTTGGCCGTTGCAGTCAGGTTTTTGGATTTTGGGCAGGGGGTATAAACGGGGGTGGTGTGGGGTTGTGGGACTATGAGGTTGGAGGTGGTGGATGGGAGATCCCCTGAAGTGATGAGGTTATGGATGGTCTGGGAGATGATGGTTTGGTGGTGGGAGGTGGGGTCATGGTAAAGGGGGCAGTAGGAGGAGGTGTCCGCGAACTGGCGTTTAGCCTCAGCAGTGTAAAGATCGGTGCGCCAAACTACCGCCCCGCCTCACTTGTCTGCCGGTTTGATAGTGAGGTTGGGGTTGGAGTGGAGGGAGTGAAGGGCTGCACGTTCCGAGAGTGAGAGGTTGGAGTGGGTGAGAGGTGTGGACAAGTTGAGGCGGTTAATGTCGTGGCGGCAGTTGGCTATGAAGAGAACAAAGACGGGTAAGAGGCCAGCACTGGGTGTCCAGGTGGATGGGGTGTGTTCGAGGCGGGAGAAGGGGTCGTCAGAGAGTGGACGAGAATCCTGGGTGAAGAAGTAGGCGCGGAGGGGAAGGCGGCGGAAGAATTGTTTGATGACTCGCCGCGTGTTGAACTCGTTAATCGGGGAGCATAGGGAGATGAAGGTGAGGCCTCTGCTGAGGACTCATCTTTCATCCTCAGAGAGGAGTAGTTCTGAAGGGATGCTGAAAACACGGCAGGGCTGGGATCTCAGACCAGGGACCTGGTGTGGAGCTGGAGCTGGGTGGGCGGGGTTAGGCGTGGGGGCGGGGTTGCATGCTGCGTGGTCGTTGTGCAGGTGAGTGATGACGCTGGGGGCGAAAGAGGATGCTGCGACAGCAACTCAGGGGGCGGAAGTGGCTGTGGGCAGAAACAGTGTTGTTCCCGCTGTTGTTCGCGGAGGCCGCGAATATGTCAGCGATTGTCTTCCAGGCGATCGTGGGAGGCGGTTGTCTGGCCAGCGGAGGCTGCATGGTCGGTGGGGGCGGAAGTGACGTTATGGTTCGTGGCGGCGGTTACTGCAGCGGCCGCGTGGTTAATGGCGCCCGAGCGTTTCCGGAGGCCGATGAAAGATACTGGAACTCTTGAGGAATCCGGAGTGTGGGGGTACGTACATGAAAGTTTTTGGTACTTACTGTCTTTAATATCCGATATGGCTAGGAAGATCTGTTTGTTTAGTGTATGGATTCTTCTGAGGATGAAGAAGAAACGGGGGTTGATTCCTGAAGAAGGGCTTATGCCCGAAACGTCGATTCTCCTGCTCCTTGGATGCTGCCTGACCTGCTGCGCTTTTCCAGCAAGATATTTTTTCAGTTCGGAACTGTTTCTTAAATCCTAATTGCAATCTCGTCTGGTGAATGTCCTCGCAACTGTTCGATTGTTAATCTATTTTATTTGAACAGATATTTAGAGGACACTGCATGTCAGAAAACAGGAACAGATAATGGATGATTGCGTACTGTGTCATTCGCAGGACTAGCTTGTTGCTCCAGGCACTGAAAGTCTTTATTGTGGGTCAGAGAACCTCAGAAGTAACATCGCACAGACGGAGGCAATTTAGCCCATCCTACATCCACAAGCTCTCCAACTGCCCTATCCGAAAGCAGAGAGAAACATTGGAAATACAGAGAGAGGGAGAGAGAGAGAGAGAGAGAGAGAGAGAGACAGAGAGAGAGAGAGAGAGAGAGAATGAAATAGAAACGAAGAATATGAAGGGAGATCAACAGAGTGGATAGAAAGTGGAGCAACAGACTGAGTGTGAGAAATGGGTGTTAGAAGAGAGTGAAGCTGGATAGATCAGGATTCACCATGAGGAAAATAGACAGAAGATGTAAATTTTATTTAGATATTCCCCTGGATTGTACGTCCTTTGTCTGGTGCCATACCCTGTTAGCACTGTGCTGATACAGGCTGTTATCCCAGATCATTTATCTGCAATAACATCACAGAGCAAGGTTGCTGACAGTTAAACAGAATCCAATAGACCAATTGATTGGTTCCAGGGAGAAGGTAGATTAACTTCAACAGACTGGGCAAACAGCAGCAGGAACTTATAAGCCCCCGAAATACTGTGTGTGGGACTAGACCAGAGAATCTCAGTGAAAGGGATCACTGACAAAGGGGAAAACAGCATCTCAGCTGTGGGCGAATAATGATTGATAAAGTTTGCACAGCACTTTCATGGTTTTGTAATTCACATTTCAATATATATAGCTCAAGTTCATGAGTGTATTTTAATAATCTTATCTGTTTGTTCAAAGTTTGTGAGAAGATTTGTAGCTCGGGTGCTCACGAACTGTTCACCAACTACGAACACCAACTAGCCACGAAACGACACGACCTACTATCCTTAGTAGCCGCACACGCGCATGACAAGCAACATGAGATCGACTGGGACAACGCTGCTACTATAGGACAAGCCAAACAGAGAATAGCCAGGGAATTCCTAGAGGCATGGCACTCATCCACACATTCTATCAACAAACATATCGACCGCGACCCAATACACCGGCCACTGCAGTGGACAGCTGGAACTGACAACCAGAAGCGGCAGAGACAAACTACTAAAAATGCCGGAGGAAATATCACACAAGCGCTTCACAGGAGGTTCCCAAGCACTGAAGATGTCACCTCGACAGGGGACGAAAGGTCTGCAATTAAAATTCCCAGCTCAGCGAACAGAACCACAACTTATCTGTTTGCACTTTTCATATTTTGGAATGTGCAACAAGTCATTTTGTCCCTGTATTTTGTGTTGCATGAGCAGATTGTATGACTGGGGAAGAAGAGACCTGTTCTGATGGTATGGTCTTCACCTGAACAATGCTGGGACTAGAATCCTAACAAATCACATAACTAGGGCTGCGGTCAGATCTTTCAACAATTTTTTAGGTTTGGGTGGGGTTTCAGTTATAGAGGAAATTAGAAAACTCGGATTCAAAGAGGAAGTAAGAGTGCAGAACGCAGGAGAGTTTATTAAAATCTCCAGCACAGGCACAAGTAGGACAGAGATTATTGAAAGGGTAAACAAAAAAACTTCAAGCACACTGAAGACAAATGGACCTGAGAGGAGGGATGGTTAATTCAGGACTCAAGTGTGATACCTGAATGCATGCCGTATAAGAAATAAGGTAAACGAGCGTGTAGCGCAGATTGAAATTGGCAGAGACGTGCTGAAAGGGGATCAGAAGTTACAATACTCAAAGGTATTCATCCTATCGAAATGATAGGTTGAATTGGAGGGAGTAAGAATGAAAATAAATCAATCGTCAGAATCCTGGTCTCCTTGCTATCGAAAGAATGTTGTGAAACTTGAAAGTGTTCAGAAAAGATTTACAAGGATTAGACTATTTGTGCTACATGGGGCTGTTTGCCCTGGAGCGTCAGAGTCTGAGAGGTGACCTTATAGCAGTTTAGACAATCACAAGGGGCATGCATGGGATAAATAGACAAAGTATTTCCCTGGGGTGGGGGAGAACTAGAGGGCATGGGTTTAGGTTGAGAAGGGAAATATTTAAAAAGGACCAAAAGAGCAAGTTTGTTCATGCACAGGATGGTGTGTGTTTGGAAACAACTGTGGGAGGAAATGGTGGACACTGGTCCCATTCCAATATTTGAAAGGCATCTGGATGGGTATGTAAATAGGAGGGGTACGAAGGATTTAGCCAAGTGCTAGCAAATGGGAAGAGATTAGGTTGGGTAATCTGGTCGGCATGGACGAGTTGGACCGAAGGATCTGTTTCCATGCTGTACATCTCTCTGCCCGTATAACTTTCTGACTGTATGACATAAAGTAGGTTGAGATTGCACAAAATCAGTGTGGGTAGAATTGAGTATCCCCAAAAGTTGAATAAAGAAAAATAGATAGCGTTATGTTCAGGATTCCAAAAAGTAGTCAGGAGCTGCGGCAGGAATAGGAAAAGTACAGTAATCATGGGCGATTTCTATACACGGGAGGACTGGGAAAATCAGGTTGGTAGTGGTTCGCAAGAAAAATAATTTGTGGAGTATCTTCGATAGGGCTTTTTGGAGCAGCTTGTGGTGAGCCCACTCAGGAACAGGCAATACTGGGTTTAGTGTACTGCAATGAGGCAGACTATTTAAAAGAACTTAAAGTGAAGGAAAACGAAGGAAGTAGTAATCATAATGTGATTGAATTTATTCTCCAATTTGAGAGGGTGAAGATAGAATCGGAGGGAATGGTATTTCAGCTGTATAAAATCAACTACAGAGGCATGAGGGAAGAGCTGGTTAGAATTGACTGGGATGGGGTCTAGCATGAAAAACAGTAGAACAGGAATGGCAGGAGTATCTGGGAGTAATTCAGGAAAAACAACAGAGATTCTTCCCGAGAAAAAAAAAGGATGGTTCAGGGGAGGATGAAACAACCATGGCTGACTAGGTTATAAATCAGACAACACCAGGTTATAGTCCAACAGGTTTAATTGGAAGCACACTAGCTTTTAGAGTGCGGCACCATCAACAGGTGTTTGTGTAGGAAGTTAGGGACAGAATAAAAGCAAAAGAGCAAGCGTATAATGTGACGAAGGGCAGAGGAAAATCAGACGATTTGGAAGCTCTCAAAGACCAACAGAGGACAACAAAATAATAAATATGGAGGGAAGAGATTAAATATGAGGGTAAGCTTGCCAGTTCAATCAAGGAAAATTGTAAGGTTTACTTTAGATATAAAAAGGGCAAAGGCGAGACAAAAATGGAAATTGGGTTGCTGGAAAATGACACAGGACAGACAGTAGTGGGGAACAAAGCAATGGCCGAGGGCACAAATTATTTCCCGGGAGTTCAAGAATGTGAAGGGTCAAAGTTCAGTATGTCACCCATCGCCAAGGCAAACAGGGTAGAAAAGCTAAATGGGCTGAAGAATGATAAATGACCTCGACCAGATGAACTACACCACAGAGTTCTAGGGGAGAAAGCTCAGAGGTAGTGGAGGCGTTAGTGCTGATCTTTCAGGAATCATTAGCATCAGGGAATGTCCCAGAGGACCGGAATAGCGCGAATGTAAAATCCCTGTTCAAAAAGGGAATAAGGCAGAAGACGGAAAATTACAGACCAAATAGCCTAACCTCAGTCGTGGGTAAGATCCTGGAACGGATCAGGAAGCTTAAGGTTTCTGAATATTTGGAGGTGTATAGTAATATAGGGCAAAGTCAGCATGGTATCATCAAGGGGAGGTCATGCCTGACGCATCTGCTCGAACCTTTTGAGAAAGTAACGAGCAGCTTAGATCCAGGAGCGCCAATGGATGTTATTACCTGGACCTCACGAAGGCTTTTGACGAGTGCCACACAGAAGACTATTGATTAAGATAAGGGCCCATGGGGACAGAGGCAAAGTGCTAGCGTGGATGAAAGCGTGACCGTTTGGCAAAAACCCGGTAGTGGGGATTTAATGGTCCTTCTCAGGATGGCAGCCGGTGACAAAATATGTTCTGCAAGACTCAGTGTTGGGACAACTTTTCACATTGTACATTAGTGATCTAGATGGTGTAACGGAGGGCATTCTGGCTAAGTTTGCAGACATTTCAAAGATATGTAGAGGGACAGGTAGCACGCAGGAGGCAGAGAAGCTGCAGAAGGATTTGGACAAGTTAGGAGATGGGCAAAACAGTGGCAGATGGAGTAAAACATGGACTAGTATGAGGACATGTACTTTGGTACGAAGAATAGAGGCATGGACTATTTTCTAAATGGGGAGAAAATTCAGAAGTCTGAAATGCAAAGAGTCTTGGGAATCCTAGTCCAGGCGTCTCCCCAGGTAAACTTGTAAGTTGAGTTAGTAGTTAGGAAGGCAAATACAATGAAGGGATTTATTTCCAGAGGAATTGAAGTTAAAAGCGGGGATGTACTTACAAGGCACTAAATAGCTCTGGTCTGGTCTCATTTAGGTTATTGTGTGCAATTTTGGTCATATATCTCAGCAGATATGTGCTGGTCCTGGAGCGTGTTCAGAGGAGGTTCACTGGAAGGGTCCCAGGAAAGAAAAGCTTAACATATGAAGAACATTTGAGGACTGAGTCGATACTCGATGATGTTTAGAAGGATGGGTGGAATCTAATTCAAACTTACAGAGAACTGAATGACTTAGACAGAGTGGATTTTGGAAATTGTGTCCATTGGTAAGAAAGACTAGGATCCGAGGTACATACATAGACCACAGCGAAGAACTTTTAGAACAGAGATAACGAGTAACTTCTTCAGCCAGAGCATTGTGAGTCCATGGAATTCACTGCCACAGACGGCTGTGGATGCCAGGTCATTGAGCATATTTAAGCTTGCGCAGGGTAGGTTGTCGAATTGTAAAGAGGATCAAGGGTTATGGGGAGAATGGATTTGAGAAATTTATCAGCTTTGATTGATGTTTGAGCAGACTGGATGGGCTGAATGGCCAAGTTTCTACTCCTATGTCTTCTGGTCCTACGGTCTTTAGTAATTTTTGCAATCCTCAATCCTCACTGTAGATTTATACTTGCATCTGATCTTCAAATGATTTATAAAGAGAAACGTTCTAATACTGATGAATGGGCAATATCATTTACCTCACTCTCATCTCAGCAGCCATATACCCCAATTTGAATGTTTTCTGTCTCCTCCCCAATGCCATAATCACATTGTAATTGAAATCCAGTAAGTGGCACTTCATCATAGTTGATTGGCATTAATAAATCATCAGCATGATCCTCACCTGCCCTTTCTGATCTTGGAGTAACAATCTGAATTGCATTTGTCAGGGACAATTCTCTGTTAACATGTGCATGTTATTTTTCTATTATAACCCGATGTTGTCTAAGACACATTTTCCTGTCAGATTATTGACTCTAAAAGTTCTCAATATTTTATTTATATTGTAATGACTGATCACGAGTTGCAGACTGTAGGTTTCCAATTATAAACAGTGAAACTCATTTATATTCTGACAATCCTCTGGCATTACTCCCATATCCAATTCAGATTGAATGATAACACACAATCAATCTACCATCTCAAACTTTCTTTCCCTCAGTCACCCTCACATGTCCCACGCAGAATGTGTAACGTTTATACGTTATTTTGAAATTTAATAACAATTGTATTGAATTGAAAGGGGTTAACTGGAGCTATTTGTTCAACGACTGTGATTAATGTCAGTCGCTGTGAATCCTAAATGTGTCACTGCAGGATTAGCCTCTTCTTCAAATAAGGACTGGGTTCGATGTGATATCCCATAGTATGAGCAGGAGCATCACCGACAGCAATAACAGGGATCAGCAGCTCCAGTGAGAGGGGAAGGAGAGATCAGAATCTGAGAATAATAGACTGGAATGTTCCAACAATGGATCAGAATCCGAGAACATTTGACTGGACTGTTCCAACAATGGACAGGAGTTTATCCGAGCGTCTTTACTATCTTTCTCAGCTTTGGATATCATTAGCAACACGGATTGAAGATGTCCTTTGGATTACTCAAGGTGGTTACTATCCCATCCTCGCTATAGTTGGTGTTCCTAGTAAGTCATTCTCTTTGTCTCTTCAACCGGGCTGAACTGTGCTTCTGCTCATGTTAGGTAAATTTCGGAAAAGTGGAAATCAATGTCTTCACTTTCAATCAAAAATGTTTTTCCTGATAAATTCTACAAAGCACATTACTATTTATAAATTGCTTACTGATATGCAAGGAGGAACCAGACTGTTCTCAAACGGCATAATCCATCTAGCCCTGCACAGATCTACATTTCCATATCCTCCCCACTCACCAATCCTGCCCAGTACCACCATTATGATGTCACAGTCTAATCGTCAGCCTCAGTGCAACTTCTGAATAAACTTCTTTATTTGTGCCACTATGAAATCTGGATTCATCTGTTTCAAGTCCCTTAACCACATGTCCATGGCATGACAATTGTACTTGAGATGTTTAACTTGTTGTCTCCACAGAATCTGTCAGATAGGAAGATAGTCCGTGGTGCTCAAGTCCATTGACTCTTCATGTAGAGGCAGAGAATAATAATCTGTTGATGTCTCATGAAGCAAGTTGATGGAATTTAAAAGAAACCATCATCATTTGTAATAAACAGAAGCCCATCTGCTTGGGTCATGACCTTGAGAGAAGGCAATGTGTTATCCTGACTTGGTCAGGTCTCCGTGTATCTGCAAACCCACAGCAATGTGGTTTACTATTTACTTTCCAGTGGAACAGCTGAACCAGCCACTCGGTTCAAGATAGGGATAACATGTTGGCCTGACCAGGGCTTCATAAGCCTCGTGAAAAAGAACAAAAGTAAAGATAACTCCCGTCTGCTTCCTGTTTCCCATATTCCTCCTGCTCATTTCCATCAGGTAGGCGACTATTCCTTATTTTAGGTGTATTCCATCTCATCGAGTCAGTCCACGAAAGTGATGTCTATCTTGATTAGACATCTCTGGTGCTGGTTTTATTGACACTGACATACAGATGTAAGGAAGTTGTAAATTTTGCATCAGTGGCAATATATAGATAATGATGCTTTTTACGCCATAAGAAAGAAATGGAGATGGCAAAATGAGGGAAAGTAATTATTGTGATCATCCCTGAGACTGTTGTTGAGACAGTATTTGGGGCATTGTCCACATATTTTCTCTCCTTTATAAGGAATGATCTCCTTACCACAGAGAGAGTGCAAAGGAGTTCCACCAAACAAATCCCTGGGATGATGGTACCATGAGGAGTGAGTGAAGATTAATCTGTCGCACTGTGAGAGAATAAGATGGGATTGCATTAGACCTTCAGAGGGATGGACAATCACACATGATGTTCTAAACAGACACAAATACGGTGAGAAATCCCATGGCTTCTTTTTTTTACTAAGTTTATGACATTCCAGATACTTTTAGTACCTCTGAGAACATTTTCCCTCAACCATCCCCACTCTCCATACAATGAGAGAGCAGGAAATCCAGACTTTGAATAAAAACTACGCATACTAGTCCAGTGCATTTGGTGTGTGATCCTGCACTGAACTTCATGTTATCCACAATCCCAACATCAGCCATAATACCTTCAATATAAAACAGTTAACTATTCCCACCAGCTTCTGACCCCCACGGAGAACATGGGTCTGCGTTTTCGGAGATGGAAGATGTCTCCTTGAGACTTGACAGAAAACATCTCGCTTCCCTCTTCACTGCCAGCAAACTACGTTCAAGTAGCACATGTTCCACAGACAATGGAGCCATGATGAACATCATGATCTGCTCCTGTGATTTGCAATGTTGGAGCATCAGTGATATCCTCCTGTTCCTGTATAAGCCTTTGCGAGGCTGAATGGCCTCTTCCTGGTCACGTCTAACAGTTTCGAAAGACTGTTTTGGCTCCACCTGTTCCTGTTTAATAGTTCGATGTGCTGACCTGACCCCTCCTCTTCCTATGTAACAGGCAGGAGTATTGAATGTACTGCGACTCTTCCCGTTCAGGAGTTTCGATGGGCTGAATGCAAGCTCATATTCGTGTGTAACCAGCTTGAGATGCTGAATGAACTCCTCTTTTAACTGTGGAAATGGACAGTGTCTGGCCATGCTGTTACATGTACGTTACCGACACTTTAACAGCACAAACTTGAATGCTGTCCGGGTCTTGCTGCACATGGACACAGACTGCTTCAGGAGCTGAGGGGGTAAAATGTTCTGAACATTGTGTGATCTTCAGTGATCATCCCCATTACTGACGTAATGATGGGAAAGGACATTGATGACGCAGCTGAAGATGATTGCGTCGAGGAAGCCACCCTGAGGATCTCCTGTAGGGATGTCCCGGGACTGAAAGGATTGATGTCCACCAACCATGAACATCTTCCTCTGACCCCCAGTGGAGAGATTGTGGCTGATTCCTATTAAATTTAATTTAGTCACCGTTTCTTGATACCACCTTGTGTCAACTCCGGCCTTGATATCAGGGTCTGTCACTCTTACATGAGCTGCAGTGTTCACCTCTTTTGAACATACAAATAGGTTATGATGTATGTTTGGTGAGTGTAACCTTCTCACAGAGGATAGTGAATGTCAGAAATTATCTGGTCAAGAGAGTTCGGGGAGCTAGATCACTGGAAGTATTTACAGAGGAGGTAGGTCGGTTTTTGACCAGCCATAGAATTGAGGGATGTGAGCTGTGCAGGAGCTGTGAGGGACTGAATTGAATATAGGAACATCGGACTGAGGAGTAGGAGTAGGCCATTAGAACTTCGTATTTGCTCTGCCATGCACGAAGATTGTAGCTGATCTGATTGTGGTCACAGCAGTACTTATTCT